>NC_061122.1:223490503-223560499 GCF_002878395.1 Capsicum annuum | reverse complement strand
AAAATATATACACATATATACGTACCATTCAATGTATGTACTTCTTTAAATAAAACATATGCTTCAATATATATATACTACAATATATACACACACTAAATATATAGTTATGTACTAATTTATAAAAGATATACACATGTATATGTTAAATATATACTACTTTAGAAAATATATACACATATATACGTACCATTCAATGTATGTACTTCTTTAAATAAAACATATACTATAATACACACACACACACACACACTAAATATATAGTTATTTACTAGTTTATAAAACATATATACATGTATACGTTAACTATATATACTACTTTAGAAAATAAATACACAGATATACGTACCATTCAATGTATGTACTTCTTTAAATAAAACATATACTTCAATATATATATACTACAATATACACACACACACTAAATATATAGTTATATACTAATTTATAAAACATATACATATGTATACGTTAAATATATACTACTTTAGAAAACATATACATATATATACGTACCATTCAATGTATGTACTTCTTTAAGTAAAACATATGCTACAATACATATATACTACAATATATACACACACTAAACATATAGTTTTATACTAATTTATAAAACATATACACATGTATACGTTAAATATATACTACTTTAAAAAATATATACACACGTATACGTACTATTCGATGTATGTACTTCTTTAAATAAAATAAATACTTCAATATATATATATACTACAATATATACACACACTAAATATATAGTTATATATATATATATATATATATACATATATATATATATATATATATATATACATACTACAATATATACACACACTAAATATATAATTATATACTAATTTATAAAACATATACACATGTATACGTTAAATAAGTACTACTTTTGAAAATATATACACATATATACGTACCATTCAATCTATTTACTTCTTTAAATAAAACATATACTTCAATATATATATAGTACAATATATACACACACTAAATATATAGTTATATACTAATTTATAAAACATATACACATGTATACGTTAAATACATACTACTTTAGAGAATATATACACATGTATACGTACGATTCAATGTATGTACTTCTTTAAATAAAACATATACTTCAATATATATATACTACAATAAATACACACACTAAATATATAGTTATATACTAATTTATAAAACATATACACTTGTATACGTTAAATGCATACTAATTTATAAAACATATACACATGTATACTTACCATTCAATGTATGTACTTCTTTAAATAAAACATATGCTACTTAATATAATAAATTAATAATACTTGATAGTAAATTAGTAATATATTAAAACTAAGTATTTAATTTAAATTATTAAATGAAAAAAATTTCAAAGTAAGGACTAAGGAGTGAATGAATGTTGAATTTTATTGGTTACAAAATGATCCAAAATTCATAATTTACATGGATGAAAAATCTACAAGTTTTGCATCATTTTTTTTCAACTCATTCATGTTAATATTAACGGGAACTTGCATAGGATAATCAAAGTCAACGGGGGCAAAACTGTGCATTCGACTTGATTCTACTAAGTTCTCCAGTGAAGTCATAATTTCTTCAAGTCTCTGCTCGTCGTTCGGTTCCGCTTCCATTCCTTGATTTCTTCGTTCCGCTCTAATCCAATCTCTAAGGCAAACTAGAACATTCATTGCATTGCTTCCTAATGAATGTCAGTTGTCTCCAAGCTGCTGGAGTCCCTGACTAAAAGCGCTCTCCGATGCAACGGTTGACATTGAAACATTCAAGATATCTCTGGCTAATCTTGAAAGCACAGGATATTGTGTTTCATTATTCCTCCACCAATCCAACGCGTTGATCCATCGTCTGCGATCCTCTGTCGATGTTCGGAGATAATACTTCAGCTCTTCCCGATAAGTTGTTGTGTAAGCTCCTTTCTCAACACTATTCCAACAAGGTAAATCATAAAAGAAATCAGAAAAACCAATATATGTCGGCCTTTTAGAAGATGATGGCTCCTCGGGAGGATGAGGAGCGATAGTTTGAGTGATATTTGTCGGTACAGCTAAATCAACTAAATCAGCATAGTGGTTATATAATTTATCTATGTAAGCGTTCGCATCGCCAATAGCCGTCCACAAATCAGGTTGTTCTTGTTCTTCATCATGATAATTATTGTTAGTATTTATCTCTAAGTTTGCATAAATATGAGTACTAAAGTGACACATAGTATTATATTTCATGCACGGATTTAGTATAGCACCAACCAAGTAAATAGGGGGAATCAAAAAAAATATTTTTTAAATTTAGCAAACATGGCACCAACAGCTTCTTTGTAACCTTCGTTATTTTTATATTCTTTGAGCAAATCAGAAATATCCGCTATATATGCCAAAATATTACAAACAGTAGGATAATAAGAACCGAAAAATTCAACCGTAGCTATATAAATTTTTTCCAAAAACTTAATAAGATCATTAATTACAGCCCAGTCAAAATCATGTAGCATGCAGTGAGCAGAATCAGCAAACGAACCACAATGTTGGTTAAAAGATAGTGTAATAGAAACTCTATATTTATAACAAGTTTTTTAAAAATCACACGTAGCATTCCATCTAGTATCTCATTTTCTGGGCATCAATATCGGTGCAAGTCCATTTTGTTCACATTTAAGTTTAAAGTCTCTAATTCTTTTTCTACGATTATTTCCTTGAATAAAACCAACGGCAAACCGAATTTTTTCAATATAAAGCTCAAAAAACTCAAGACAATCTCTTACAATTAAATTATATATATGACAAGCACACTTAACATGAAAAATTTCAGGTAACGGCGGCGGAGATAGCTTAGATTTTAACTTTGTTATTGCAGTCTTGTTGTTAGAAGCATTATTAAAAACAATACATAAGACTTTATTTTCAATACCGTAAAATTCTTCAACTTTAACAATTGAATCAACAATAAAATCTCCAGTATGTTTACGATCTTCAACATATAAAAAAGCAAAAATACATTTTTACATAATAAAATTACTATCTATCCAGTGACAAGTAATGATTAAATAATCATTTTTATTTACAGCACGATTAAGATCAGAAGTTAGGGAGATTCTACATTGAATATTTTTAACAACGTTGATAAATAAAAATAATATTGTGAATAAAGTCTAAAAATATTAGCCCTGCAAGTACTTCTAGGAATACCATTAAACATAGGATTATAAGTTGTTTGAATATAATGAATAAAGGCATTAGAAGAAGGAAAACTAAAAGGCAAATAACCACAACTACCATTTTTGCTATTTCTTCCCGGTCCCTCAATTTATTATACTTCTTCATTACCTGACCGGTTTCTGGGTTCATTCTAGTTTGTGTTGGCCCACCAACATCCGCACCACCTTGTATAATTTTTAACTCTCTATCGTGATTATCATTTATATCTCATTAACGTACCCGTAGCCCCTTGCTTTCCTCCTCTTTTATGCTTATATATTTGTTGACAAATATTGCATTGCACCTTAATATCTTATATACGTTCAAAAAATTGCCATCCAATACTAGTTGTTTTACGAGCTCTTGGGGCACGGGGAGGACGGGGAGGGAGATTAACCGATTCAAATCTAACATTAGCATTTCCTACTGCGGGTGTCTCACCAATATTTTCACCATCTTCTTCTAAATTAACTACATCTACTTCATTTTCTTCTTCTATACCATAATTTTCCTGAGCTTCTACATAATCCATATCGTGAGCACCTATACCTATTTCTTCCTCAAAAGGTTGACTAAGTGGAACCGGAGGCGGAGACACACGGGTATATCTACTACTTGAAGTACCTCTACAGCTAGTAATTCGCTTTTTACTACCACTACCACTTCCAGAATAAAAATTTTTAACACCTTTAGTGGCGAGGTTTTTTAATTTATCCATAATATAAATTAAAATAAAAAAATATAAAATACACAAATATAATAAACTTAAATATTTAACAATCAATACACTAATTAAAAATTAAACGTAAGAGATGGAACAATAATACCAAATTTTGGAAGTATCCGAAGGTTGCAACTTTAGAAACTTTCACTCGTACTTTGTAATCGCAAAATTAAAAAATTAAAGTGAGCACTTTAGGAAATATATAGAATATTTGAGAATTGAGAGAATGAAAAATTGTGTGGAAAATGATTTGAAAGTGTAGGGATTTATAAAAATTTTTTTGGGTTTAAAAAAATAATTTAATTGATTTTCTTTTAATAAAAAGGCCATTATAGCCGTTTTGGGCTCACAACGACTATATGTGTAATGCCCCGAATCTGGTACCCAGAATGCTACACGGTGCTCATGACTCCGAAGGACCACAAGCTAACCCATGACTGATATCTGTAACTCAACACTGAATAATATACTGTAAATATGTGGAATATAAGCTGTAAGGCCATAAGGTTCAAAACTGAACTAACACTTAATATAAAACAATGTCTGTAATGGGGTATAACAATACCCAAAATTGAAATAAACTGTCTGAAAGCCTCTAAAACTGATTGAAAACTGTGGAGTTGATGGGACATATTCCCAACTAACTCTGAACTACTGAACTAATAAAGTAATAAAATAATCATGCTATCCTCGAATGATGAGGACTCACTGCTAGTCTGGTTGCTGAGTGTCTGATTTACTAAGGATGCTCAGGAGCTCGTTCTTCTAAATCTATGGAATAAAACACCATAGCACAAATACATCAGTACGATTAAATGTACTGGTATGAAAGTAAGGTAAGCTGAATGCAAGGGTTTATATGCATGAACAATAATAACTGACTGATGACATGAACGCGTGAGAAATACATGCATGAATACATAAACTGGAACTGGGGTCATGACAGTACTGAATACTGATGTACTGACATCTGAGTTTACTAATACTAGGATACAGAATAACTGAGTCTATTGGTGATATGAATTATGGAGTTTACAGGTAACCGTTACCTGAGGTTACTGATACTATATTACTGATAACTGATAATTGAGAATACTGATACTGAAAAACTATCTGAGTTCTTTAATGGACTGGGTGACTGTATTTGATAGTCCTGAATCTGATGGAACTAGTTGAGTTCTGTACTGAGCTGAACGACTGTATCTGACAGTCTTGATATCTGTAGAACTGAACTGAGTTCTATTACTGAGACTGAATCTGAAACTGAGACTGTGGGAGGTAATCATCTAACCGACATGCCCCGAATCTAAACTGGTGGGGTCCAGCTTATAACCCCATCTAGAAGGGTGTAAGTACCGTGCCACGGCTAAAGACAAACTGTGAGTAAACCCTCAATGACAGGGAGCTCTTCCGTCAACCCCTCCAGTAAAGAAAACTCAAAGGAGATGAATAGTCCCTAGACTCGTAGAGGTATATCACAACCTACGTTGGCTACGTAGTTCGGGAATGCAGGGATTGCTACTAAGGATCACGCCCTCTACTGGCTAACAGGTAAGCCCTCATCCCTGGGTTCACTCGGCGCTGAATCCTACTCCCAACTGAATAGACACTGAACTGATTTTCCTAGTTCACACTAGGCATGACTGAGTTGTTACTGATGGTACAGTTTTACTGAACTAAACTGAGTTCACAGCGTTTTGTTGAATGATGGAATACTACTGAATTCTATTAACTGACAGAATGCTACTGAGTTCTGCTAGCTGACTGAGTTACTGAGGTTTGAACTGAATACTACTGAGATCTGATAACTGACTGAGATTATAGAGATTACTGAGATTACTGGACTGATACTGAATTTACTGAATTTTCCTGAGTCACATAACTGACTGAGTTCTACTAATTATGGATTGACTGTGAGTATCATGAAAACTGACACTGAATCTAGGCACACAGCTAAATTGTCGGGTACAAGTACCCCTAGGACTCGATAGCATAATAAGTAAATCATGGCACAATCTTAAAAGCTCAACAATGGCTATATGTTCATCATTCATTCATTTAGACATTTAAACAACCACTTGAGATGCATTACTTGTACATGAATGGGGAATACGTATTAGCATACTATAACATGGCATTATTTCATTCTCATAAACAATTTGTCAAACACTTGCATGATACAACTTGCACATAACGAGCATGGCATGATTTCTTTTACTTATTAACTCACATGAGCAATTCATCAAACACTTGGTTAGCATAGCATATGCACATAACCCTATACAACAAATATGCATCATAATTCACATTCCCATTGACAAATTTCAAGGGTTTAATATGGTTTTACATGATACTACATATATATCACTTTACTTCACATAGATATTGTAATTAAATCATGAACTAGAGAACCCATTAACATAATAGTCATGAACACAATCAAACTAAATCATGAAATTCATCAAAAACATTATCTTGAGTTTTTGAAAAGGTTTCTTGGACTCTGATACAATGCAACCAAGGGAAGCACGAAATCATACACCAAAATCAGTCCACAAGTTCAAGAACCAAGGACCTCTTTGGTGACCATCTCTCGAATTCAATAATACAACACAATAACGAGATGAACAAGGTGTTTAGCACACCAAAACAGCCAACATCCAAACTAGATTAACAACAACAAGATGAAGAACAACAAATTCGGCCAACAATACCACAAAATCGAGAGTAATGAATAAGAACAAAGCACAACAAGATTACAAGAATAAAAGGATAGATAGTAAAATATAGATTGTTACAAGACTTAGGAACAAAGTGTGATTCAAACACTAACCCCCTAATTAATGTAACAACAACACCACACTCTTACGGTGACCGCCAAGGGAATCACGAGCCTCAAGATCCATCGTTTCCAAGAAAAGAACAGTATTGGCTTTTCCAAGCCCTATACTAAGGATGGCTTTTTCAAGCCCTAACTAAGAACTATACTAAGGTGTTACTCTTAAGAGAGAGGACTTTCAAGACTTCAAATGTTCATCATTCATCAACTAAAGAGAAATGACCTAAAATAGATTATATATAGTATATTACAAAAGAAAGATAAAATGACTCCAATGCCCTTAATGAGGTGGGTGGCAATGGAGTGTAATTTAGACAAGGCTAAAAGACCAAAATGAACTTGAGGCTAAGTGACCAAAATGACCTTAATAAAAGGGGCCAAAACCGTGAACCATCAAATGTGGTCCAAACCCGTAAGTCCTCTAGTCTTCAAGGCTCCAAGCAATCTTCCACACACGGGTTTGTTTGATGGCATGCTCAAATTAACCCCTACAAGTATTATTCCATGCCCTCCATGGGTCCAAAGCTTGATTTCTTCACGTAGTGACTTTGAATGAGGACATCGAAAGCTAAGGCAGTCATTTCACTTGTATCATCCCCCCTTCTTAAAAAGGATTCGACCTCAAATTCGTACCTTGCAAAACAAGAGAAAGGACAAACAAGCACAACATCCTCATGGACTGAGGGTTAGGGTCAGCACAACAATAAACATCATCACGCCAAGGGGGTACATACTTGAAGTATAACCAAGAATCCTTTAAAGTGAGTATTAAAAACTTAATGAAAGATGTACAAAGGATTTGGTTATGGGATACACCAGGAGTGATACTTTGCTTGTCATGTAGACCAAGCAATAAGTTGGGTGCACCAACATCACTATTTCTACATTTGGCACCGGGGTCAAATGGGAAAAGTGGCCATAGACACGGGTCTAGACAACACTCCCCTTTCCTATGGTCTATACTCAAACTAAACAACATACTCTCTATAATAGCATTCATATCATCCAAAGAAAATAGAGAGTATAGAAAGGTATCACTCAAATTGACTTCTACCAAGGTGACATCATGTGTGTACTCCCTAATAGTTTCCCAATAATAACCATGAGTACTCTCAACAATAAAGTGACACAAAGTAAAAGAAGAAGTAGCTTCCGCAACTACACATTCCTTACTCCTAAGAGTACTCTCATCTTTCAAGAAGAGATTTCCATCTTTAGGAGGAATATTGTCACACCAAAGTGGGTTAGCATATAGGCTATGGCTTCCAAGGCAAGCTATACCATCATTTTCACCACTAGCTTTATTAGAAGTGTTTAAATTATCTTCAAACAAAACATTACACCTAAAGAGAGTGTGATCTACCTCACGGACAGATTTGGAACAAGTAATTTCCTCACGCTCTAAATGATCAATATCAAGTCTGAAGGATGTTCCAAACACAAGATTACCCCAAGAAGAGATCTCGGGTTCACTCCCACTTTGTTGACCAACATTTTTAAAGACTTCACTCACTTGAGTTCTGTTAAGCACATCACACACATACTCAAGTGGGGGATAATTTTCACAAACAAGTTGATCAACACCAATTACACAAGATGATATACTTCCGTTCAACATATAGGCTTCAACACTAGGTGGACATAAATTGATCTTACAAGAAGAGTCAATTTTGTCATCAATAGGATCAACTAGTGTATCCAAACTCACAATATGTACATCATCAACAAGAGGCAAGGAATCATTAAAATTATAAATAAATAAGCTACTACTCACACTCAATGGCTTACTAGCCACACAATTGTCATTCACATGCACTAAAGTGTAAGAGTTAGCGATTTTACCTTTAAGATCTTGAGTAGACTCTTTCTTCCCGTGAGGTAAAGGTCTTCCACAAGCTTGGATAGCAACTTCCTTTTGGCATTGTTCTCCTTAGCTTGCCATGTTGGTACCTACACAAATGTCCTTAGAAATGGAAGGACAACCAATGTTATCATAGTTTGGTGGAAATCCCCTCACTTCGCTCCACATATCCTCTTTTTTTACACTCTCGGATTACCACCTTGCACTCCCTTACTCCTCTCAATCTTTTGTCTCTCATCATAAATAGGATTGGAGTAGGTAAGTATTTCTCTTTGCGGTTTGTAGCAAATACGTTATGAGGCGATTTCCCCATTGGTTTCTTACAACATTAGGCCAATTTTGCATGTTAGGAACTTGATGTCGTGCAAATCAATCGGCACCCAAGCTCATATGACCGTAGGTTAAGAAAAAAACATCGCACCACACCTCCTCATGGTAATCAAATTGGGAGAAGACAATTTTTACCCTCTCAGTAACCTTGAAATCGCCCAAGTAGTATGGAACAAATAAAGGCTCTCGAAATAATCCCAAGTAGCCAACCATGGACGGAAGAATATAGTTTCCATAGTACCTATCATTCAACACCATAAGGCAGCCCGATATCCCACAAATAGTCACCTTTCCGAAGTGTACACTCCTCCTTGGATCAACATTGTAAGGCATACGAGTAACCGTCGGGTTTGGAGATGGTTGCCCTCTTCTTCTCATGGGAAAACCTCTACTATAGCTAGTATAACCAATCACACCATGTCGACCTTGATAAGAAGTACTACACGGTGAAGAATATAATCTTTCACACTCCACACGCGTACTCTCATCATAGCTCTCATAAGCTTTGCGAATGAAAGGGTTATACCTAACACCAGATGTAGTTTCAAAGTGGGAAGTATAAGACTCCTCACATGCCCTAACTTCATCATAAGAACCATCACGAGGTCCTACATCATCTCTAAATTCACCATAAGCACTAGGCACATCATTCCCCTAATTTTCTCCCCTAAACCCGAGACCCTCAAATCTGCCTAAGTTTTGATCATGGCTATTTTCATAGCCCCCACAATCTCCCTCAACTTTGTAGCCATTAAACCTTTCACTACAATCATAGTCTCCCATGTCGTAGTCACAATAATCCCCGTGTTATCGAAGACATGTTCCCCTAATATCACCTTTGTACCTACACAATGAACAAACAATATTAGTAGTAAAGCTTCCTTACCAACACTCGTATATACTAACCTTTGTGATTCTCACAATTGAAGCGGCGACTATTGAAAGTTGCTTATACTCCGGTAGTCAATAAGATGTCAATTTTACTTGGTGATCGAAATAGATTCTTGTTTTGTAGACTCAAGACACAAAATAAAATTTACTTACAAACTTGAAACAAATAAGTTACAATGAGTTAGAAATGAGAAAAGTACACAAACAATGAAGACATGAAAGAAATGGACTCAACAATTAATCTACAACTAAGTAGGTGATTACTAGTTGTTAATAAATTCTAGAATCAAGAAATGAAACTAGGAAACAATAAAATGAAACTAAGAATCTAAAATTTGAGCCAAAATTTGTTGTGTGAATAGTAAAACATGATGTGGCAGCCACGTATTGGTTGCGGTCGTAACAAATTTATTTTCCAAACTTGGAATTCTTGATCAATTTGTAAGTTGGGAATGGTGGATTTGGTTTTAGGAGGGAAATATAAGTCTTGTAATCCCCTTTCAATTCCAAAAAGAGAAGACTTGACTTTGTTGTACACTTTCCTTAAAACAAGATCCTCAAAACATGGAAGGTTGTTGGAAGTGGTTGTAAGTCTTTGAGTGTGAAGGAAAAGTCTTTGAGCCACAAGTCTTACACCTTAAATCTTGGATTTATGTCTTGCAAGACTAACATCAATTCACACTCTCTTTCTTCAACTTATAGGATCAACAACCACTTTTCTTCAACAAAATATAGAGATGGTGAAGAACACTAAGAACACAAACTTTGAGTCTTGAAGTTCTAAGGTTCAAGTTGTACCTCCCAAACAACACAACACCTTTCAAACTTAAAATCCACAAAAAAATACCCAAAATACACGTTCAAACTTGAACCAACAACACATCACACATTCAAGTCTTGAATCCATAATAACAATACCAACAACAATCGGCCAAGTCCAAGTTCACAATAACAACATCAACAATAAAGACTCAAATCAAGATATAGACTCAAAGTGTTAGTGAAGAACAATACTAACGCTAGAAAAACTTAAGGCAAGTAAAAATCTCGGCCAAGACACAACAAGAATGCAATTTTCGGCCAAGAACACAAAGTGGACAGATTGCTATTTTCTAAAAATTTCAGTTTATAATTTTTTTTTGTGTGTGTGTTTTTCAAGTATCAAGACCAAGATTGATCTTGTTAGAATAAAATCAAAGATGGATTTGATACCAAATGATACAATACAACCAAGGGAAGAATGAAATCACACACCAAAATCAGTCCACAAGTTCAAAAATCGAGGACCCCTTTGGTGACTATCTCTCAGATTCAACAATACAACACAATAACGAGATGAACAAGGTGTTTAGAACACCAAAAAAGCCAACATACAAACTAGATTAACAACAAAAAGATGAATAAGAAGATGAAAAACAAATTCGGCCAACAACACCACAAAATCGAGAGCAATAAACAAGAACAAAGCACAGCAAGATTACAAGAATAAAAGGATAGATAGTGAGATATAGATTGTTACAAGACTTAGGAACAAAGTGTGATTCAAACACTAAACCCCTAATTAATGTAACAACAACACCACACTCTTACGGTGACCGCCAAGGGAATCACTTACCTCAAGATCCACCGTTTCCAAGCAAAGAACAATATTGGATTTTCCAAGCCCTATACTAAGGATGACTTTTTAAAGCCCTAACTAAGAACTATACTAAGGTGTTACTCTCAAGAGAGAGGACTTTCAAGACTTCAAATGTTCATCATTCACCAACTAAAGAGAAATGACCTAAAATAGACTATATATAGTATATTACAAAAGAAAGATAAAATGACTCCAATGCCCTTAATGAGGTGGGTGGAAATGGAGTGTCATTTAGACAAGGCTAAAAGACCAAAATAACCTTAAGGCTAAGTGACCAAAATGACCTTAATAAAAGGGGCCAAAATCGTGAACCATCAAATATGGTCCAAACCCGTAAGTCCTCTAGTCTTCAAGGCTCCAAGCAATCTTTTACACACGGGTTTGTTTGATGGCATGCTCAAAATAACCCCTACAAGTATGATCCCGTGCCCTCCATGGGACCAAAGCTTAATTCTTCACGTAGTGACTTTGAATGAGTCCATCGAAAGCTAAGACGGCCATTTCACTTGTATCAGAATCCAAGGGTGGAAGAAACCCTTGGATGAACACTTGACATACCTTAGTTGGTGAATTCTTAAAGATTGATGGTGGAATTCCCTTTAATTTGTATCCCCAATTGAAAACCCTAACTTGTTCTTGAGAGAATTTTGAGAGAAGTGGCTATATTATGATTGAAATGGGCTTAATACTGTGTTTTAAACTTATATAGGGGTGAAAAATTGACCCTTT
This sequence comes from Capsicum annuum, assembly GCF_002878395.1. Classification (NCBI taxonomy): domain Eukaryota; kingdom Viridiplantae; phylum Streptophyta; class Magnoliopsida; order Solanales; family Solanaceae; genus Capsicum; species Capsicum annuum. The sequence continues at coordinate 223,548,253 of NC_061122.1, read as the reverse complement.
TGCCCCTCAAAGATGCAGAAATTTAATGACTGAAAAATGGGCATCGACGCTATTAGCGATGTAGTGCGTTATGGCATCGACGCGATAGTCGACGCATCACGCCATCATCACATCAAGCCCCAGTACTTTGACCCTGGCAACCTGCAACAATATCTACCAATATGCTTGGCGATGCGGCATGCGAAGATCACATTAGTCCACTATTTTAGGATTTAGAAAGTGGTCTAAACAAGTTCTGAAAAATTCAAAACTTGTCCAGGAATACCTATTGACCTTTCTAGTCATGAATTAGCAAGAATACGAACCTTTAAAGGATATTAAAGTCATGAAATGAGACTGCAAACTTTCGAAGGCTAAAATAAACTAAGTCTGGAAACTTAGCTAGAACCTTCTAAGTATGGGACCCCCTTAACAAGCATAAATGAACTAAATTAAGCTTAGGATTTTGTGGGGTCTTACAATATCTCCCCCTTGGGAACATTCATCCTAGAATGAGACTGACTGAGATGGGGAAAATGATAAGCTGAAGTACATGTTGAACATGAAAAACTAAAACATGAGTACATGATTGACATTACTGATTTGCTGAGATTTGTTCTGAGCATGCATATCTGATGCATGATTTCATGATTGGCATGATTGATAAGCTGAATATATTATACTAAACATGCATAACTGATGCATGAATACATGACTGATCTGACACATGAATGCATGACTGAATATGCAATGGTAGTTGATACCAAGTTTATCATGGAAATCTGAGCATGAAACTGGATAAGTTCAAGGGAGACTATTTCCTTAAACTAAAAATGCTAATGAGTTTAAAATTAATTACTAGATATGCATGAGTAGAAACACGTGAACGTAACTGAGTTTGGAACTTGATACATGAGCTGGATATCATGATCTGAACTGAGTACCTTGAATACGTGGCTTATGGATGAGATCGGAGTTTGGGGGTCAACTCATGAGTACCCTTTACCCCAAACTGGATTCATTATGAAAAGAGAGAGCGACGGCACTATGTCTCTTGAAAATATACTGGCCTGACTTTGCTGAGCTATGAGAAAAGCTGTGGCGATGCATTAGCCACTTTCCATCTGAATATCTGAGATCTGAAACTAAGACATTATACATAAACTGGGTTGAATACACTACTACCTAGTTTGTCCATCTTAGAATGATCACATTCATGAGACTCTAGGTAGTGTGACTAGATGGAAAGATGGGAAACCACACCATCTGAACTTGTCTGTCTGGCTGCTAAACTGAATTACTGACTGCTTAACTAACTCATACTGGAAACTTTTACTCGACTGGAGCATTTCTATGACACTCTTTCTGTAAAGTTCTAGTGACTGAAGGGAGAAAGTGAATCTTGGCCTGATCTGAGCAGAACATCGGAATAAGAGATCACTATATGGCTGGGATTCTTGTATTAGGAGAGAAGGCCTATGAAACCTCATCTAAAATAAAATGACTAAGCCTTATGCACTGAAACTGAGACTACTAAAAAGATTCACGTGGGTGCTGAGCACGAATGCATAAATATACTAACTTATCTGATTAACTGAATGACTAATAACTGATTACTGGGTCTGTAAGGCTGAACTATACTTTTCCTGAAAGGCTGGACTTAGACTATAGAGTATTATACATAAAAGGTAATGACTAACTGGGTAACGTGAGGTAATTGAGCATGAATGAGTGAAAAACTGTATTTCCTTAAGAACGCAAGACCAAACATCCAACATAATTCAGAAATATTCTATAAACTGAGGTACTGAAATACCAATGACTGAATAACTGATGGCCATATGCTATGGTCAGGTAATCCTAAAAGTAAACTGAGTTTATGATCTGTCTGGACTAGGATTGGGACTGAGATTATAACTAAGATGGTAATTGAGACTGTAATCGTAACTAAGACTATAACTAGGACTGAATGTTGGTTCCTAATAAATGAGGGTTAAACTGGTGTTGATGAACTAAATCTAGATGGTTGAATAACTAATAACTGAAGGCCATGGTTCTGTAGGACTATCTGAGTCCTTTACTGAATACTGATTACTGAATGATGCTATAACTGAGGGCTGAGAGATAGAACATCAACACCACAGATTCACTGAGGGGTCTAACCTGTGGATATACGTGACATAGTCTAAATTTTTAATTGATCATTAGGAGCGTAGCATGAGTCATGTGGGCTGAACATACTGTAAAACATGATGTGAGTGCATAAGTCATGAGCTGCATGACCTGAGTCTGGAATTTCTGTGTTCATGGGACATAATTTGTAATACTGAGTGAATTGGGATTCCTCACACTAGGAACTTGAAATGCACACAATTCTATGGAAAATGCGAATATATACTGGGTTCACGGAATTGTGACGTGATGCATGCGTAAGTATCGTGATGGCTGAAGTACAAAACTTTGTATTGGCATAGGAATGGGTCGGGAGTCATCTTCCCTTACTAATTTCCTACCCATACTAATATTACTACTAGAATCTAAAGTCCTATCTTTCTAAGGTACCATAACCGAATAGTTCCTGTATACCTGTCAGGCTATGATAGACTGACCCACTAGGTGGAGAATGAGAAAGGTCCTATTAACATTTGGTCTGACCTTAAAGTTGACTGGTATGTAAGGAGTTATAAAAGAAAAAGAAGCTCATGAATCTGAAAAAGTGTAAACATGTAAATAAGGAATATGTAACCTACCAGTGGATGCATCAGGAGGACTTTCTTGATCCAGTCAGAGCTAAAGTGCATAGAGTCTGTTTGGGCATTATCCACTGATAGCACTGGAATTGGCACCCTACTAATTTGGGCGACCAGACTGAGCTGAAGAACGATCATGCTGACTTTATGGATCGGTTTTAGGACAATCTCGAACCTTGTGACCTGACTCACCATATTCGAAACATATATTACTGCCCGCTCTACACACACCCTTATGATACTTACCATACTCTTCGAAAAGAGGATGACTGCGAATAATGCTTGCACTACCCTGGGTTTTGGAGCCTGGCGCCCCATCCCTATGGTTATTTCTGAACTTTGGTACTGGTGTAATAGCTGAAGAGGGAACTGGAACTGAAAGATTTTGACTATACTGAGAATGATTGCCACCCCGCTACCCTGGCTGACAAAAACTATAACTACCTGTTCTGGCTCTCTTATTCTCTCTTTCCTTCTTCTTAAGTTTTGCTCTTCAATCTGTTGAGCATGGACCATAAGTCTAGATATGTCCATCTCCTTAATCAACATTGTAGTCCTGCGCTCCTTAACCACTCTACCTGAAACCCCAGACACAAACTTGCTCATTCTAGATCTACTGTCTGCTACTACATGGGGAGCATACCTGGATAACTGGGTGAACTTGAGAGAGTATTCTTTCATACTCATGCTACCTTGTCTGAGATTGATGAACTCTAACACTTTGGCTTTTTTCTACTCTAGGGGAAAGAATCTATCCAGGAAGGCCGTGGTAAACTCTTCCCATTCTATGGGCCCTAAATCTGTACCCCTATCTACCTTTCACTATTTAAACCACGTATGGGATACATCTTGTAGCTGATACGCAGCTAACTCGGCAATCTCACTAGAAGTCACTTCCATGATATCTGTGACTTTTTGAACTTGATCGAGAAAATCTTGTCGATCCTCTTCAGACTTAGAATCGGAGAATAGGGGAGGATTCATTCAGGTGAAGTCCCGAATCCTAGCTGCAATTGAATTAGCCACTGGGTATGCCAGAATAACAGCTGGCCGTTTATTTTGAGCTGTGACTGGATTGACTAGAGTAGTGAATGCAGTCCTGAATTCTGCATGAGAAATATGTTCGTCCAGGGGATCTTCCTGAATTGGTTGAGGTGTTGACTGATTATCGGTTCTCCTTTTGTTAGACCTTTTGGGAGGCATATTCTGTAAACGAAAGGAAGAACGGATTAGATTGGGAGTTAAATTTAAGCTCATGCTCACTGGCACGACATGAATACTGAAAGAAGGGAACTATTACTAAAACATCCCATAGCCTCCTATCCATAAGTGTGGTGCACAACACACCCATGCATAAGACTCTACTTGATGCGGTTTTTTAGACTTCCTAGGACACTGTTGAACCTTAGGCTCTGATACCAAGTTTGTAATGCCTAGAATTTAGTACCCGGAATGCTATACGATGCTCATGACCCCAAAGGACCACAAGCTAACCCATGATTGATATCTTAACTGAGCACTGAATAATATATTATAAATATGAAGAATATAAACTGTAAGGCCATAAGGTTCAAAAATGAACTAACACTGAATATAAAACAATGTTTATAATAGGGTATAACAATACCTAAAACTGAAATAAATTTTCTGAAATATGTTGTAGTCTGAAAGCCTCTAAAACTGACTGAAAATTGTGGAGTTGATGGGATATGTTCCCAACTATCTCTGAACTACTAAAAAAATAAAGTAATAAAATAATCATGCTATCCTCGAATAATGATGACTCTCTACTAGTCTGGATGTTAAATGTCTGGTCTACCAAGGATGCTTGAGAGCTCGTGCTTCTAAACCTATGGTAGAGAACACCATAGCACAAATGCATCAGTACGATTAAATGTAATGGTATGTAAGTGAGGTAAGCTGAATGCAAGGGTTCATAAGTATGAATAATAATAACTGACTGATGACATGAACATGAACGCGTGAGAAATACATGCATGAATACATAAACTGAAGCTGGGGTCGAGACAATACTGAATACTGATGTACTGATATCTGAGTTTACTAATACTGGGATACTGAATAACTGAGTCTATTGATAATATAAATTACGGAGTTTATAGGTAACTGATATCTGAGGTTACTGGTACTATATTACTGATAACTAATAACTGAGTATACTGATACTAAAAAACTATTTGAGTTCTTTACTGGACCGGGTGACTGTATCAGATAGTCCTAATTTTGATGGAACTAGATGAGTTCTGTACTGAGCTGAGCGACTGTATCTGACAGTCCTGATATCTGTAGAACTGAACTGAGTTCTGTTACTAAGATTGAATCTAAAACTGAGACTATGGGAGGTAATCATCTAACCGACATGCCCCGAATCTGAACTGGTGGGGTCCAACCTGTAACCCCAGCTTGAAGGGTGTCAGTACCGTGCCAAGGGTAAAGACAAGCTATGAGTAAACCCTCTCTGACAGGGATCTCTTCCGTCAACCCCTCCTGTAAGGAAAACTCAAAGGAGATGAATAGTCCCTAGACTCGTAGGGGTACATAACAACCTACACTGGCTACGTAGTTCTAAAATGCAGGGATTACTACTAAGGATCACACCCTCTACTGGCTAACAAATGAGCCCTTATTCCTGGGTTCACTCGGTGCTGAATCCTACTCCCAACTAAATAGACACTGAACTGATTTTCCTAGTTCATATTAGGCATAACTGAGCTATTACTAATGGTACAGTTTTACTTAATTGAACTGAGTTCACTGAGTTCCATTGAATGATGGAATACTACTGAATTTTATCAACTAACAGAATACTACTGAGTTCTGCTAGCGGACTGAGTTACTGAGGTCTGAACTGAATACTACTGAGATCTGATAACTGACTGAGATTATTGAGATTAGTGAGATCACTAGATTACTGGACTGATACTGAATTTACTGAATTTTCTTGAGTCACATGACTAACTGAGTTTACTGATCATGGCTTGACTGTGAGTATCATGAAAACTGACACTGGCACACAACTAAATTATTGGGTACAAGTACCCCCATGAATCGATAGCATAATAATTAAATCATGGCACAAGCTTAAAATCTCAACAGTGGCTACATGTTCATTATTCATTAATTTAGACATTTCAACAACCACTTGAGATGCATTACTTGTACATGAATGGGGAATACGTATTAGCATACTATAACATGGCATTATTTCATTCTCATAAACAATTTGTCAAACACTTGCATGATACAACTTGCACATAACGAGCATGGCATGATTTCTTTTACTTATTAACTCACATGAGCAATTCATCAAACACTTGGTTAGCATAGCATATGCACATAACCCTATACAACAAATATGCATCATAATTCACATTCCCATTGACAAATTTCAAGGGTTTAATATGGTTTTACATGATACTACATATATATCACTTTACTTCACATAGATATTGTAATTAAATCATGAACTAGAGAACCCATTAACATAATAGTCATGAACACAATCAAACTAAATCATGAAATTCATCAAAAACATTATCTTGAGTTTTTGAAAAGGTTTCTTGGACTCTGATACAATGCAACCAAGGGAAGCACGAAATCATACACCAAAATCAGTCCACAAGTTCAAGAACCAAGGACCTCTTTGGTGACCATCTCTCGAATTCAATAATACAACACAATAACGAGATGAACAAGGTGTTTAGCACACCAAAACAGCCAACATCCAAACTAGATTAACAACAACAAGATGAAGAACAACAAATTCGGCCAACAATACCACAAAATCGAGAGTAATGAATAAGAACAAAGCACAACAAGATTACAAGAATAAAAGGATAGATAGTAAAATATAGATTGTTACAAGACTTAGGAACAAAGTGTGATTCAAACACTAACCCCCTAATTAATGTAACAACAACACCACACTCTTACGGTGACCGCCAAGGGAATCACGAGCCTCAAGATCCATCGTTTCCAAGAAAAGAACAGTATTGGCTTTTCCAAGCCCTATACTAAGGATGGCTTTTTCAAGCCCTAACTAAGAACTATACTAAGGTGTTACTCTTAAGAGAGAGGACTTTCAAGACTTCAAATGTTCATCATTCATCAACTAAAGAGAAATGACCTAAAATAGATTATATATAGTATATTACAAAAGAAAGATAAAATGACTCCAATGCCCTTAATGAGGTGGGTGGCAATGGAGTGTAATTTAGACAAGGCTAAAAGACCAAAATGAACTTGAGGCTAAGTGACCAAAATGACCTTAATAAAAGGGGCCAAAACCGTGAACCATCAAATGTGGTCCAAACCCGTAAGTCCTCTAGTCTTCAAGGCTCCAAGCAATCTTCCACACACGGGTTTGTTTGATGGCATGCTCAAATTAACCCCTACAAGTATTATTCCATGCCCTCCATGGGTCCAAAGCTTGATTTCTTCACGTAGTGACTTTGAATGAGGACATCGAAAGCTAAGGCAGTCATTTCACTTGTATCATCCCCCCTTCTTAAAAAGGATTCGACCTCAAATTCGTACCTTGCAAAACAAGAGAAAGGACAAACAAGCACAACATCCTCATGGACTGAGGGTTAGGGTCAGCACAACAATAAACATCATCACGCCAAGGGGGTACATACTTGAAGTATAACCAAGAATCCTTTAAAGTGAGTATTAAAAACTTAATGAAAGATGTACAAAGGATTTGGTTATGGGATACACCAGGAGTGATACTTTGCTTGTCATGTAGACCAAGCAATAAGTTGGGTGCACCAACATCACTATTTCTACATTTGGCACCGGGGTCAAATGGGAAAAGTGGCCATAGACACGGGTCTAGACAACACTCCCCTTTCCTATGGTCTATACTCAAACTAAACAACATACTCTCTATAATAGCATTCATATCATCCAAAGAAAATAGAGAGTATAGAAAGGTATCACTCAAATTGACTTCTACCAAGGTGACATCATGTGTGTACTCCCTAATAGTTTCCCAATAATAACCATGAGTACTCTCAACAATAAAGTGACACAAAGTAAAAGAAGAAGTAGCTTCCGCAACTACACATTCCTTACTCCTAAGAGTACTCTCATCTTTCAAGAAGAGATTTCCATCTTTAGGAGGAATATTGTCACACCAAAGTGGGTTAGCATATAGGCTATGGCTTCCAAGGCAAGCTATACCATCATTTTCACCACTAGCTTTATTAGAAGTGTTTAAATTATCTTCAAACAAAACATTACACCTAAAGAGAGTGTGATCTACCTCACGGACAGATTTGGAACAAGTAATTTCCTCACGCTCTAAATGATCAATATCAAGTCTGAAGGATGTTCCAAACACAAGATTACCCCAAGAAGAGATCTCGGGTTCACTCCCACTTTGTTGACCAACATTTTTAAAGACTTCACTCACTTGAGTTCTGTTAAGCACATCACACACATACTCAAGTGGGGGATAATTTTCACAAACAAGTTGATCAACACCAATTACACAAGATGATATACTTCCGTTCAACATATAGGCTTCAACACTAGGTGGACATAAATTGATCTTACAAGAAGAGTCAATTTTGTCATCAATAGGATCAACTAGTGTATCCAAACTCACAATATGTACATCATCAACAAGAGGCAAGGAATCATTAAAATTATAAATAAATAAGCTACTACTCACACTCAATGGCTTACTAGCCACACAATTGTCATTCACATGCACTAAAGTGTAAGAGTTAGCGATTTTACCTTTAAGATCTTGAGTAGACTCTTTCTTCCCGTGAGGTAAAGGTCTTCCACAAGCTTGGATAGCAACTTCCTTTTGGCATTGTTCTCCTTAGCTTGCCATGTTGGTACCTACACAAATGTCCTTAGAAATGGAAGGACAACCAATGTTATCATAGTTTGGTGGAAATCCCCTCACTTCGCTCCACATATCCTCTTTTTTTACACTCTCGGATTACCACCTTGCACTCCCTTACTCCTCTCAATCTTTTGTCTCTCATCATAAATAGGATTGGAGTAGGTAAGTATTTCTCTTTGCGGTTTGTAGCAAATACGTTATGAGGCGATTTCCCCATTGGTTTCTTACAACATTAGGCCAATTTTGCATGTTAGGAACTTGATGTCGTGCAAATCAATCGGCACCCAAGCTCATATGACCGTAGGTTAAGAAAAAAACATCGCACCACACCTCCTCATGGTAATCAAATTGGGAGAAGACAATTTTTACCCTCTCAGTAACCTTGAAATCGCCCAAGTAGTATGGAACAAATAAAGGCTCTCGAAATAATCCCAAGTAGCCAACCATGGACGGAAGAATATAGTTTCCATAGTACCTATCATTCAACACCATAAGGCAGCCCGATATCCCACAAATAGTCACCTTTCCGAAGTGTACACTCCTCCTTGGATCAACATTGTAAGGCATACGAGTAACCGTCGGGTTTGGAGATGGTTGCCCTCTTCTTCTCATGGGAAAACCTCTACTATAGCTAGTATAACCAATCACACCATGTCGACCTTGATAAGAAGTACTACACGGTGAAGAATATAATCTTTCACACTCCACACGCGTACTCTCATCATAGCTCTCATAAGCTTTGCGAATGAAAGGGTTATACCTAACACCAGATGTAGTTTCAAAGTGGGAAGTATAAGACTCCTCACATGCCCTAACTTCATCATAAGAACCATCACGAGGTCCTACATCATCTCTAAATTCACCATAAGCACTAGGCACATCATTCCCCTAATTTTCTCCCCTAAACCCGAGACCCTCAAATCTGCCTAAGTTTTGATCATGGCTATTTTCATAGCCCCCACAATCTCCCTCAACTTTGTAGCCATTAAACCTTTCACTACAATCATAGTCTCCCATGTCGTAGTCACAATAATCCCCGTGTTATCGAAGACATGTTCCCCTAATATCACCTTTGTACCTACACAATGAACAAACAATATTAGTAGTAAAGCTTCCTTACCAACACTCGTATATACTAACCTTTGTGATTCTCACAATTGAAGCGGCGACTATTGAAAGTTGCTTATACTCCGGTAGTCAATAAGATGTCAATTTTACTTGGTGATCGAAATAGATTCTTGTTTTGTAGACTCAAGACACAAAATAAAATTTACTTACAAACTTGAAACAAATAAGTTACAATGAGTTAGAAATGAGAAAAGTACACAAACAATGAAGACATGAAAGAAATGGACTCAACAATTAATCTACAACTAAGTAGGTGATTACTAGTTGTTAATAAATTCTAGAATCAAGAAATGAAACTAGGAAACAATAAAATGAAACTAAGAATCTAAAATTTGAGCCAAAATTTGTTGTGTGAATAGTAAAACATGATGTGGCAGCCACGTATTGGTTGCGGTCGTAACAAATTTATTTTCCAAACTTGGAATTCTTGATCAATTTGTAAGTTGGGAATGGTGGATTTGGTTTTAGGAGGGAAATATAAGTCTTGTAATCCCCTTTCAATTCCAAAAAGAGAAGACTTGACTTTGTTGTACACTTTCCTTAAAACAAGATCCTCAAAACATGGAAGGTTGTTGGAAGTGGTTGTAAGTCTTTGAGTGTGAAGGAAAAGTCTTTGAGCCACAAGTCTTACACCTTAAATCTTGGATTTATGTCTTGCAAGACTAACATCAATTCACACTCTCTTTCTTCAACTTATAGGATCAACAACCACTTTTCTTCAACAAAATATAGAGATGGTGAAGAACACTAAGAACACAAACTTTGAGTCTTGAAGTTCTAAGGTTCAAGTTGTACCTCCCAAACAACACAACACCTTTCAAACTTAAAATCCACAAAAAAATACCCAAAATACACGTTCAAACTTGAACCAACAACACATCACACATTCAAGTCTTGAATCCATAATAACAATACCAACAACAATCGGCCAAGTCCAAGTTCACAATAACAACATCAACAATAAAGACTCAAATCAAGATATAGACTCAAAGTGTTAGTGAAGAACAATACTAACGCTAGAAAAACTTAAGGCAAGTAAAAATCTCGGCCAAGACACAACAAGAATGCAATTTTCGGCCAAGAACACAAAGTGGACAGATTGCTATTTTCTAAAAATTTCAGTTTATAATTTTTTTTTGTGTGTGTGTTTTTCAAGTATCAAGACCAAGATTGATCTTGTTAGAATAAAATCAAAGATGGATTTGATACCAAATGATACAATACAACCAAGGGAAGAATGAAATCACACACCAAAATCAGTCCACAAGTTCAAAAATCGAGGACCCCTTTGGTGACTATCTCTCAGATTCAACAATACAACACAATAACGAGATGAACAAGGTGTTTAGAACACCAAAAAAGCCAACATACAAACTAGATTAACAACAAAAAGATGAATAAGAAGATGAAAAACAAATTCGGCCAACAACACCACAAAATCGAGAGCAATAAACAAGAACAAAGCACAGCAAGATTACAAGAATAAAAGGATAGATAGTGAGATATAGATTGTTACAAGACTTAGGAACAAAGTGTGATTCAAACACTAAACCCCTAATTAATGTAACAACAACACCACACTCTTACGGTGACCGCCAAGGGAATCACTTACCTCAAGATCCACCGTTTCCAAGCAAAGAACAATATTGGATTTTCCAAGCCCTATACTAAGGATGACTTTTTAAAGCCCTAACTAAGAACTATACTAAGGTGTTACTCTCAAGAGAGAGGACTTTCAAGACTTCAAATGTTCATCATTCACCAACTAAAGAGAAATGACCTAAAATAGACTATATATAGTATATTACAAAAGAAAGATAAAATGACTCCAATGCCCTTAATGAGGTGGGTGGAAATGGAGTGTCATTTAGACAAGGCTAAAAGACCAAAATAACCTTAAGGCTAAGTGACCAAAATGACCTTAATAAAAGGGGCCAAAATCGTGAACCATCAAATATGGTCCAAACCCGTAAGTCCTCTAGTCTTCAAGGCTCCAAGCAATCTTTTACACACGGGTTTGTTTGATGGCATGCTCAAAATAACCCCTACAAGTATGATCCCGTGCCCTCCATGGGACCAAAGCTTAATTCTTCACGTAGTGACTTTGAATGAGTCCATCGAAAGCTAAGACGGCCATTTCACTTGTATCAGAATCCAAGGGTGGAAGAAACCCTTGGATGAACACTTGACATACCTTAGTTGGTGAATTCTTAAAGATTGATGGTGGAATTCCCTTTAATTTGTATCCCCAATTGAAAACCCTAACTTGTTCTTGAGAGAATTTTGAGAGAAGTGGCTATATTATGATTGAAATGGGCTTAATACTGTGTTTTAAACTTATATAGGGGTGAAAAATTGACCCTTTTGCCCCTCAAAGATGCAGAAATTTAATGACTGAAAAATGGGCATCGACGCTATTAGCGATGTAGTGCGTTATGGCATCGACGCGATAGTCGACGCATCACGCCATCATCACATCAAGCCCCAGTACTTTGACCCTGGCAACCTGCAACAATATCTACCAATATGCTTGGCGATGCGGCATGCGAAGATCACATTAGTCCACTATTTTAGGATTTAGAAAGTGGTCTAAACAAGTTCTGAAAAATTCAAAACTTGTCCAGGAATACCTATTGACCTTTCTAGTCATGAATTAGCAAGAATACGAACCTTTAAAGGATATTAAAGTCATGAAATGAGACTGCAAACTTTCGAAGGCTAAAATAAACTAAGTCTGGAAACTTAGCTAGAACCTTCTAAGTATGGGACCCCCTTAACAAGCATAAATGAACTAAATTAAGCTTAGGATTTTGTGGGGTCTTACAATATCTCCCCCTTGGGAACATTCATCCTAGAATGAGACTGACTGAGATGGGGAAAATGATAAGCTGAAGTACATGTTGAACATGAAAAACTAAAACATGAGTACATGATTGACATTACTGATTTGCTGAGATTTGTTCTGAGCATGCATATCTGATGCATGATTTCATGATTGGCATGATTGATAAGCTGAATATATTATACTAAACATGCATAACTGATGCATGAATACATGACTGATCTGACACATGAATGCATGACTGAATATGCAATGGTAGTTGATACCAAGTTTATCATGGAAATCTGAGCATGAAACTGGATAAGTTCAAGGGAGACTATTTCCTTAAACTAAAAATGCTAATGAGTTTAAAATTAATTACTAGATATGCATGAGTAGAAACACGTGAACGTAACTGAGTTTGGAACTTGATACATGAGCTGGATATCATGATCTGAACTGAGTACCTTGAATACGTGGCTTATGGATGAGATCGGAGTTTGGGGGTCAACTCATGAGTACCCTTTACCCCAAACTGGATTCATTATGAAAAGAGAGAGCGACGGCACTATGTCTCTTGAAAATATACTGGCCTGACTTTGCTGAGCTATGAGAAAAGCTGTGGCGATGCATTAGCCACTTTCCATCTGAATATCTGAGATCTGAAACTAAGACATTATACATAAACTGGGTTGAATACACTACTACCTAGTTTGTCCATCTTAGAATGATCACATTCATGAGACTCTAGGTAGTGTGACTAGATGGAAAGATGGGAAACCACACCATCTGAACTTGTCTGTCTGGCTGCTAAACTGAATTACTGACTGCTTAACTAACTCATACTGGAAACTTTTACTCGACTGGAGCATTTCTATGACACTCTTTCTGTAAAGTTCTAGTGACTGAAGGGAGAAAGTGAATCTTGGCCTGATCTGAGCAGAACATCGGAATAAGAGATCACTATATGGCTGGGATTCTTGTATTAGGAGAGAAGGCCTATGAAACCTCATCTAAAATAAAATGACTAAGCCTTATGCACTGAAACTGAGACTACTAAAAAGATTCACGTGGGTGCTGAGCACGAATGCATAAATATACTAACTTATCTGATTAACTGAATGACTAATAACTGATTACTGGGTCTGTAAGGCTGAACTATACTTTTCCTGAAAGGCTGGACTTAGACTATAGAGTATTATACATAAAAGGTAATGACTAACTGGGTAACGTGAGGTAATTGAGCATGAATGAGTGAAAAACTGTATTTCCTTAAGAACGCAAGACCAAACATCCAACATAATTCAGAAATATTCTATAAACTGAGGTACTGAAATACCAATGACTGAATAACTGATGGCCATATGCTATGGTCAGGTAATCCTAAAAGTAAACTGAGTTTATGATCTGTCTGGACTAGGATTGGGACTGAGATTATAACTAAGATGGTAATTGAGACTGTAATCGTAACTAAGACTATAACTAGGACTGAATGTTGGTTCCTAATAAATGAGGGTTAAACTGGTGTTGATGAACTAAATCTAGATGGTTGAATAACTAATAACTGAAGGCCATGGTTCTGTAGGACTATCTGAGTCCTTTACTGAATACTGATTACTGAATGATGCTATAACTGAGGGCTGAGAGATAGAACATCAACACCACAGATTCACTGAGGGGTCTAACCTGTGGATATACGTGACATAGTCTAAATTTTTAATTGATCATTAGGAGCGTAGCATGAGTCATGTGGGCTGAACATACTGTAAAACATGATGTGAGTGCATAAGTCATGAGCTGCATGACCTGAGTCTGGAATTTCTGTGTTCATGGGACATAATTTGTAATACTGAGTGAATTGGGATTCCTCACACTAGGAACTTGAAATGCACACAATTCTATGGAAAATGCGAATATATACTGGGTTCACGGAATTGTGACGTGATGCATGCGTAAGTATCGTGATGGCTGAAGTACAAAACTTTGTATTGGCATAGGAATGGGTCGGGAGTCATCTTCCCTTACTAATTTCCTACCCATACTAATATTACTACTAGAATCTAAAGTCCTATCTTTCTAAGGTACCATAACCGAATAGTTCCTGTATACCTGTCAGGCTATGATAGACTGACCCACTAGGTGGAGAATGAGAAAGGTCCTATTAACATTTGGTCTGACCTTAAAGTTGACTGGTATGTAAGGAGTTATAAAAGAAAAAGAAGCTCATGAATCTGAAAAAGTGTAAACATGTAAATAAGGAATATGTAACCTACCAGTGGATGCATCAGGAGGACTTTCTTGATCCAGTCAGAGCTAAAGTGCATAGAGTCTGTTTGGGCATTATCCACTGATAGCACTGGAATTGGCACCCTACTAATTTGGGCGACCAGACTGAGCTGAAGAACGATCATGCTGACTTTATGGATCGGTTTTAGGACAATCTCGAACCTTGTGACCTGACTCACCATATTCGAAACATATATTACTGCCCGCTCTACACACACCCTTATGATACTTACCATACTCTTCGAAAAGAGGATGACTGCGAATAATGCTTGCACTACCCTGGGTTTTGGAGCCTGGCGCCCCATCCCTATGGTTATTTCTGAACTTTGGTACTGGTGTAATAGCTGAAGAGGGAACTGGAACTGAAAGATTTTGACTATACTGAGAATGATTGCCACCCCGCTACCCTGGCTGACAAAAACTATAACTACCTGTTCTGGCTCTCTTATTCTCTCTTTCCTTCTTCTTAAGTTTTGCTCTTCAATCTGTTGAGCATGGACCATAAGTCTAGATATGTCCATCTCCTTAATCAACATTGTAGTCCTGCGCTCCTTAACCACTCTACCTGAAACCCCAGACACAAACTTGCTCATTCTAGATCTACTGTCTGCTACTACATGGGGAGCATACCTGGATAACTGGGTGAACTTGAGAGAGTATTCTTTCATACTCATGCTACCTTGTCTGAGATTGATGAACTCTAACACTTTGGCTTTTTTCTACTCTAGGGGAAAGAATCTATCCAGGAAGGCCGTGGTAAACTCTTCCCATTCTATGGGCCCTAAATCTGTACCCCTATCTACCTTTCACTATTTAAACCACGTATGGGATACATCTTGTAGCTGATACGCAGCTAACTCGGCAATCTCACTAGAAGTCACTTCCATGATATCTGTGACTTTTTGAACTTGATCGAGAAAATCTTGTCGATCCTCTTCAGACTTAGAATCGGAGAATAGGGGAGGATTCATTCAGGTGAAGTCCCGAATCCTAGCTGCAATTGAATTAGCCACTGGGTATGCCAGAATAACAGCTGGCCGTTTATTTTGAGCTGTGACTGGATTGACTAGAGTAGTGAATGCAGTCCTGAATTCTGCATGAGAAATATGTTCGTCCAGGGGATCTTCCTGAATTGGTTGAGGTGTTGACTGATTATCGGTTCTCCTTTTGTTAGACCTTTTGGGAGGCATATTCTGTAAACGAAAGGAAGAACGGATTAGATTGGGAGTTAAATTTAAGCTCATGCTCACTGGCACGACATGAATACTGAAAGAAGGGAACTATTACTAAAACATCCCATAGCCTCCTATCCATAAGTGTGGTGCACAACACACCCATGCATAAGACTCTACTTGATGCGGTTTTTTAGACTTCCTAGGACACTGTTGAACCTTAGGCTCTGATACCAAGTTTGTAATGCCTAGAATTTAGTACCCGGAATGCTATACGATGCTCATGACCCCAAAGGACCACAAGCTAACCCATGATTGATATCTTAACTGAGCACTGAATAATATATTATAAATATGAAGAATATAAACTGTAAGGCCATAAGGTTCAAAAATGAACTAACACTGAATATAAAACAATGTTTATAATAGGGTATAACAATACCTAAAACTGAAATAAATTTTCTGAAATATGTTGTAGTCTGAAAGCCTCTAAAACTGACTGAAAATTGTGGAGTTGATGGGATATGTTCCCAACTATCTCTGAACTACTAAAAAAATAAAGTAATAAAATAATCATGCTATCCTCGAATAATGATGACTCTCTACTAGTCTGGATGTTAAATGTCTGGTCTACCAAGGATGCTTGAGAGCTCGTGCTTCTAAACCTATGGTAGAGAACACCATAGCACAAATGCATCAGTACGATTAAATGTAATGGTATGTAAGTGAGGTAAGCTGAATGCAAGGGTTCATAAGTATGAATAATAATAACTGACTGATGACATGAACATGAACGCGTGAGAAATACATGCATGAATACATAAACTGAAGCTGGGGTCGAGACAATACTGAATACTGATGTACTGATATCTGAGTTTACTAATACTGGGATACTGAATAACTGAGTCTATTGATAATATAAATTACGGAGTTTATAGGTAACTGATATCTGAGGTTACTGGTACTATATTACTGATAACTAATAACTGAGTATACTGATACTAAAAAACTATTTGAGTTCTTTACTGGACCGGGTGACTGTATCAGATAGTCCTAATTTTGATGGAACTAGATGAGTTCTGTACTGAGCTGAGCGACTGTATCTGACAGTCCTGATATCTGTAGAACTGAACTGAGTTCTGTTACTAAGATTGAATCTAAAACTGAGACTATGGGAGGTAATCATCTAACCGACATGCCCCGAATCTGAACTGGTGGGGTCCAACCTGTAACCCCAGCTTGAAGGGTGTCAGTACCGTGCCAAGGGTAAAGACAAGCTATGAGTAAACCCTCTCTGACAGGGATCTCTTCCGTCAACCCCTCCTGTAAGGAAAACTCAAAGGAGATGAATAGTCCCTAGACTCGTAGGGGTACATAACAACCTACACTGGCTACGTAGTTCTAAAATGCAGGGATTACTACTAAGGATCACACCCTCTACTGGCTAACAAATGAGCCCTTATTCCTGGGTTCACTCGGTGCTGAATCCTACTCCCAACTAAATAGACACTGAACTGATTTTCCTAGTTCATATTAGGCATAACTGAGCTATTACTAATGGTACAGTTTTACTTAATTGAACTGAGTTCACTGAGTTCCATTGAATGATGGAATACTACTGAATTTTATCAACTAACAGAATACTACTGAGTTCTGCTAGCGGACTGAGTTACTGAGGTCTGAACTGAATACTACTGAGATCTGATAACTGACTGAGATTATTGAGATTAGTGAGATCACTAGATTACTGGACTGATACTGAATTTACTGAATTTTCTTGAGTCACATGACTAACTGAGTTTACTGATCATGGCTTGACTGTGAGTATCATGAAAACTGACACTGGCACACAACTAAATTATTGGGTACAAGTACCCCCATGAATCGATAGCATAATAATTAAATCATGGCACAAGCTTAAAATCTCAACAGTGGCTACATGTTCATTATTCATTAATTTAGACATTTCAACAACCACTTGAGATGCATTACTTGTACATGAATGGGAAATACGTATTAGCATACTATAACATGGCATTATTTCATTCAAATAAATAATTTGTCAAACACTTGCATGATATAACTTGCACATAACGAGTATAGCATTATTTCTTTCACTTATTAACTCACATGAGCAATTCATCAAACACTTGGTGAGCATAACATATGCACATAGCCCTATACAATAAATATGCATCATAATTCACATTCCCATTGACAAATTTCAAGGGTTTAACATGGTTTCACATGATACTACACATATATCACTTTACTTCACATAGATATTGTAATTAAATCATGAACTAGAGAACCCATTAAAATAATAGTCATGAACACAATCTAACTAAATCATGAAAATCATTAGAAATATTATCTTGAGTTTTTGAAAAGATTTTTTGGACTCCAAGGGTAGAAGAAACCCTTGGATGAACACTTGACATACCTTAGTTAGTGAATTCTTGAAGATTGACAGTGGAATTCCTTTGAATTTGGATCCCCAATTGAAAACCTTAACTTTTTATTGAGAGGATTTTGAGAGAAGTTGCTATATTATGGTTGAAATGCGACTTAATCCCATATTTTAGACTTATCTAGGGGTGGAAAATTGACCCTTTTGTCCCACAAAGATGCGGGCATTTAATGACTGAAAATTGGGCATCGACGCTATTAGTGATGTGGCACGTCATGGAATCAACGCGATAGTTGATGCGTTGTGCCGTCATCGCGTCAAGCCTCAGTACTTTGACTCTAGAAATCTGCAACAATATCAACCAACATGCTTGGCGACATGGCGCGCCAAGATCGCATTGGTCCACTATTTTGGGATTCCAAACATGGTCTAAACGAGTTTTGAAAAATCCAAAACTTTTTTTGGAACACCTATTGACCTTCCTAGTCATGAATTAGCAAGAATACAAACCATTAAAGGACATTAAAGTCATGAAATAAGATTGCAAACTCTTGAAGGCTAAAATAAACTAAGTCTGGAATCTTAGCTAGAACCTTCTAAGTATGGGACCCCCTTAACAAGAATAAATGGATTGAATTAAGCTTAGGATTTTGTGGGGTCTTACAATATGATCGTTGGGCCCAATGACTATAATGGCCCAACAACTATTTTTAATTAAAATTCATTTAAAAAAAACACATTAGCCGAGCTGGTTAACTGGTAGTACTGGTGATATGATTCAAATGGCTGCCTTATCTTTCAATAACATCATTAGAAGTCATTACGTGGGGAATCAAGCTTTGGTCACATTAAGGAAACAAGATCCTACATGGAGGGGCCGATTTGAGTACACCAAAGAGCAATTCCACGTGTGAAAGATTGCTTGGAGAATTGAAGATTGAGGGCTCATGGTTTTGGGCCTTCATTAAGGACATTTTGGTTACTTAGACTTGTCTAAGTAACACTCCATGACCACCCCTTTTCATTAAGGGTATTGTGGTCATTTTGTTATGTAATAAGTTAGACTATAAATAGGTTCTATTAGTTTATTTGCTAGTTAGTTTAGGAAATATGAAAGATTGAAACACTTGAAATCCTCTCTCTTGAGAGTAGAACACCTTAGTATAGTCTTAGTTAGGACTTAGAAAAGTCATCCTTAGTATAGGGCTTGGAAAAGCCAATATTGTTCTTTGCTTGGAAATGGTGGATCTTGAGGTGAGTCGATTTCCTTGGCGGTCACCGTAAGAGTGTAGTTTTGATTATTACATTCATTAGGGGTTAATGTTGAAATATAATTGGTTCTTAATCTTGTAATAATCTTGGTCTCACTATCTATCCTTTTATTATTTTGCAAATCCGTGTGTTTTTGTGTTTGTCATCTTGTATCCCTTTGTGTTGCTTGTTCTTCTCACATTTTGTGGACTGTTTTGGCATCTTGGTGGAATGATTTGTATCATTTGGTATCAAATCATGGATTTATATTGTTCCCACAAGATCAATCTTGGGCTCGTAAACTTGAAAATAAAAAAAAGTATTAGAAAACTGAAAAATCAAAAAGAGGCAAATCTGTCCATTTTTTGTGTTCTTGGACGAAATTGTGTTCTTGTTGTTGTTGTTTTGGAAGAGATTTGTGTCTAAATTTAGGAGTTTTTTGATTGTCTTAGTTGTTTCTAAGTGTTAGTTTTGTCTTCACTAACACCCTTGAGTCTAGATCCAAGTTGAGCTTGAACATTGTTGTTGGTATTGTTGTTATGGTTTCAAGAACTTGAACATTGTTGGTGTTGTTGTGTGGACCAAAACTTGAAGGTGGTTTGAGCTCATGTTGTTGGTATTTTGTTGTGGTTTTAAAGCTTGAAAAAGGTGTTGTTGATTGTTGGAGGTTCAACGTGAGGCTAGGTTTTCAAATTTCTATTGAAAGTTTTTCTTGTTCTAGACTATCTTCATGTCTAGTTGCAAAAAAGCTCTTTAATAATGTTGTTTGATCCAAAATCCAAGTGGAAAGAAGTGAGACCTTTGTTAGTCTTTAAAACAAATCCCAAAGACCTACCAAAAGGGAAGGGGGACAAAAAGATCTACAAAAGACTTGGTACTAAAAGAGGAAAAAAACACTTTTCTACGTGTCCAAAAGAGGAAAGGGCAACCAACCCTTCAAAAAGGTGTCTTGTCCAAAAGGTGTAAGACAAGTCAAACCTTTTTGGATGTGAAAAATGGCTCCAATATTTATATTTTTCTTCCCCAAGTTCGAAATACACTTCTTCAAGAATTGAAAATTGAACCAAAATTTCAAAGTTGAAAAAATAAGAACCTTTCAAAAACCGCAACCAATCCTAGACCTCCACATCACCAATTTTTGTACAATACCGAAACTTAGGGCTCAAAATCTTGGATTCTTAGTTTCTTATTGTTGATTCTTAGTTTTATTTTTTTATTCTTATACTAATTGGCAACTAGTAAATACCCACTAAGTTGTAAATTAGTTTTTGAATACGTTTCTTTCGTGTCTACGTTATTTGTGTGCTTTTCTCATTTGTAACTCATAGTAACTTCTTTATTTCAAGTTCATAAGTGAATTTTATTTTGTGTCTTGAGTCAATCAAAACAAGAATCCATTCCGGCCGCCAAGTAGGATTGACATCTTATTGACTACCTGAGTATAAGCAACTTTAAATATTCGCCGCTCCAATTGTGAGAATCACAAAGGTGAGTGTATCGAGTGTTGGTAAGGATCTTTTTTTTTTGTTAGGTACCATGGCTGCACATAATTTCAAGTCCACGTGTGATCTCATCCATGACGATCTTGAAGAAATGCAACAACACATTGAAATTATACACCAATTGTTACCCAAACTCTTCCCTCAAAATCCAATTGTCCAAACAACTTGCAATAAGAGCTTTCTGAAGGAAGTTGCTGCCCAATCTTGTGATGGACTTTCACACTGAGGTAAAGATGAACATACTCATGAACGTCAAGGTAAAATAGCTAACCCTTGCACTTTTGTGCATGTGAATGATAATATTGTGGCTAGTAGCCCATTGAGTGTGAGTTATAGCTTGCCTATATGTGAGTCTATTGTTTCTTTGCCACTTGATGATGATGTACTTATTGTGAGTGTGGATACACTAGTTGATCCTATTGATGACCGAATCGACTCTTCTTGTAAGATCGATTTATGTCCTCCTAGTGTTGAAACCATTGTGTTGAATGAAAGTACATCGTCTTGTGAAATTTATGTTGATCAACTTTTGTGTGAAAATTGCCCACCACTTGAGGATGTATGTGATGTGATTAATGAATCTCAGGTGTGTGATGATGTTAAAAATATTGATTAAAGGAATAGGAGTAAACCCGGGAGCTATTCTTGGGATAAGCTTGCACTTGAAATCTCTTTGAAACTTGATATTGATCTTTTAGAGAGTGATGAACGTGTTTGTTCCGAATCTGCCCGTGAAATAGATCATGCTTTATTAAGGTATAATGTCTTGTTTGAAGATGATATAACCACTCCTAATTAACCTAGTGGTGGAAATGATGGTATATCTTGCCTTAGAAGCTATAGCTGATATGCTAACCCACTATGGTATGACAACATTCCTCCTAAAGATGGAAATATCTTCTTGGAATATGAGAGTACTCTTAAGGGTAAGGGATGTATGATTTTGGAAACTTCTTCTCCTTCTACTTTGTGTGACTTTATTGTTGAGAGTACTCATGACGATGATTGTGAAACTAGTAGTGAGTACACACATGAGGGCACCTTAGTAGAAGTTGACTTGAGTGATACCTTTCTCTACTTTCTATTTGCTTTGGATAATATGTAAGCTATTATAGAGAGTATGTCGTTTATTTTGGGTGGAGACCACGGGAAAGGGGAGTGTTGTCTAGAACCATGTCTATGGCCACTCTTCCCATTTGACCCCGGTGCCAAATATAGAATTGGTGATGATGGTGCGCCCAACTTGTTGCTTGGTTTACATGACAAGCAAAGTATCATTTTTGGTGAATTCTATAGCCAAATATTTTGTGCATTTTTCATAAATTATGTAATATTAGTTCAACGGATCCTTGGTTATATTCTAAATATGTGCAACCTTGGCATGTTGAGGTAATTTGTCATGCTTACCCTAACCCTCATTCCATGAGGAGTTTGTATTTGTGTGTCCTTTCTTTGGTTTTGCAAGGTTTGGATTCGAGGTAGAATCCTTTTCAAGAAGGGGAGGATGATATGATTCAAATGTACTCCTTAGCTTTCAATGACATCATTCGAAGTCAGTACGTGGGGCATCAAGCTTTGGTCACATTAAGGAAACGGGATCCTATATGGAGGGGCCGATTTGAGTACACCAAAGAGCAATCTCACGTGTGAAAGATTGCTTGGAGCATTGAAGATTGAGGACTCACGGTTTTGGGCCTTCATTAAGGACATTTTGGTTACTTAGCCTTGTCCAAGTAACACTCCATGACCACTCCTTTTCATTAAGGGTATTGTGGTCATTTTTTTATGTAATAAGTCAGACTATAAATAGGTTCTATTAGTTTATTTGCTAGTTAGTTTAGGAAAGATGAAAGATTGAAACACTTGAAATCCTCTCTCTTGAGAGTAGACCACCTTGTCTTAGTTAGGACTTAGAAAAGTTATCCTTAGTATAGGGCTTGGAAAAGCCAATATTGCTCTTTGCTTGGAAACGGTGGATCTTGAGGTGAGTCGATTACCTTGGTGGTCACCGTAAGAGTGTGGTTTTGATTATTACATTCATTAGGGGTTAAAGTTGAAATATACTTGGTTCTTAATCTTGTAATAATCGTGGTCTCACTATCTATCCTTTCATTATTTTGCAAATCCGTGTGTTTTTGTGTTTGTCATCTTGTATCCCTTTGTGTTGCTTGTTCTTCTCACGTTTTGTGGACTGTTTTGGCATATTGGTGGACTGATTTGTATCACCTGGACCGATTTTGGTTCGATGCCGGGTTAACTAGGCCCAAAAAAAAATTAACCCAGCCCGGGATCCGGTACCCTACAGCCCGGGGGCTGATCGAGCCGAGTCAAATCGGGCTAGGTTTATTGAGTGGGCCGGGTTGTTTGACACCCTTAGTAGTAGTAGTAATAGTAATAGCAAAAATAAATAAATAATTTAATAATAATAATAATATATAATTAATTATAAATGAAGAATTGGTGTACTACACTAGTAGTAGTAGTAATAGTAATAGCAAAAATAAATAAATAATTTAATAATAATAATAATATATAATTAATTATAAATGAAGAATTGGTGTACTACACAAAAGACAAAATAGGAGTACACTCATTCTTCATTTATATATAAGAGTAATATATATATATATATATATAATATTAAAAGTGTGAAGACCCTTAGAAAAGTGATTTGAACTTTTTGCCCTTCATTAAAATAACAAACTAAATCATCATTTACTATTTTTTAAAAATAATTATCATTAAATTGTTATTTAAATACTTTGGATAAAAAAAGAAGAGAAAGAATCCCACACCTAAAAGAAATTAAATATAATGTGTGAAATTTTTTGTTAGGAGTCCTATGCATTTTTTTAGGAGAAAAATTATGTAAAAGGGAAAAAAAATTAAGAACCAAATTTATACTTATTGAAAAAGGAAATACGTACGGGAGCTTTTAAGGAAGTCATCAAAATTAATGACATCTAATACTTTTTTCATTAGTTTAATTAAAATTAAGTTATCCTAAATATATAGTAAGAAAAAAAATATGGTAATAATTACAGAGTCCTAAATTATATGGTCAGAGAAAGATATATTTTAAATATTAAGAAGCTATGTCCCAATAATGTTCAATAATGTTATTTATGCAATTTTCTAAAGTCATCTACTCATCGATACACATCTATAATATATTAAAAGTGTGAAGACCTTTAGAAAAGTGATTCAAACTTTTTGCGTGAAGACCTTTAGAAAAGTGATTCAAACTTTTTGCCCTTCATTAAAATACTCTGCAATAGACAAAATTATCTTTTCATCTATTTCCTCTAATTATTATATTACTAAATCAAATACTCCTAAAATATATGGGAAAACCCTGATAAAATAAATATATGGAAAGATTAAGAATCCTAAACTACATAAAATATATGAATCCTAAAATATTTATGAATCCTAAAATATATAAAAATAAATTAGAAGTCCTAAAATAATATATTTAAAGAATCACATTAAATTCTTTTTACCTTTTCCAACATTTTCTAAGTTCGTCTGGGGTTTTAACCTTCTATATTTGATGCTTTTTTTTGTTTGTTTGTTTACATTTACCTTCAAAATAAGTTCATCTTTTTTTATTGTCACTTTGACTTAGGCTTAACAAAATTGAAGATCCTTTAACTTCTAAGATGAGTTTTTCATAATCTTTTATTATTTGTATTTGTCTTTGTAAATAAATCATTATCGATTGATTCTTTAATATGTTTGTGTAGATGAAGAAAGATTTATGTGAAACATGCGGACAAAACTTCGTATCGATTACAAGTGATTTAAGGTATGTTTTTTCTATTCTAAATTTTATTTTTTATTCATATTAGTTCTACTTATTATTCAGGCGTAATTCATGTTAATACTCTTTTGTCAAAGTCATACTTACATAAAAAATACTATTGAGATAAAAATAAAGTAAAAATTATGATTTCTCATAATAGCAAACATAATCAGAGTGTCAAACAAGTATTAAACAAAGTCATTAGTTGGCTAGAAGATAAAACATAATAGTAATTAGAGATTTCATGCGTTAATAAATCAAATTTATATCCGATTTCATTCTTCCATCAGGGATAATTTGAACTGCTCATTTTACGTTTTAGTAACGTCATCAAAACTCTAAAGTATAATTTTCCTTTCAAAGTATAATGTTAAATAATTGATATTTCAATGTCATATTTTTTTTAAATTTTTTATCCATATCTTTATTTTATAATTTATAATTATTTGTCTTGAATGAGATGATGCATAAAATGAAATGTGATTTTACGTGCCTTGGCGTGAGCAATATGAAAAGAGAGAAATAAGAGATCTTTTGAAGGGTAAGCTTTTCTTTATTAAGAAATTAGTCTCACATGACTTTAAATGTATCCGATTCACAAAAACAAGATTTTTAAAGGCGAATCAAGTATATTGTTCGATATAAATGATAGAAATTTATTCTTTTATATATACTTATTATTATCTTTGTATACACATGCAAAACACGTACACTTGACTAGTATATATATATATATATATGCAAAATGAATCTGTATTTTTAAATACTCTTTTTAGCGTTAGAAACTAAAGAGTCCTAAAATACATCGTACGAGCAAAATATATGATAAATTTAAAATATTATTTAATTTTGACTTCTTTTCAAATTCATATTAATTAATCGTATATGGTCATAAACTTTTGATTTGGGAGTTTAAGGACTACTTTCTATTAAGGAAGGTTTTAAACAAGATTTTGATTCCTAATAAATATTAATTATCACTTTCCTTTTTCAAGTTTAAGAGTTTTTCTCTTTTATTAGGATTTGCTTTAATTTTCTACCATAATTAAAGTTTTTTTTTTCCAAAGTATTTTATTCTTTTGAAAATATTTCTTCCACCTTTGATTAATTCTTTCTTTGATGAGAAAAATTTTGACTTATCTTTTTGTAATACCTCGTACCTTTCTTAGCTTAAATTCATCCCTAGAATGTTAAGGGATAGTTTTCGAAATGAATACTATTTATTTAGTGTGAAATTCTTCAAATTTAGACCTCCCGTTGTGTAAAAAATTGAATAAGTTTTCCAATGATATAAGATTCGCCTAAATCCGATAACCGAGTAAGAAGTTATGGCTAGTTTATGTTTTAGTCGTAAAACACCATCATTTCTATCATTAGCGCATCGCGGAGAAGTTTTAAATGACGATTGTCAAATTTAAGTGGACCTCCGCGATATTGGCGTATCGCGGAGAGGGCTAATTTCCCGATTGTCAATTTCTAGTGGGACTTTGCGATACTAGCGCGTCGTGTCAGTTGTCAAAATGGCAAACCAAAGGGCTCCGCGATAGTGGCGCATCATGGTGAAAGCCCAGTTCCCATTCGTCCATTTTTCAGTGAGCCACCGCGATAGTAGCGCGTTGCAGTGGCCACCCAGTTCGTAAAAAAGTTCATTTTTCAGTTCCGTCTAAAAGATAAAATGGGTATTTTGGTAACTTACTCATCCCAATCCATCTTAAACAATGAATTAAACCTCTCCAAAGCACTTTACATCCACTTTTCATCAAATCTCTCTCAAGCAAAACCCTAGCTCATTAAACTTTCTCCTCAAGAAATCCAAATTCCTCCATTAATTCTTCAAAGAAATTCAAGATTGAGGATCCCCAACACAAGAACTCTAAGAATTCATCTTCAAAGCATTTATAGGAATCCAAGATTCAAGCTTTTCATCAAAGATCATCAATTAAGGTATGTGGCATTATGAACAAGGACAATCATTTCATTCTTGTGCCCAAAATTTATTTAAACTTCAAACTTACTGAATTTTATATGATTTTTCATGAAATTCAAGTTAGGGTTTACACCCGTCATTGTTATTTTCAAGTTTATGATATTTCCAATGATTTAAAAGTTGAATTCCATGATTACGTTCATATTTTCATGCATATTGCTGAAATTTCCAAATTTTGAGTTGTCTTATCCATTTACATTATGAAGCATGATTATTATGATAGATTTAACATGAGAATGACGCATGGGTTATTTATCCCATGCGTCATTCTCATGTTATTACTTCAAGAATCTTATGAGCAGATTATTACTTCAAGAAAGATGATGCTTTAAGAATCTTATGAGCAGATTATTTATAGTTTTTCAGTAAAGCTTTGATCTTTCGATCACTATTTTAGCTTTGGAGTCCACTTTACAGACTATTACAGTTTACAAAACTCAAATTAGCTTTATTTACAGATTTACTCATATAAATGCATAATTAGTTTTCCATATAAACCCTTATGCTAGTTTTAAAAGTGGATTTTCAACGGTTTGAGCATACAAATTTAAGAAGGAATAGTATTTAGCAACGAGCAGAATGTGTGGGATTAGCGTGTCCTATCCTCCACAGAACTACGTAGCCAACGTAAGTACAGATTATTAGATTATTTCCATTTCTATATGGATGACATATTTAGCTTGTGATCGATCACATGGATTAGGTTATACTCCCTGACAAGAGTATGGCACCTCTCCTCAACGTGAGATTTCTTTCTTAGGAGGTCAAGACGTTGGACTCCATGTAGCTCACATGGTTTATGTCGGTTAACAGAACCTCCCTTACAGATAAGCTTTTGAAAAAGTATTTCCCTAGCAGTAAATATTTCAGAATAAGTTTTCAGATTTCACTTATCCTATATGATTTGAGATTAAGAACAGAATGCAGATTTTAAAATTAAGTGTAATGGCTCACAAGATTTACAGTATATGCTTTATTATTTATGATTTATGATCTTCAGATTTCAGATTTACTCAAGCCTATGTGAGTCATTTACATTTAGCATGCATGATTTTATAACTTGTGATGATATTGCTCACTTATTGCATTCATCCCCATATACTCAGTACATTATCAAAGTATTGATCCACATATATGTCTATCTGCTACATTGTATCATAATGTAGGTTCAGGTGCTCAGCCACAACCGCGCGAGTGATTTCAGAGCATTTCATCTACATCTCTGCAGTTGGTGAGTCCTTATAGTTAGGGGACTTAGCTATTCATATTTTCAGTTTATTAACAGATGTTTCCGTATCCATTTCAGATAGTTTGAGTCAGCTGGGGCCTATCCCAGTGACTCTCTAGATTCAGTTAGTAAAGGCTTGTCGGACTACTAGATTCAGTTTTAGACATTTGATTTAGTATTCAGAATCCTTCAGTATTGTTTTACCAAAACTTTTAGTATGTTTCAGACAAGATTTCCACATATATTATGATTTTACATTCATATCTCCTATTTTGAGATCCAGACTTAGTAGAAGGCAACCAGGGTTAGCTCAGGACTACTTGTAGTTTGGAGCATCGTGTGGCCTCCTGGGAGCTCAGATTTCGAGGTGTTACACTTTTCTTCCTACAAATAATATAGTAGCATCAATAAGTAAAGAGTTTTCTTTTGGAGATATTTATTCTCTCTAGGTTTTGTGTTTATAATATTAATTTTTTAATATGTCGGTCATTTAACTAAAGCATAATAAATATTTTGTTGTTTTTATTATAATTTTCTTTGCAATCTTATTTTGTGAATGTTTGTAATGTAAGATTTGCATAACATCGTGTTATTCAATCTCAACTTTAATATTTTTTAGGTTTACAAGTGTATTTTTGATTATAGAACTTTATGAGTTAAAGCTGTAATTTTTGTTAATGGATCTTCGTGATTTTCATATTTATTTTTTTATGAACAAAAATATTTATATTTATTTGTGTTTGGTTAATAGAATGATTGAATTTTTTCTAATATGGGTGTGGACATGTATTACATGATAACATATGTTAATACCACATGGAAATGATTGTGATGCCAATTTTTGATTTTTTTTTTTTGCAGGTTAGAAAAAAAATTCTGTTAGTTTGAATTTAAATTGTTAAGTTGTTACTCAAATAATCATATTCATCATTTACATGAATTTGCAATCTATGTTAAATCATATATCAAAAAAATAATTTAAATAACAAAAAAGATCAAAATAAAATATTAATTGATTATAAAAGTCCTAGATTAAATGACATGAAAGACACTGTGTTTACATAATGCATTAAATTAAGTATATGTTTGAAAATACCTTAGGTTCAAGGATGAGAGATTAATAAAATAAATTTAACAAATAAAATGAATTTTAACTTCAACTATTTTCATAAATTAAAAAAAAAGTAATTTTATTTTAAAAGTATTTTTGAGAAAAATACATTTAAAAACTTTGTCAAATACTGATAGTTAGTCAAATACTAATAGGTGTTCTATTTCTAAATTTATAGTCAAACACCAAATACTAATAGGTGTTCTGTTTCTAAATTTATAGTCAAACACAAACTGTTTCTCGCCAAAAAATAGACATCGAAGTGATTTTAAAAAATTAAACTCATTGAAGCAAATTACACGCGTGGAACGCATATACTAAGACTAATATATATATATACTAGATACCTGTGCCCGTGCAAGGCACGGGCATTTTGGCAACACTAATGTGCAAAAGAGATCCAACTTTGGGGAAGATTATTTTGTAATGCCCCAAAAATGGTCCCAAGAAGTCACATGGTGCTTAGGACCACAAGTGATCCCAAGCTAACCCTTCTACTGGCATAACTCATAAGACACTGAATAAAATGCATAAATCAGAATGAAATAAGCGGAAGATGACTCTTTCTAAATCTGATCAATACAAAACTAAATTAAAATGATTACAACTCTTGCTTTTACAAAACAACACTGGAATCAATACATTAACTCTACTGACTATCTATAAAGCCTCTACTAGTATTGGCTTTAGGTAGCCGGGACATGACCTTCAGCTATCCCAAATTAATATGACTGAATATATAAAAAAATAAAATACTGCTCAAACTATATGATTGACTCGAGTCCTTGAGTCAAGAGGAATCATCACCTGTTGACTGGAAGCTAAAAACTGTCTGAATATGGTATGTGTGCTACAATTGAACTGGTACCAACATTATGAGACAATGTAGCACATAGACATATATGTAGAACAGTACTTTGAGGATGTACTGAGTATATGGGTGTGAAATGCATAAGTAAAACATCATCTCATCATCATAATTTATAAAACACTGCATGCTAAATGTAAATGACTCACATAAGCTAGAATATCTAAAATACTGAAATAATAAGAAAAAATCATACTTTATAAATCTAGTGAGTCATAACATTTAGTTCTGAAAGCTGTGCTTGTGTTCTCTCTTTAAATCATACTATTTAATATAGAAAGGACTCACTCTAAATTCTGAAATCTGAAAGTTGAAATCTGTAACTCTTAGCTTTTTGTAAAGCACAATCTGAATAAAATTGTGAGTCTTTCCACTTGGTTTTCTTAAAAGCTTTTCTGTTATTCTTTTCTGAGAAACTATTCTGAAAATCTTTACCATTAAGCTATAAGGAAAATACTTTATCTTAAGGAAATTCTTTCTTTACTAGTAGGGAGATTCTCTTAACCGACATAAACCATGCGAGCTACATGGAGTCCAACGTCTCGTCCTCCTAAGGAAGAAACCTCACGTTGGGGAGAGGTGTCATACTCTTGCCAAGGAGTATAACCTCGGCTTAAGTGATCACTATCTCAGCCCACTATGGGCACTTTAATCTTAATTCTATGGTGGCACGTAGTTATGGGGTATGACACCTTGGAATCATACCCAACTCGGTGCTAAATACTACTCCCTTTAATTTGCTACGCTCATCTTATTGGAAATCCACTTATAAAACTAGAATAAGGGTTTATTATGAAACCAGTTATGCACTTAACTGAATCAATCTGTAAATGAAGCTACTTTGCTTTCTGTAATCTGTAATAAATCTGTAAAGTGAATTCCAAAACTTATCTGAGGATCAAAAGATCAAAACTTTATTGTAAATCTGAAATAATCAACTCATAGGATGCTTAAAGCATTATCTTTCTTGAAATATCAACATATAAACTTGGGGCTTGATAACCCATGCATGAAACTCATGTCAAAACATCATAATAATCATACTTAGTTATAAAGACAATGATAATTCATCTCAAAATCTGTAAATTTCTGAAAAAGGCATGAAAATATGAAAATAGATATGCAATTCATCTTCTAAAATACTTGAAATCTCAAAATCGTGCAAAGAGCAATAATGGGTATGAATCCTTATTCAAATCTCATGAATATTCATTTAAAATAGTATGAATTTGTAAATAAAACTTGGTTTTGGGTACAAGGATGAAAGAGGATCCTTGTTCATAAACCCCACATACCTTGATAGATGATTAGATGAAGAATCTTGAATTATTTATTCCTATTTGAATTCTTAAAGATGAGTTCTTGATTATCTTGTCTTGGAAATCAACAATTGAGAATTTGTGGATGTGATGTTAAACCCGATCCCTACATGAAAATCCTAGCTCCGCCAATGTGGATGTGTCTACTTTTCTTTTTCATGATTTGTGGCCACTGGGTTGCAATATTTGGGACTATTCATTCTTATCTTCATTGTTTTTTATCTGTGTATTCCTTAATTACAGTCAACTGATTCAACTTTTCTTTTTCATG
The DNA here is from genome assembly GCF_002878395.1 of Capsicum annuum. Lineage (NCBI taxonomy): Eukaryota > Viridiplantae > Streptophyta > Magnoliopsida > Solanales > Solanaceae > Capsicum > Capsicum annuum. Next base: position 223,516,484 of record NC_061122.1, on the reverse strand, counting down.
GGTCTACTTCTGCTAATATGGTGAAGGACGGCTTAGTTTTGAATTACGAGTTTCATGATCAAATTTGATGAATTTTGAGTTTCGATCTGTTTTTCCTTGAGTTGAGGGTCTATCGGAAACAACCTGTCTACCTCTCAAGGTAGGAGTAAGGCCTGCGTATACTCTACCCTCCGTGGACCCCGCTTTTTGGATTACACTGTTATGTTGTTGTCCTGGTGTTCGACACACAAAACATCCCATGTTTATGCAGGGTTGGGGGGAGGACTGCAACCCATGGGGTGTGATGTAGACAACCTACCCTAATGCATGCATTAGTGGTTGCTTCAATGGCTCGAACCCGTGACCTATATAGGTCACATGGAGACAACTTTACTATTGCTCCAATTCTCCTCTTCCATTGGATAATTGACATTCAATAGAGTAACAATGATATGTTTATAGTGGAATTATAAGTTATTTTAATTCATGAACCTGAGGACTCAGAGGAAGGAATCAACTAGGGTTCTTGTATAAGTTGTTTGGGATTTAAAGTCATGGCTTTAGTTTCTGCTGTGAGTTCAGAAATCCATCTTGAAATGCTATGTTGCTCGGACTCTTCAAAAATATTGTCAAGTGCTTGTCGGATTCTTCAAAATAGTGTAATATTTGAAGGATCTGACACGGGTACGGCAACATTCTTGGAGAGTCCGAGCAACTTAGTTGAAATGTACTAGTAGAAGCCAAAAGAGATTGGGACAAGAATATTATTGCATGCCGGTCTATAACTCCCAACCTTGGTAAAGAGTATTAAAACTGAGAAGGTCTAAGCTTGCTCATATAGTGTCCGAAACTGCTCAATTTTTCCATTCGTATCTCTCAGTTCGCATATATCCTTGTCGTTAACAAATCATCTTGTATTTGTTGTTGCTATTTACGGAGCTACTAGACATGAAATAGGTGAACCTTATGTGTCCAAATTTTTCAAGAAAGGAGATCGAAATTTAGCCTCAACTTTGTGGTGAACTGAAAAGTGACTATTTTGTTGTGGAAGTTAAATGGTTTTGGCTTCTTGTTTTTGGTGAATTTCATCCTCTTGATCCGACTAAACACATTTAACCTTCAATTAATATAATATACTGATTGATTGTTTGATGTTTGTTCACTCGTATATAACAGTTCATCCTTAATTTCTTTATATCTGATTGTGAGTTCGACACAACAATTAATCCCGGTTACAGTGACACAAGAAGAACAATGGAAAAAGTGTCTTTGTGGCTCACTGCTTGAATTCAACTAGTCTTGAATGAATATCAGGTCGATGGTTTTGTAACAATTGTCATTGGATCAACTTGTAGGTTTGGATCTTCCGGATATTCGCTGTTGCTCTTGTCCCTTGCATCGTGGTGGACAAATGGAATTGGAGGCAGTAGCTTCTGTGGTGATGGCGAAACTTAAGGACATGATGTCTGACGATATGACGGACAAAAGGGTGATAGAGAAAGCCTTAGAAGAAATGAAACGTGTCATTGCCGACACACACGAGGACCAAAGAAATAGTGAAGAATTCAAGAATTGGGCTGAAGAGTGTCTGCTTAGTCTGTACAATGTTGAGGACACTGTTGAGTCTTTTCCCCTTGGCATGGCCCGTCAGAACAAGAAATGGGGCTTCCTTATGAATCACTCTCTGGTTCTCAGGAACTTCACGGCTTGCCAAAAACTGAGAAGGAAGATGAAGAGAATCCCTTCAGGCATTAAACAGGTGATCAATAAAAAGCCCAAAGGATGTAGCAATGGGACACACACCTATATGGGTGATCAGAACGACGGTGCAGCTGAAGATGGAGATATCGAAGATCACAACAATGAGGATTCTGCAGAGTCAAAAGTCCGACTACATAGCGCAATGGTACAAAGTAGTTTTTCTATGATCCCCGAGATTGATGAAGAAGAACAGGAAGTAGATGATCCTCCGAGGTTAGACCTTGCAGAACAAACGAAGCTCGTGGATACAAATGACCCTCGGAGAAGCATCAGCGAAAAGTCTTTGAGGTTAGACCGTGAAACACAAGCCAAGCAATTCTTATGATGAAGAAGAACTGGAGATGTTTAAAATTAGGGATGAGGTGCATGACTTAGTGGACAGACTAACCAAGACAGCTGAAGATGGAAGGGCCCTGATAGTTCAACTTGTTGGTCCGATGGGTTCGGGCAAGACTACTTTGGCTCGTGCAGTATATGGAAGTAGGAAAATCAAAAACCATTTTATGTCTGGATGTGCATGGTTCACCATTTCAAAAGAGTCTAATACATCAGATGTATTGCAGAACTTACTAAAACAGGTGGGGGATTGCAAGGACTCTGTGGATCTAACCAATGATAGAATTTGGGAGTTCTTAAAAGGAAAAAACTAATTGATTGTGCTGGATGATGTACAGAATGATAAGACGTGGGAAGAGCTGAGAACTGGTTTCTTAGATAGTCAAAATCGAAGTACACTGCTTCTCATCACCACTGATGTTAATTGGATGTGGTATGTATCTCCTCCGAATTATCTCCATGATGTGAAAAGTCTTGGTTTTCTCCATAAGAAGAAAAGGCTAACCGAAAAATATAGCTGGAGCTTGTTCTTGAAGAAAGCTGGTTGGGATACTCGTGAGGAAGGAAAAGAAGATCAAGGTTTGAAGCAGCGAATTCTAGATGTCTGCTATGGTCTCCCACTTAATACTGTCCTCTTTGGCAGCCTATTGTCAATCAAGAAAGGTGCAAATTGCCTTGACTATCTTCAACAGATACTGAACAGCCAAATAAACTGGAAAAGGGAGGACATTGTATCCCTTAGCTATGCTGATCTGCCTTACCATTTGAAACAGTGTGTACTCTACCTGGTGTTATTCCCTAAAGAGTACGACATTCCAGTAAGGAGGCTGCTTCGATTGTGGCTTTCAGAGGGATTTGTAGAATGCAAACCAGATATCCCGGAGGACATGGTACAAGAAAACTTTGACAATCTAGTCAAGCATTCAGATATCCAAGTTGAGGTCTGATGGCAGTTCCAGAAGATGTCGGTTACTAGGCGTTCTACATGACTATCTGTTGCCCAAGGCCAAGAGCATTCGGCTTTTCCATGTTCACAGCAGAGAAGATTCAGTTCCCTGTAATGTTAGAAGGCTTGTTGAGCATGCGAGCAGTAAGAATATTTATAGTGATGCTTCCCCATTTGAACATCTTTGCTCTTACATATCATTCATTTCCAGAGGAAAGACTCTCCAGCCAAGGAAGTAGGCAGCCTTCTAAGCCGCATAATTGGTAAAGGCTTCGGACTGCTGAGGGTGCTTGACCTGGAAGGAGTGTATAAGCCAAGTTTGCCTGAGAATCTTGGTGATTTATTTCTCTTGATATACTTGGGATTAAGATGGACTTTCTTGGATTCTCTTCCCTCATCAGTCGGTGACTTGCCATATCTTGAGACACTAGATGTGAAACACACTAACATAAATAACTTAACCACCTCCATGTGGAAATTGAAGCACTTGCGGCATCTCAATCTCAGTCACATACGTCTTGACATGCCAAAGCATTCAGACCGCTATTCTTTGCCTAAACTCCTGACACTGTGGGGATTGTCTGTAGATGATAGATCCCAGTGAAGAATGGACTGGATCAATTGTGTCATCTTAGAGAGTCAGGCATTACTTTCCGTTTGAACAATTGTGAAGACCTTCTCAATTGGATTTCAGGTTTAACTTCTCTTCAATCTCTGAGGTTACGATCCAAAAATGATGTAGGGCATCCTTCACATTTTGGTGGCAAACTGTTGTCACTGTCAAGTCTGAGCAAACTTTCCCACCTAAACTTGCTTCGTAAATTACCAAAACTGCCTGAAAACTTACCTCAAGGTCTTAAAGTACTCACGTTATCCCTTTCAAAGTTGACAGAGGATCCTATGCCGATTCTTGGGAAGCTTCGACAACTTAATGTCCTCAGGCTTTTATCCGATTCTTATATGGGGAAGAAAATGGTGTGCCCCCAGGGAGGATTTGAAGAGCTTAGAGTTCTAAAGCTTTGGAACCTTAAGAACTTGGAAGAGTGGAATATGGAGGAAAGGGGAATGGAGAAGCTTAAGAACATGGAAGAGTGGAATGTGGAGGAAAGGTCAATGGAGAAGTTTAAAGAGATAAATATCCGATGCTGTAATAAACTGATGAGCATTCCCAGTGGACTGATGAAACAAAGAAGTCTCAAGGAATTGGTCATAACCAACATGCACGAAGAATTCATACAGACCATTAAAAAGCTTACGAGGAACCGGGATGTGATTCTCACTCACAAAGATTATATATTTACCCCCTTGCCGGTTAGTTTCTCCTTACCAACTATTTCCCTTTTTCTTTTGGGTTTTGCATCAACTCTCTGTGCTATTGCCTCTTATTTGCCAAGACGAGCACCATCCCTTCCATAGTATATGATATTTGAATATTTATTCTTCTTGCTCAAGATTTTGTTGATCATTGAACTTACAAAAAAAAAAAACATTTTTCTTGGTGGCAGTGGGAGCATGCCAATCATACTTCCGATGGAGTGCATTCTATGGCAAGTCATATCAACGTGTTGCCTGCTAATTCTGACTGTGAATCTCCAAGGCTACTTCAATCAGAGCTGCGTTACCCTTCATCACCGATTATCAATTTCAAAATTTTGATGCCAGCCAGTAGTTAGCTACAGGGTAAGCAATGATTGCTTCTTTATGTTTTCTATACTGATGACAAGGTGTTATTGAACTCCACTTCAGTTTCATCCGATGCATTAGTTATGTATAACAAGTCTACACAGTGAGGGCCCCCATTATTGTCTGTAACAATTTTAAGTTTTGAAATGATTACGTGAGAATTTTGAAACAGCCTCGGTGTGTAATGTCTGTGTACACTCTACCCTCCAAAAATCGTACTAGTGGGATTGCACTGGGTATGTGTAAATTTGTCCTTTCACTTGTAATATGTAATATCTAAAGAACTTTCTCTTGCTTAATATTCATGACCCTCGTGGTCTGGCCCTTTCTTGGACCCCGCACATAGCAAGAGCTTAGTGCACCGGGGTACCCTTTTTTTCATTGTGTGGATGCCTGCAGGAAAGAGAATTTCTCTGTTAACTGAATCAAGTTACCACGATACATGGAAAAAAATATTGCACCAGTAAGTACTCAAAACAAATATGCAAGGTAGAAATCCATGGTCCAGAAAATTTAAAAGAAAATTGAAATGAACTATTAATCAATATCCCATTAAAAAGAAAGTCAAACCATAAATAATTTATGTCGTTTAATATTACTCGTAAAAATAAATTTCTTATATCGAGAGTAAGAAGCCAATTGCTTTACTGATGCAGTAAGTCTAGAGGCGAATTCAGGATTTGAACTTTATAGGCTATAAATTCTAGGACGACGAACTCAACTACTAGTAACTAGGATCTAAATTAAACTTATGTACATATTTAATGAATTTCTTAGCTCATATACATGATTTCGACTATTTTTGTTATTATCTGTTGTTTCTTTTATATCTGATACTTCTTTTTTGGGATCGCTTTGGACTGTTCCTACCTTTGAGGTAGGGGTAAGATATGCGTACGCTCTACCCTCACTAGATCCCACTTTGTGGGACTAATTTGGTCTGTTATTGTTGTGATATACATGATTTCGGCCAAAGCTAATGGGTTCTACCGAACCCATATCCTGAAGAGTACCTCCCTTCCTGAGTGAGTCCTCTTCAACTTATACTCGCTATGTCCCAATTGATGTGCCACAGTTGGGATTTCGAGATTCAAATTTCTAAACTTTGATCGTGAATTCAGATAGAAAAATTTTAAGTGTTTTAAAATAATATATTTGAAAAATACGTAAAAAATATTATAAATCACAGTAATTAACAATTTGAATTTAAAAAAAAAAACACTTAGAAATTCTGGTCAAAGAAAAACTTAGTTGAGTCTCAAAATATCAATTGTGCCACATAAATTGAGACGAGAGTAATAATACTCACACTTTAAAAGAAATGCAACCACTACTAAAAAAGTCCAAAAAAGTGACGGCCAAAAGCGAGGCCAGCGTCGCTTTTTTGGCCAAAAACGATGAAAAATTGTCGCTTTTTTTCGTCTCAAAAAGGGGCGTTTTTTTTTAAAACGACGGTCTGCATCGCTTTTTGAAAAAAAATAGTTATTTTTTGAAAAAGCGACGCACATCAGCGAAGAACACATAATGAACAAAAAGCAACGCTGTTACATGATGAACAAAAATTGACGGACATCATCGTTTTATTAATTTTTTTTTTTCAAAAAAATGACGATGTATGTCGTAATTTGATAAAAATAAAATATTTTTTTAATAAAAAAGCGACACTAGTCGTCGCTTGTTGTTCTTCATAATTAATAAAAAGCTACGTTGGTCGTCGCTCTTTGTTCTTCATAATGAATAAAAAGCGACGGCCATCGTCGTCTATTTTTTTAAAAAAATTATTGGTTTAAAAAGAGTTGCGTCGCTTTTCTGAAAATATATTTTAAAAAAGCGACAAACAAAAGAGACCCTGTCCGTCGCTTTTTTGCATTTTTTTGAAATGCAGATATTTGCATTTTCTACATCTCACCTGCTAAATAAATACAATTTAATATATACGTCATGCAACAGACATCACTAATCATACAAAGAACTACATCATCAAACATTTAAGTAATTCAAATCATCAACGCTCCAACAACATCCAAAACACTTATCCAATATTCAAAACCATTCAAAACACTTAAAAGTCTTTAAGCTTCTAAATTCAAAAGTTAAAAGTTAAGTTCAAAAATTAATGTCTAAAAAAAGTCTAGAAACAAATCCAACTAACACTAAGGAGTAGTATCAACAAACTCATCACTTTCTGTTTCTTCTTTGCTACTTGAATTGGGAGATGAAGAACGGTGACGACGGTGACTCATGCTAACCACTTGTTTCTTGAGTTCGTTGACAGTCTTGCTCATGACTTTATTTTGAGCAACGGACTGTGCGAAGGCACGTGAAAGATCTGTAATCTTCTGCGACATAGCAAGAGCAACGGACTGCGCGAAGGTACGTGAAAGATCTGTAATCTGCTGCGACATAGTAGCAAGCTGAACGCCGTCAATCGCCTCAGCCTAGCGCGAGGAACCAATACCAGCCCATCCAGCATGAAGACGTCCTAACTCATTTCGAGAACCAAACCCATAGGTTTTTTCTTTTTTTTTTCCTCCCGCCACTTTTCTGGTCCAAATTTTATTTGATTCCTTTTGTGTAGGCTTGGTTGAACCAAATTCAGACAAGTAGCATATAAATTCATTCTGCATATTCAAAAAGACACATTAGTAAATTTTACTGAATTTTAAAAAAGACAAGGATATTCATGTTTACACCAAAACTAAAAAGCACTAAGCAATTAATCCTAAGTTTCTGAATTGTATGATGAAACACCATTCCTCACGCCATATAAAGTTATAAATATAGGAGAATGATATAGCTAATTAAATATAAAGGAATAACAGAGTAAAATATAAATATAAGTCTTACATTAACATTTTCAGGCCTGGGCTCAACCCACACATCCGGGTCTGACTCATTCGTCTTTTTTATCAGATGTGTTCATATGAAGACCTCCAATAATTACAAATTACAAACTTGCGATGGATAGCGTCGCTTTTCTAAATTTAATATTTTTAAAAAATAAAATTACAGCGACGTTGTCTGTCCCTTCTAAAAATCAACGCCTTGTGTCGCTTTTCAAAAAATTATTTATTATTATTTTTGAATAAATTACGACGACATCTATCGCTTTTACAAAAATTAATTTTTATTTAATTTTAACAAAAGCGACACTGTCCGTCGCTTTTTATAAAAAAAAAGAAAAATTAAAAATGATTACAAATCTAGAACTAAAATTTTATAAAATAAAAATTATAGCGACGTTATCTGTCGCTTTTAATAAAAATAAACAAAAACAAAAATCAAATTTAAAAATTAACGGACTACTTCACTTTTTAAAAAATAATAATTATTATTTTTAATAAATTACGACGTTGTCCGTCGCTTTTATTAAAAAAAATTATAAATTATTTTTTAATTACTTGGCAAAAAATCCGCAAAAAAAAAGCGATGGATATTAAGACGTTGGCCGTCGCTTTTAATAAAAAATAAATAAAAATAAAAATTAAACTAAATAAACAATGGCCATCGTCGCTTTTCTCATTTTTTTTAAAGCGACACAGTCGGTCGCTTTTTTTGCGTTGCTTTTTCGCCAGTTTTTAGTAGTGAACAGTAGCTGTCTCAAGTCAAGTCTTGTTTTGTTTCTAGTTTGTTGGTCCCCACCCTCGTGAATGCATAATAGTATAGGTAGGCAAAGGAAATTTTGCATTTAAGATTACTTTTCATTAGATTGACTCAAGAAATATTCCCTATGGTACTTCCATGTTGCTTCCTTTTTCATTCTTTTGCAAATACCTGTGATTTTAAATAGTAATAACATTTTCAGCCATTGCTGTAACCAGCTGCGTGAAAGCAACTTCCTGTTTTTTATCGATAAGCCATGCTTTTGACAGGTACCTTTGTTTCTGCTTTGTGTTTTATGCATGTGACTCAGCTTTAGTAAAAGTAACACAACATTTTTCTTTTCCAGTTCTGCAAAGTCAGTTGCTAGAACATTCAGTAATTATTTTTTATGTAACTGGAAGTTTAATGATTAGTATAGTATCTATATATATGGGAGCCTAGTGCGTTGTCCTCAGAAACAGCCTCTCTACCTCTAAGGTAGGGGTAAGATCTGCGTACACTCTATCCTCTCCAGACCCCACTTTGTGAGAGTACACTGGGTATGTCATTGTTGTTGTGTTGTAGTTTGTTTTTCTGTGAGAGTGGAGTTTTTCTACTGATTTAAGTGTGCTTTACGTTTATTTCCCTTTCCCATCCTCTTTGTGCCTTATGATATTATGAAGAGTCCGCCTTATATTCCGAAATAGTTTTCCACTTTTTATCTTTGTTTTGGCAGCTGCAAGTGCAATATTTATTAATGCTGAGAAGAGAAGGCTATTTGAAGTGGTTCCGGATGTCGTGAAGAAAGCATGGAAAGGATGGGAAGTAGAAGTACTGATTCTAGCAAGCCTCACCTTGCAGATTGTGCTTGTTCTGTTTGGCAAGCGCAGACAGTGTGTCACGAGATTATGGATCAGAATGACTCTATGGTCAGTTTACTTACTGGCAGATTGGGTTGCTATTGTTGCATTAGGTGTCATCTCTCAGAATACGTTGGATAAATGACAACAAGCTAGTGTTGACGACAACTTAAAGCATGAGTTGATGTCGTTCTGGACGCCATTTTTGCTGCTGCATCTTGGCGATCCTGATACTATCACGGCTTATTCGTTGGAGGATAATGAGCTTTGGTTAAGGCATTTATTAGGTCTGATAATCCAGAGCGGACTAGCATTCTATATCTTGCTTGAATCCTTGCCGGGCTCTTCTTGGCTTCCAATTCTTAGTGTACCCGTCTTCATATCTGGTTTTATCACGTTTGGTGAGCGGACATGCGCTCTCCAGTCAGCAAAAACCGAGAATCTTAGGGACTCAATGCTAACACCCCCTGATCCTGGACCAAATTATGCTAAATTCATGGAGGAATTTACTTTGAAGAAAGCTGAGGGCTTCTACGTAACGACAGATGAGGTTAAAGAAATCCCAGTTCCAATTGATCATTGTTACGATTCTGATAACAGTAAATTGCTGCTGATATTTGAAGCTTACGATCAGTTCCAGACTTTTAAACGCCTATTTGTGGATCTCATCCTAAGCTTCCAGGACCGGGACAACAGCCAATCTTACTTACAGAAACTTCATTCAAAAGAAGCTTTCGATGTGATTGAGGCTGAGTTAGGATTTGCATATGATACCTTCTATACCAAAGCACCTGTTATTTATACTCCTCTAGGCTGCATCCTTCGTGTGGTTACTTTTTCTTGCACCTCTTTTAGCTTGATTTCATTTTTTCTATGTAAGGAAAGACCTAAATACCACATACTTGACTTGATTCTCACTTACCTGCTGCTGGTTGTGACCGTTCTCCTGGAAATATATGCGTTGATTATTTCGCTGAAATCAGACTGGACAAAGAATTGGCTAAGCAAAGGCAAACAGGATGGAATGTTTCAGCAGTTCCTCCGCAGAAACCCGTGTATGCAATGTTCAGACAAAAGGAGGTGGTCCAATTGCACACCCCAATACAATTTGTTGAGCTATTGTGTTGAGTTCAAGCCTCCCCCGTGCTACAGGTTGCAAAATCTCTTTCTGATCGATGAGGTCTTGGAAAAACACAAGCACAAGAAGTATGAAGACGTCTCCCTAAAGTTAAAGGAGCTGATCTTTAACCATTTCCGAAAGTTTGCAGGAGAAAGTAATAATGAGCCTGATCCTACATGCTTATGCAGAAGCAGAGGCAGTATTGCGCTAGACAAAAATGACTGCCCCTCCCTAGCTTGTTCTACCGAGGTTGGCACATTGCTACTGATCTCTGCTATTACTTGGAATTTTACATTGACAATGGAAGTATTACTCGTTCCGTAGAATCCAAACAAAGCAAGCAGTTATCAGATTATATGTTGTATCTTTTAGTAGTGTGTCCCTTTATGCTGCCAATAGGAATTGGCATGATCAGATTTAAAGACACGTGCGCTGAAGCAAAAGAGTTTTTAACAGAGAGGAATCTGAAAAGAAACTTAGTTATAGCCTGTGACAAGTTGCTCAAAGTAAATACAGAAGTTGGACCAGCCAAGGTTAAAGGGGATAGGAGCAAGAGCGTGTTGTTCGACGCGTGCATACTTGCCAAATCATTGCAAGAAAAGGGAAAGGAGAAAAAATGGAAGATCATTCGTGAAGTATGGGTGGAGATGCTTGCTTATGCTGCTACTCATTGCAGAGGGAACCATCCAACATGCTCCATGTATGCTACTACTACTATGCATAATTTGTTGAATAATAAGCCCTTTTGTCTTCCCTTTAATTACTGTAATTCAAGATGCGTAGCCACATAAAGTGAAGGGTAATCAAGTTAAATTTATTTTAATGCATATTATTAAACCTTGAACAATTTAGCGAAATTCCTAGCTTCGCCCCTGGTGTTTATATTTTTGGGGATGGGGGTGTTATTTTATGGTGTTTCGGGTACAAGAATCTGTATAAATGCAACACCAACTTCAACATAAGTTCATGTATAAACAAGAACACCTATGAAGTTCTTTAACACCTTCAACACAAGATTACTGATAATCTATCCAAGAAGTATGTTAATTTTCAGAAAGAAGATGAAACAGAATTTGTAAGGCCAAGTCCCCCGACTTCATGGAGTGTCTTTAAGGAATAATTTCCCTCATTGTATCCGAGGTTATGGAATCTTGATCCCAGGATAAAATGGCCTTCAATAGGAACAATAGCAGTACCTCAAATTGTTGGATTCAACGAACTCACTCAATAGCTTAATGATCACATAGAGTTTTTGTTAATAACAAGAGTTTTTGCTGTCAAAATTGATTACCATACCTGAGGAAAATATTAGGTATTTATAGCCTTAAGTGTATCCTTTCAGAAAGGATGCATTGGTTCAGCTGAAAGGCACCTTTTTCGCAACAGTCACGTCCTTGTGTTGGGACTGCGCTGGAGATGTGCCTGGACTGCGTCCGCAGATGACGTTCTACACATTCCAGTGTGCATCTGCGTTTGAACTGCGTCCGCAGGTCTCAACTTGCGTTGCGTCTGCGATCGCATGTCACCCTACGACGCGAACCAGTGTGCCTTTTCTCGAAGGGTCGCATCCCTTCGTGATGTGCGTTGTGTATGCGTTGGAATTGCGCCTGAAATGCGTTTGCATTTGGAGAAAATTAATTCCATCAAATTTTGGATTAACATTTCACTTGTAAACAATTTCCAAATAAATTTTGTCAAAAAAATTAGATCTCATCGATCAATCATTTTCTAAATCCGAATCCGAAGCCGAGCCGAGCGAGCGATGACGACGATGGCGTGAGGCATCACCTAGTTCTTTCCTCACTATCCATGTGGAGTTAGTGTTTCTCATTATAAATAATTTTAAGTTCGCTTCTCCCACCAATGTGGGAGAAATGAGTGAACTTTCTACTTTGGGAGTACATTTTCTAAATTAGTGTCTCCCTTCTCTCCACTATTTTTTCTCCATTTACCATTCACATACACCTTGAACCCAACAATCCTCCACATGAATGGGGAATGGCTATCTTTTGAAGAATTTACGGACAAGCATGTGATCATTTAGCAAAGATTGATTGCATCTGGATAAGTAGGTTTCCCTTTGAACATTCCGTAGTGAACATGCATCGGATGCACTCGGTCAATCGGTAGATTTGATATATTTGAACCATCGAGCTTTAATGTATACCTAGTCAACACATGTCACACAACCAACCTTTTACTGTTTATGGTTCTCACGGTTTTGTTCTTTTCACACGTCCCGGTTTCATGAGAGCTTAGAGACTAGGCCTTTACTAACATTCTCTTTGAAGCGGCTTTCACTTCTCCCTCACATAGGTGATTTCTAAACATTCAATCCTATAGATTAAACTATTTGGTCAAATCTACCAAATTTAGATAATTATTAAAAGACTTTTCACTTTAAGTCTTATCCTTGTTTACTACATATTGTCTACATCATGAGAATGAGTTGGGTAATTGACAATGTTGAACTGGTCAGACACAACTTTGTTTGATCTCTTTGAACCTAGCTCTTGAGATCTCCTATCTGCTAGGTAGAGTTACCGACATGCTGACTTGTCCTAGGCCTTAAATCTATTCCCTTAGATGTCATTTCCACTCCTTCTCTAGATAGGCCTTTTGTAAGTGGATCCAACACATTATCCTTTGAGTTCATATAGTCAACAGTGATAATTTCACTAGAGAGAATTTTTCTAACGGTATTATGTCTCCATCTTATGTGACGAGATTTATCATTGTACATCATGCTCCCTGCCCTAATTATTGTCGCTTGGCTATCACAGTGTATACATACTGGTGCCATTGGTTTAGGCCAATAAGGAATATCTTCTAAGAAATTTTGGAGTCATTCTGCTTCTTCACCGACTTTATCTAATGCGATAAATTTAGATTCCATTGTAGAGCGAGCAATACATGTCTGTTTAGATGATTTTCAAGAGACTGCTCCTCCATCGATAGTAAATACACATCCACTTGTGAATTTTACTTTGTTCGATCCGGTGATCCAATTTGCATCCCTATGTTTTTCAAGTACCGCGGGATATTTATTATAATGCAAAACATAGTCTTAAGTGTATTTAAGATACCCCAAAACTTTTTTCATTGTCATCCAATGAGTTTTGTTGGGATTACTCGTGTACCCACTTAACTTTCTAATAGTGCATGCAATGTCTGGTCGTGTATAGTTCATTATATACATTAAATATCCCAATACTCTTGCGTACTCCAATTGTGAGTCACTTTCACCTTCATTCTTTCGAAGTGCAAAGCTCACATCCAAAGGAGTCTTGGCAATACCGAATTCCATATACTTGAATTTGTCAAGTATATTTTTGATATAATGAGACTGTGACAATGCCAACCCTTATGGAGTTCTATCGATTCTTATACCTAAGATCTCATCCACAACTCCAAGGTCTTTTATGTCAAACTTGCTCTCGAGCATTCGTTTCGTTGCATTTATGTCAGAAATGTCTCTACTGATGATCAACATATCATCCATATATGATACAATAAAAACCACGGGAACACTAAACACACCCCAAACAGTCCACTAATCAAAAGAATTCTTGGACCGATTGGAGACCTCACTCGGATTCGACAATGACAACAATAATAATGAAATGAAGAAGGTGTTTATCACACCAAAACAGCAACAACAATAATAATATGAACACAAGATGAACAACAACAAAGTGGTAACAATAACAACACCTCACGGGTTATATTAACAAAAACAAGAAATAACGATTACAACAAATAATAGGATAGATAGTTGGACAAAATGAAGGTGTAATCTTCAAAACCCAAGAGCCTATTCCACTCTTTGACATTTAACAATACACACAACAAATACCTAAATCCTACGTTGGCACAAGAGTGACCTCGATCTCGCAAACATCCAACATTTCCAAGCTTGAATCCAACACGAGTGATTCCACACTCAAGTTGATTTCCCTAGTTACAATTTCGACCAAGGAGGGCCATTCTCTCAAGAGAGATGTTTCTAAGTGTTACACTTTCATATTTAACAAAAAATAAGACTAAAAACCCTAAGAGGTTCTATATATAGTGTATTACAAAATAAAATACAAAATGACCACAATACCCCTCAAGGGTGAGGTTCTCATAAAGTGTAACTTAGGGGATGTTTTTAGTGCATTTAGGCCCTCTTTTACACTTCACTTGTGCACTTTCTTGGACGGATTCAATGCGCACTCATTCTCGTCCATCCTCATAGTCGTACTCGTATCAACATATAAACAAATAATGACTTGGTGATTCAGAGTGTCTTTAATATAAACACATTTATCACATTCATTTATCTTGAACCCGTTTGCCAATATGATTTGGTCAAACTTCTCATGCCATTGTTTAGGTGCTTGATTTAGTCCATATAGTGACTTAATAAGTTTACACACCTTATTCTCCTTTCCTGGAACCAGAAAACCCTCAGGCTATTCCATGTAAATTTCTTCCTCAAATTCTCCATTTAGGAATGCGGTTTTCATATCCATTTGATAGATTTTAAGACCATATACTGCCGACAAGGTAATTAATATTTGAATCAATGTTATCTTTGTTACTGGAGAGTATGTATCAAAGAAATCAAGGCCTTCTTTCTGTTTGAAGCCTTTTACTACAAGCCTTGCCTTGCATTTGTTAATAGTACCATCTGCCTTCATTTTCCTTTTGAAAATCCATTTAAAACCTAAAGGTTTATTTTCTGGAGGAAGATCAACCAATTCCCATGTATGGTTGCTTAAGATTAAATCAATCTCACTATTGACTACCTCTTTCCAAAAGGATGAGTCTGATGACAACATCACTTCTTTAAATATTTGAGGCTCATTTTCTAAGAGAAATGTTATAAAATCTGAACCAAATGAAGTTGACTTTCTTTGACGTGTACTACGTCTTGGATTTTCTTCATTATGTACATTCTTACTTGGTTCATCTTGAGGTCGTTTAGACCCCCCACTAGACTATTCATGTCTAGTTTTATACGGATAAATGTTTTCAAAGAATTTAGCATTATCTGATTCAATTATCGTATTTTCATTAATATTCAGATGTTCAGATTTATGAACCAAGAACTGACATGCTTTACTAATTTTAGCATATCCTATAAACACACAATCCACCATCTTTGGTCCTATCTTAACCCTTTTAGGCATAGAAACTTGAACCTTTGCTAGACACCCCCACACTTTGAAATATTTCAAGTTGGGTTTCCTTCCTTTCCATTTTTTAGAAGGAATCGATTAAGTCTTACTATGGGAAACTCTATTGAGTATACGTTTGGCTGTAAGGATAGCCTCCCCCCATAAGTTTTGCGATAAACCAGAACTTATAAGTAAGGCCTTCATCATTTTCTTCAATGTTTGATTTTTCCTTTCCGCAATTCTGTTAGATTGAGGTGAATACGGGGCCTTAGTTTGATGGACGATTCCATTCTCTACACATATTTACAAAAGGGAGATTCATATTTTCCGCCCCTATCACTTCTTATTATTTTTATCTTTTTCTCTAATTGACTTTCAACTTCAGTTTTGTATTGCCTAAACGTATCTATTACTTCATCCTTACTGTTTAGCAAGTAGATGTAACAATATCTAGTGCAATCGTCAATAAAAGTTATGAAATACTTTTTCTCACCACGTAATAGTGTTGACTTAATATCACAAATGTCAGTGTGTATTAAGTCTAAGGGATTTGAATTCCTTTCAACGGACTTATAAGGATGCTTTGCAAACTTTAATTCCACACACGTTTGACACTTAGATTTATTGCACTCAAAATTTGGCAAAACTTCTAAGTGAATCAGTTTTCATAATGTTTTGTAATTAACATGGCCTAAACGTTCATGCCATAAATCATAAGACTCAATCAAGTAAGAAGAATTTAAATTTTTATTGATTTCAACATTCATTACATTCATCTTATAAAGTCCCTCGGTGAGATAGCCTTTTCCTTCATACACTTCTCCTTTGCTAATTATAATTTTTCCAGAAATGGTTACACATTTAAATCCGTTCTTGTCTAGAAGTGAAACAGAAATCAAGTTCTTACGTAACTCCAGAACATACAAGACATTGTTAAGTGTCAAGACCTTTCCAGAAGTCATTTTCAAGCACACTTTTCCTGTTCCTTCTACCTTAGCAGTAGCGGAGTTAGCCATGTAGATCATTTCTTCTAGTTGAGCTGGAGCGAATGACGAAAACAACTCTTTGTTGGCACAAACATGGTGGGTGGCACCAGAATCCATCCACCATTCGCGAGGATTCCCCACCAAGTTGAATTCTGAAAGCATAGCACACAGATCATCACATTCTTTGTTGGACTCAATCATATTTGTTTGGTCCCTTTTTTGTCTTTCTTAGGGGCGCGACAATCCGTGGACTTGTGGATAATATTGCCACAGTTGAAGCACTTTCCCTTGAATTTCTTCTTGGGTTGATTGCTTCTATGTTCAAATTTCTTCCTTTTCTTAGAATTATTTTAGTCATCTTCCACAATATGTGCTCTATTAATTGTAGAATTCCCTTTTGACCTTCTCTCGGCAGCTTTATTATCT
Organism: Capsicum annuum; assembly: GCF_002878395.1. Taxonomy (NCBI): domain Eukaryota; kingdom Viridiplantae; phylum Streptophyta; class Magnoliopsida; order Solanales; family Solanaceae; genus Capsicum; species Capsicum annuum. The sequence continues at coordinate 223,499,640 of NC_061122.1, read as the reverse complement.
TATTCAATACGTAGTCAAATAATAAGATCTTCAATAGTCATCTCCTTATGTTTGTGCTTCAAGTAGTTTTTGAAGTTTTTCCACATAGGTGGTAGCTTCTTAATTATCACTGCTACTTGAAATGCATCATTCACAATCAAACCTACAAAATAATTTATGTGAGTAGTAAGAACATTTTCAATTTGTTCAACTAAGGTAATTTTCAAAGATATACATTCCACTAGGAGATCGTGGATGATTACTGAGAGACAGCCAATTTGCTATCTATCATTTTAAAGTCCAGGAACCTTGCAACAAAGAATTTCTTAATTCCCGCATCCTCTGTCTTGTATTTTCGTTCTAGTATCGCCCACAATTCTTTTGATGTCTTAGTTCCACTGTAAACATTATAGAGGTCATCTTAGAGACCACTCAAGATATAATTCCTGCAAAGAAAGTTTGAGTATTTCCAAGCCTCTACAATTATGAAACACTCTTTGTCCGAGGTTCCCTCGGGCATCTCAGGAGCATCCTCACTAGTGAACCTTTAAAGACATAGTGTTGTGAGGTAGAAGAACATCTTCTGCTGCCATCTCTTAAAGTCAATGCCTGTAAATTTTTTAGGCTTCTCCGCAGGTGCCATAATTTGCGGAGCATTTGCTCGACTTGTTGAGGCAATACTAGTTGCCCCTACAGTCATAGCCGCATCTTGCATTTGAATTTCGTTAGTCATTTTTCCTGTCATCACAAGATAGTACCTTTAGTATATTGAAATACTTATTAAAAAGTTGAAACAACTTTAAACACTTCTTGTTTCTAGTTAACGATGAAGTTTTTATGACTTTCAATCGTCAACCGAGTGATCTTTAACTTGTGATGAAGATTTTATGTCTTCTAATCACTAGTTAAGTTCAAACAGAGTAGAAAGCTTAAAGCTTAAATCTCCAAAAACAAGCAATACCGATTCTGAGATTATTCCTTAAGATTGTTATTTTATGATGTTTTGGATACAAGAATCTGTATAAATGTAACACAAACTTCAACATAAGTTCCTGTAAAAACAAGAACACCTATGAAATTCTTTAACACCTTCAACACAAGATTACTGATAATCTATCCAAGAAGTATGTTAAATTTAAAAAAAAAAAAGATGAAACAGAATTTATAAGGCAAAGTCCCCCGACTTCACGGAGTGTCCTTAAGGAATAATTCCCCTCATTGTTTCCGAGGTTATGAAATCTTCCTCCCAGGATAAAATGACCTTCAATTCGAATAATAGCGGTACCTCAAATTGTTGGATTCAACGAACTCACTCAACAACTTAATGATCACACAGAGTTTTTGTTAATAACAAGAGAGTTTTTGCTGTCAAAATTAATTATCATACCTGAGGAAAATATCAGGCATTTATAGCCTTAAGTATATCCTTTCAGAAAGGATGCATTGGTTCAGCTGAAAGGCACCTTTTTTACAACAGTCACGTCCTTGCGTTGGGACTGCGTGGAGATGCACCTGGACTGTATCCGCAGATGATGTTCTGCATATTCCAGTATGCATCTGCATTTGAACTGTGTTCGCAGGTCTCAACTTGCACTGCATTTACGGTCGCATGTCACCCTACGGTGCAAAACAGTATACCTTGTCTTGAAGGGTCGCATCCCTTCGTGATGTGTGTTGCGTATGCATTGGAATTGCGCCTGAAATGTGCCCGCATTTGGAGAAAATTAATTCCATCAAATTTTGGATTAATATTTCACTTGTAAACAAGTTCCAAATAAATTTTGTCTAAAAAATTTGATCTCATCGATCGATCATTTGACAAATTCAAATCCGAAGCCGCCAAGCGAGCGACGACGACAACGACGTGAGGCATCACCTAGTTCTTGCCTCACTATCCATGTGGAGTTAGTGTTTCTCATTATAAACACTTTCAAGTTCTCTTCTCCCACCAATGTGGGAGAAATGAGTGAACTTTCTAATTTAGGAGTACACTTTCTAAATTAGTGTCTCCCTTATCTCCATTATTTTTCATCCATTTTTCATTCACATACACCTAGAACCCAATAGGGGGTAAGTTGCAAAGCGTAGTCCTTTGTGGTGTGATATGAGTACGATCACGTAGATGGACTCATGAAGGCGTATGTTAGATTCGAGGCTTGGTGTGTGCAATAAAGTGCAAAGGACCACCTAAATGGACACCAAAAAAGTCCATTACATACACTAAAAGGGCCAAATCATCCCACTACATACACTAGAGGGGTACCCCTTCACTAAGGGGCCTTTTAGTCATTTTACCTATTATTTGTAATACACTATAAATAGAATAATGTAGGATTTCATTTGGAGTTATGATGAATGCTGAAAGTTGTAGACACTTAGACATTTCTCTCTTGTGAGAAAGGCCCCTATGGCCAAACATTGTAATTAGGGATTTCAACTTGAGTGTGGAATCACTCGTGTTGGATTTAAGCTTGGAAACGTTGGATGCTTGAGAGATCGAGGTCCCTTTTGTTCCATGTAAGAGATAGGTTAATTGTAGTGTGTAGTGTTAAAGGTCCAAGAGTGGAATATGCTCTTTGGTTCTTAAGATTATGCCTTCATGTGTCTATCTTTCTATCCTTTTTTTAGTTTAATCTTTTGTTGTTATTTCTTGTGTTGTTGAAACCGTTGGTTACTATTATTGTAATCCTCTTGTTCTTCACGTGTTGATGATGTTTTGGGTGTTATATACATCATTGAATCTTGTATTCTTCTTGTTGGTAGCGAATCTGAGAGTAGTCTCCAAAAAGGTCCTCGGATCCTTAAGATTAGTGGACTGATTTGGAGTGTGTTTCGTGTTCTCCTTGTTTGTATCGTATCATTTGGAATCATAGCATGGCTAGATCTTGTTCCTATAAGATAAATCTTGGGCTTGCTTGTTAGAAAATTCAAAAAAAAAAATTGAAATCTGAAAATTTCAAAAATAAGCAAATCTTTCCATTTTTGTGTCTTAGCCGAAATTGTGTTCTTGTTGTGTCTTGGATGAGATTTTTCTTGTTTTGAGTCTAGATCTAGGAGTCATTTTATTTATTTTGTTGTTTCTAGTGTTATCTTCTTCACCTATAATATTAAAGAAGTCTAGATCTAGATTTGAGCTTTAATTGTTGATGTTGTTGTTGTGAACCTAAACTTTGGCCGTGTGATTGTTGTTGGTATTGTTGTTGCGGATTCAAAGATTGGACGTGTGGTGTGTTGTTGGTTCAAGGTTTGAATGTGTATGGTGGTTATTGTGTTGTATTTTTAAGCTTGGAAAGGTATTGTTTATGTTTGGGGTCCAACTTGAACCGTAGAACTTCAAGATTCAAAAAAATGTGTTCTTGGTGTTCTTCACATCTTCATCTATTGTTGAAGAAAAAGTGGATGTTTGATCTTGGAAGTTGAAGAAAGAGAGTGTGTATTTTGTTAGTCTTGAAAGACATATTTCTAAAATCTAAGACATCTCAAGAATTTTACAACCAATTCCAACCACTCAAGGACTTTAACAACCACTTTTCCAACAACCTTCCATGATTTAAGGCCCATGTCTTGAGGAGAAAAGTCAAGTCTTGCTTTTTGAATTTGAAAGAGGATTCCAAGACTTGTTTTCTCTCCTTAACCAATTCCCACCAATTTCAAATTACAATTGGACCAAGACTTGAATTAGAAAATAAAATTTGAGAACAACCGCAACCAATACGTGGCTGCCACATCATGTTTTTACTGTTCACCGATAATTTTTAAGCTCAAATTTTAGATTTTTTAGTTTCATTTTATTGTTTCCTAGCTTCGTTTGTTGGTTCAAACACTAATTAACAAACTAGTAATCTCCTACTAGATTGTAAGTTAGTTGTAGAGTCCGTTTGTTCGTGTCTACGTTTGTTGTGTGCTTTTATCTTTTGTGAATTCGTTGTATCTTGTTAGTTCAAGTCCGTAAACAAATTTTATTTGAGTCAACTCAAACGAAAATCTATTCCGGGCAAGAGTAGACTCGTCCTTCAATCACTCGCGAAGTACAAGCCGACTTTCAACACTTGTGAAACCAAGTGTGAGTTAAAAATCAAGAGTGAGAGTGTGGTGAGGCATTTTTGAGCTAACAAGTTTGTTGTTTTGTTGTTCGTTGTTGTCTTTTCTTTTAGGTACCATGGTTGTCATCAATCTCGATACCACATTTACCGCATCACTGATAATATTGAAAACATGAAAGGGCATATTGAAAAGCTACGCCAATTGGTATCCACACTTATCTCAACAAATCCAAAACCTAAGGTGCAAACACCCTGTGGTGAGAGCTTCCCGAAGGAAGTTGCTGCCCAAACTTGTGAAGGACTTTCACACCGAGGTAAAGATGAACATACTCATGAACGTCAAGGAAAAATAGCTAACTCTTATAATTTGGTACATATGAATGATGAACATGTGACTAATAAGCCGTTGAGTGTAAGTAGTAGCTGATACAAGAAAACCAAGGAACACACAGAATTGGCTCAAAACAGTCCAAACACACTCCAAAAATAGTCCACTAATTCAAAGAATCGAGGACCCTTTTGAAGATCACTCTAGGATTCAAGAATGAAATACAAGAAGGACAATATTACTAGGTTTTTGACACCTTTTGCAGCCAATAACAAACTAAGTTAACAACACAAGATGAAACAACAATGAGAAGAAGAACAACAACAACAACAAAAACGGCTTCACAATACAAGATACAAAATGGATACAAGATTACAAAAGAAAAAAGATAGATAGACCACATGAATGTATAATATTAAGAACCCAATAATGGTAACTCTTGGACCCTTAACACTACACACAACAATAAACCTATCTCTTACAAAGAAACAAGATTGGAATCCACCTCTCAAGCATTAATGTTTCCAAGCAAATGCAAACACAAGTGATTCTACACTTGTCTAAGCCCTAATTTCGATTTTGGGTGCCTCAAGGAAAGAGGACTTGTGTTTCTTTGTCTTGTAAGACTTACAATTTCATTCATAAACTAAGTAAATAAAACCATACATATTTATTATATATTAAAAAACAAATAGAAGTTAAAATGACCAAAAAGGCCCTTCAAGAATGGGCTGCCCCTCTAGTGTATGGAGTGGGTTGTTTTGGTGTGTATTTGGGCCTTTAATTACACTTCTCTTGCACATACACTTGGTTTATTTCAATTCACACCCACATAAGTTTATTTCCATGATTATTCTCGTATCATCTTCTCCATCTTGAGAAGAATTTTCCCACAAATTCACGGCTTCACTTCGTTCAATTGGCCACTTCAAAAGCAAGCACTCAAAACAGTCTGCAAAACATGAAGAACCCGAGAGCTCAATATGAACAAGTATCGGCCAATATATTCATTTTGAACCTCGGCTTCCTCTTCATCTTGAGACTTGGCTTCAATCTTATCCGACTCAAGTCTCCTTCCATCATATAAGCACCATCATAGACTCTATATACTTCATGTTTCTTTCTTCCATACTCTTCTATATGGACATATTGGTTTTGTGGAAGTGGAGTTTTGGTTAAGGATGCTATTTTGGTAATGTGGAGCTTCGGTTGTGGAGCTTGGATGGGAGGGAATGGGCCTCCAAGTTCTTCTTGTGGGACTTGATCAACTTGCGGGAGAAGTGATCTATCTTGTTCTCAATTTTGAGGGTAATTAGTAACTTGGCTCATGGCATTTTGTGGTGAACTTGAAGGGTTGATTTTTGTATGCAAAGTCTCGAGGGAAATGGTGATGGAAGGGTTTTGGTCATGACCACTTGAGGAAACATGGAGTCGACGAGTAGAAGCACGAGAGTTCCGTCGACTCTTCATTCGCTCCAACCACTCATTCATAGTAGACATCTCTCCTCAAATTGAGGACATAGTCGTGAGCATACTTTCCATTCCTCAGTTTATAGTTTCAAGTCTTTCCAAGATAGCACCAAGAGCATTGTTGTCCATTGTAGCCAAGAAGTTACCTACAAAACAATAAACAAATTAGTTTTTCAAAGAATGGTCCTCACACTCTCTCTTTAATCCTTTGTCCCTCAGATTTTCTCACTTTTGATCTCACAATTATTGTAAGTTTTCTTGTAATCCATGAGACGTTGAGAGGTGAAACGAGTGTGTACAATGACTCAAAATAAGAAAAACACACAAAGAAACATAAACACGAAAAAAATGGTTTCCAAACCAACTCACAATCTAGTAAATTGTCACTAGTTTGTAAGTTAGTATTGGAATCAACAAATGAAACAACAAAATGAAACTAAAATATCACAATTTGAGCTTAAAATTTTCATGTGAACAGTAATTTGGGTGATGTGGCAGCACACCATTGGTCACGGCCCCACAATTAGTCACTAGTTGAAGTTTACAAACTTTAGTTACTATGTAATGGAAACAATTGGTTTTGGAGGGAAAGTGTATGTCTTGAATATCCTTTAAGTCTAATATTCAAAAGGAAAGACTTGACTTTGTACAATTCTCACAAAACAAGATCCCTTGAAACAAGGAAAAGTGGTTGAAAAGTAGATCTCAAGTCAAGTGATGGCTCAAGTCTTCTCACAAACAACTTTACAACTTGTAGATTCACCTTTTTGAATCTATATTACACTTTTAGTTGTCTTAAGTTGTAATATGAGATGAAGAATAAGATTAAAACTACAACAATCCTTCAAGAACAATAACAATATTCACAAATTCAAGACCCAACCGGCCACAAATCACAAATTCTCGCCCTAGGTCCTTGTTCACAACACAACTTTAACAAGTTCAAGCTCAAATATAGATCTAGACATCTTTTAGTGTTAGTGAATCACAAAACTAACACAAGAAACAACAATACACACCAAAGGACTACTAGATCTAGACGCTACAAGCAACCTCAGCCAAGATGAACAACAAGAACAACACTTTCAAGGCCAAGAACAACAAGAACACCAAATTTGTTTTTTTTTTTAATTTTCTTAGCAAGAAAGCCCAAGATTGGTATTGCAAGAACAACACCAAAGATGGCTTTGATACCAAATGATACAAGAAAACCAAGGAACACACGGAATTGGCTCAAAACAGTTCAAACACACTCCAAAAATAGTCCACTAATTCAAAGAATCGAGGACCCTTTTGAAGACCACTCTCGGATTCAAGAATGAAATACAAGAAGGACAATATAACTAGGTGTTTGGCCCCTTTTGCAGCCAATAACAAACTAAGTTAACAACACAAGATGAAATAAAAATGAGAAGAACAGCAACAATAACAACAAAAATGGCTTCACAATACAAGATACAAAATGGATACAAGATTACAAAAGAAAAAGGATAGATAGATAGACCACATAAAGGTATAATATTAAGAACCCAATAATGGTAACTCTTGGACCCTTAACACTACACACAACAATAAACCTATCTCTTACAAAGACACAAGATTGGAATCCACCTCTCAAGCATCAATGTTTCCAAGCAAATGCAAACACAAGTGATTCTACACTTGTCTAAGCCCTAATTTCGATTTTGAGTGCTTCAAGGAAAGAGGACTTGTGTTTCTTTGTCTTGTAAGACTTACAATTTCATTGATAAACTAAGTAATGAAACCCTACATGTTCCTTATATATTACAAAACAAATAGAAATTAAAATGACCAAAAAGACCGTTCAAGAATGGGCTGCCCCTCTAATGTATGGAGTGGGTTGTTTTGGCGTGTATTTGGGCCTTTAATTACACTTCTCTTGCACATACACTTGGTTGCTTTTAATGCACACCCACATAAGTTTATTTTCATGATTATTCTCGTATCATTATCTTACCTACATATGAGTATATTGATTCCTTACCACTTGTGGATGATGTACATGTTGTGAGAGTGGATACACTAGTTGATCCTATAGATGACCGAATCGACTCTTCTAGTAAGATCGATTTGTGTCCACCTAGTGTTAAAGCTATTGTGTTGAATGAAAGTACATCGTTATGTGAAAATTGTATTGATCAACTTGTGTGTAAAACTTGCCCACCATTTGAGAATATGTGTGATGTGATTAATAAATTTCAAGTGAGTGAAGAATTTGAAGATGTTGGTCAAGGACAAATGAGTGAACCCGTGAGCCTATGTTGTTGTAAAGATTCTAATGTTTGCTTGGCTCATAGGGTTAATCATGTGCTTGACATATCTTTGAAAAATGATTTTGCTTGTACTCCTTTGCATGACACCCCACTTGTTCTTGACAAATATGGTGACTTGAATTGTGATCCCTTTGATGTTAATGGTGGTTTGTATCTACTTGAGGATCGTAGGGCAAATGTGTTATTGTCTCTTTGGGGTGTTGCTTATATCCGTGCATCCATGTTTGAACACTTGTATTTAATTTATGTGAACCACAACTTGAGGATGTCAAGTTGTATACTTGTTTGTGGAAGGGTCCAAGGATGTTAAAGACTTCTTGTCACCTTCATAGGGTTGGACAAGTTGAAGTATCTTGTAGGACTCTTGGGATCGTGCTTCACATCATTTGTAGAGGAAAGACGAGTTCTTGGGAAAACTACTTGCCTTGGATTGGATTGTTGCATGGTAGTTTCCCCATTCTCCCTATTGGTATGACTCCCTTGATAGAATGTTCCCTCGGTAAGTGGTTGGAAGGAGAGAGGCCCTACATTCTTTCAATGTCCCTTTCTTCACTACCTATATGCATATGATGATATTCATGATGTTGTTGGATATACATCATATGAGAGGCGTAGTCTCAGTTTTTGTCCCTTAATTCTTGATGTTCATCCGAGCCCTTTCGTTTGTGATATTGTACAAAAGCTTTTCATAATTAACACAAAGGATCCTTGGTTGTACTTCAAGTGTGTACATAGTGCTAATTGTTTATTTTGCTAACCCTAACCCTCATGCCATTAGGATGTGTAATTGTTTGTTTCCTCTTTAATTTTGCAAAGTACGGATTCAAGGTCAAATCCTTTTCAAGAAGGGGAGGATGATACGAGTACGATCACGTAGATGGATTTATGAGGGCGTACGTTAGACCCGAGGCTTGGTGTGTACAATGAAGTGCAAAGGACCACCTAAATAGACACCAAAATAGTCCACTACATACACTAAAAGGGCCAAAGCAGTCCACTACATACACTAGAGGGGTGCCCCTT
>NC_061122.1:223416858-223490403 GCF_002878395.1 Capsicum annuum | reverse complement strand
GTGTTCTCCTTGTTTGTCTCGTATCATTGTGGAACTTAATTTTCTAGGGACAAAAGGGCCAAAGCAGTCCACTACATACACTAGAGGGGTGCCCCTTCACTAAGGGGCCTTTTAGTCATTTTACCTATTATTTGTAATACACTATAAATAAAATAATGTAGGGTTTCATTAGGAGTTATGATGAATATTGAAAGTTGTAGACACTTAGACATTTCTCTCTTGTGAGAAAGGCCCCTATGGCCAAACATTGTAACTAGGGATTTCAACTTGAGTGTGGAATCACTCATGTTGGATTCAAGCTTGGAAACGTTGGATGCTTGGGAGATCGAGGTCCCTCTTGTGTCACGTAAGAGATAGTTGAATTTTAGTGTGTAGTGTTAAGGGTCCAAAAGTGAAATATGCTCTTGGGTTCTTAAGATTATGCCTTCATGTAGTCTATCTTTCTATCCCTTTGTTTAGTGTAATCTTTTGTTGTTGTTTCTTGTGTTGTTGAAACCGTTGGTTACTATTATTGTAATCCTCTTGTTCTTCACGTGTTGATGATGTTTTGGGTGTTATATACATCATTGAATCTTGTATTCTTCTTGTTGGTAGCGAATCCGAGAGTGGTCTCCAAAAAGGTCCTCTAATCCTTAAGATTAGTGGACTGATTTGAAGTGTGTTTCGTGTTCTCCTTGTTTGTCTCGTATCATTGTGGAACTTAATTTTCTAGGGACAAAAGGGCCAAAGCAGTCCACTACATACACTAGAGGGGTGCCCCTTCACTAAGGGGCCTTTTGGTCATTTTACCTATTATTTGTAATGCACTATAAATAAAATAATGTAGGGTTTCATTAGGATTTATGATGAATATTGAAAGTTGTAGACACTTAGACATTTCTCTCTTGTGAGAAAGGCCCCTATGGCCAAACATTGTAACTAGGGATTTCAACTTGAGTGTGGAATCACTCATGTTGGATTCAAGCTTGGAAACATTGGATGCTTGGGAGATCGAGGTCCCTCTTGTGTCACGTAAGAGATAATTGAATTTTAGTGTGTAGTGTTAAGGGTCCAAAAGTGAAATATGCTCTTGGGTTCTTAAGATTATGCCTTCATGTAATCTATCTTTCTATCCCTTTGTTTAGTGTAATCTTTTGTTGTTGTTTCTTGTGTTGTTGAAACCGTTGGTTACTATTATTGTAATCCTCTTGTTCTTCACGTGTTGATGATGTTTTGGGTGTTATATACATCATTGAATCTTGTATTCTTCTTGTTGGTAGCGAATCCGAGAGTGGTCTCCAAAAAGGTCCTCGAATCCTTAAGATTAGTGGACTGATTTGAAGTGTGTTTCGTGTTCTCCTTGTTTGTCTCGTATCATTGTGGAACTTAATTTTCTAGGGACAAAAATGCATGGGGCCTAGATATAATGTTGATTAGTCAAGAAAATACATGAAAGAGACATGTTGATTTAACACAAGACTGAGTCCTTTCTATTAGCTTCCTAGAAAAACAATAGCCATGTCAATGCTATCATGTTAATGACGTCAATGATACTACGTCATTGCTCAACAATTGTTTCCTGAGAATCCTAATAAATATAGAAATGTACTCTTTTTATCCGCTTAAGCTATTACATGAAGTAATCATGTTAAACTTGTAAATGAAGTTGTAGTACACAATTCAAATGGTACCAGAACAAAAATGCATGTGAGAGAGCGTGTTGCGTGTTAGGATTTGCTCTGATTTTCTTCCATCTAGGTGGAAAAGGCCTCTTCCATATTTGAATCATCTTTTCTTGGAGGAACAGTTTTGTACTTTTATAATAGTAGGTCATTTTTTCTCATACGACAACACAATGACAACCAGAATGTAGATTAATGTGTCTTGGTTTCTCAATAGTTTGATCCCGACCTTACAAATTTACAATCTAAAATGAATAAACAACTGTATTTGCTCTCTAGCAGTTTAAAACTTTTTACATAAAGTGATCACACAATAAATATGAATCACTTCACATTCTTATAGAAAAGAACAAAATGTGTGGTCTCCAATATTTTAACTTTCAGATAATCACATACTTCGATAGAATTTATCCTATATTTCTCCACATGTGAGAGGGAATGGTCATGGAAAGAGACAATGTGCTGGTCTTTCAACTATGGGGGCCGTTGGAAATAGAGAAAAGTATTCTTCTTTGATTTAGCCAACTTGATTTGCATAAAATGGTTATACTATATTGGTTTTTATAGGTTTTCTTCCAACAGGCACCTAGTCAAGTATATGTATAATATTAATTTTAGGCATAATACATTAATAGACACTCAAACTTGACTTCAACCGACAAGTAAGCACTCCAACAACTTTGAGAGTGCACATCTAAACGCCCAAACTTGGAAAAATTTTATAATGGTTGAGTCTCAACCAACAATAGTTGTGAAAGCGTCCATTAAATTTGTGACAAATGTCTTTGTGGACCCTTTCTTGTCAGCCCACTCCATTTTTCGACTTTACATTCTTTCTTTGTTTCATTTTTTTTTTTGTTTCTCTTTAACCACTCCTTTTCCTCTTCCTTATTTTAACAATTACAATTCTTTTTTAATAGTTCTATTTTACACCCCAACTTAAAATTATATGGAAAGAACGAATTATCCTAATCCAAATTTGTTCAATAAAGTCATTTAAATTAATATATTAATCTTACAAAGTAATAATGAGTTTTAAAAAAAAGTATTCAAAAGGCCGTATAATTTATTCAATAAAGTTATTTAAACATTCTTATTTATGCTTCAATTATCTTGTGTATATTTAGTCTTTGTCACATGACTGGTAAATTTAACACTACAACAAAACTCGAAATATCTCCTTTGTTAGTAGGTGTTTGGCCATGAAAATCAAAACATATTCACTTGATTTGAATTTTTTTGAAGTTGAAAATAGAGTTGAAGTTGCGTTTACCCATAGTATTTTGGAGTTAATATTTAGAATTCAAATGTATTTTTTGAAAAAAATATAAAAGTGAAAATAATTTTTTTTTAAAATTAAATTTTATGAAAATAGAGGTATTTTATGAAAATAAAAATTTAATTTTTTTTAAATAATTTTAAAAGTACAAAAAGTTTTTAAAAAAAAAACACCTCTTAAGGTGTTTCCCAAATTCTCAAATACAACTTCAAGTTGTATTTGATATATTTGTGGCCAAATAAGTATTCCGAAATAAAGTGAAAACATATTTAGAAATATAGTGAATACTATCTATGTCATCTTTCTATTTGGCATCTTTCTATTTCTTAACGTACCATTGGATAGCTTAATAATGAGTAGGACTCTAACCTTTTATGGCATTACAAAATATGTTTTTCTATCACAAATATTTCTAAACTTTGTTTACTTATGGTATTCTTTACTTGTAAGACCTAATTCTTCAGTTGTGCGTGAGGTTTCTGTCTTGCATGATCTACAAAGATATGTAAAGTTATCTTCGTAATTCAAGTTGATCAATTAATCAAAGTAAAAAATATATCTTGGTGCACTAAAGTTCCCGCTATGTGCAGGTTCGGAGAAGGGTCCCACCCACCACAAAAATGTATTTTGTGCATCCTAACCTTGTATTTATGTCGTCAAAGGTAGTTTTCAATGCTTGAATCCGTGACCTCTTGATCACATATTTTTACCAGTTATTCCAAGGTTCCTCGTCAAAGTAGCATCACTATATCTCATTGATTTCATTCCAAAGCAATACATTTTTATTCCATTGTTACTTCATAAGACAAAAATATTAACTTAAATGACCTTATTGAATAATACAATGCAAAATAATTTTATTAGATAGTTTCATTGAATTAAACTATCATTTGAGGAATCAAAGTGATAGATACTTGCTAGAGATCTTATATTTAAAATCTAAAAAATTAAAAATTAAAAAGAAATTCAAATATTTAGGCATATTAGGATATACTGAGGGAAAAAAGATATATGTAATTTAGGTTAGTATTAATCTGTGATAAAAATTTGAATTAGCATTAATCATTCTTTCTATATAATTTTGTGTGTAAAATAGAACTATTAAAATAAAAGAGTTGTTATTATTAAAATAAAGAACTGGAAAAGGAAGAGAGAAAGGAAAAAAAAAAAAGAAACAAAGAACCAATGTAAAATTTAAAAATAGAATAGGCTGATAAGATGGGCCCACAAGGACACTTGTCACAAATGTAAAGGACCCTCTCACAACTATTGTTGGTTGAGCCCCAACCATCATAAAATTTTGGTCTCAACCGGCAACTAAACACCAACTGTCCCCATTACATCTCGTGGATATTTCGATGTTGACGTGATACATAAATTCTAAAGGTGTTTAAATAATCATGTGTAACTTAGAGTGTTTAACTAGCACAGTGGAGACGAATTGAGGCATCTAAATGTGCATAATCAAAGTTGGAGTGCTTACTTGCCAGCTGAGGTCAAGTTTGAATGTTTATTTATATATTATGTCTTAATTCTATTCTTCCCCCTATTACCAAATACATGTACACAACCTTACATGGATTAATATTCTAATACATGAACTAAGAAAATTTATTTACTTAAGATGAATCTAGTTTATTCATATATTTCCTCCTCTATTTTACTCAGGCTTCGTATAAAGAAACCTTCTTGCAAATCCTATCATAAAGCTTTTGATATGTGAGAGTGTGAATTTTCTTATCAATCTTTCTCATAGCAAATACCCTTGTTTGGCTGCTTCTCATGAAAATCATCCTTCAAAGTTGTTTAACTATTGAAATCTTGGTAGTTCAATGATAGAAACTAAGATGAAGAAGAGAATGAAATGAAAATTTACTAATTATATAAAGTGCAAGAATCTTAAATACTGCATTAATCAATAACTATGTTCATATGGACTGGACAAATCTCTAAATACAATTATAATAATACTGCTTCTATTTTTTATAATTCTCGAGATACATATATTTAAACTAAAATATAAAGATAGGGCATAGACAGATAGTTGCTACTGTATATAACTGTTGACAACTTCAATCGATAACTACTTATATATCTTATTTTAGCTGAAACTAACTAAGACAAATTATCTCCACTTGCTTTTTTGAATTTTCTTCTAGAATAAGTCCATAAGGGAGCAGTCGTATCATTCTATCTATCATAGCTATGGTAGCTAATCTGCTTCAAATTCACTTCAATGGGAAGATTGTTTTTTTCTAATCTTCAAAATTCTGCATTTTTCATATATCAATTGTGACAATTTGCTCTGATACTAGAGGTGAGAAAATTTAAAGAGTAAGAACACTCAATCGAAATTTACCTAGTCAACTTCATTATTCTACGATTGTTACTAGGACGTCAAGATTCAAACTCTGCATAGTTATTTTCTTCGATGATATGGTTCTTGTGGGGTCCATCCCCATTAATGCCTTTGAAAATTTGATTCATGGCATGGCTTATTTTTTTAAAGGGTTGGCAAAGAGCAAATCAGTCAATTATATTTATAGTTGCAAGTATTGACATTGCAATTTTTGCTTATGTAAGCAATGACCTATGCATGGTCTTTCTTTCTCTATAAATTAAGAGCTTCAGCTCATTTGAAATACACACAAAAAATAGAGAAAATAATATAGAGAGAGTAGTGAGGTATTCCACAGACTGTGATAAAAAAATAGTCTGTGAAGAAAAAATTAGAGAGAACGATATTTTAGTAAGATGGGAGTCAAAAGAGGGTTATTTCTTTTGAGTGTGTAGTAGTCATTTCGAGTATTGTATTTGTGACTATGCTATAAAATTTCTTACTATAGTAAAATCAGTTGCTCCTCTTAGTCCGTGTTTTTTTCCTTATTTAAAAGAATTTCCCCATAAAATCCTTGGTGTCATTATTTTTTATTTTTTCCTATTGTTTTGTCACAAATACTTTTATTGTTATTTTGTGTTTAACCTACAAACTGATATCAGAGACACGGTTTGCAATATCTATATTTTGTGTTAAACAATGAAAGCCAACACAAGTAGTATGGTTACTTTAAATGGCGTTAATTATGTCATTTGGAAGTGAATAATGAAAGTTTTGCTCTATGTCAAGAATTTTTATGTAATGACCTGTACGGTCATTTTACTGTATTTTTATATAATTTTAGTATTATCTAAACGTTTCGTGGTTTATTTAATTTAATTTGGCATTTGATAGGAATATAATTTAGTACCCTTATAGAATATTTTTGATATTGACAAAATTCTTTAAGTGACGATATATTTATATCACTTTATATGGACTTTTATGATTTATTAATATTTTAGACGGAGATAGTAATTTTAAAAATATTAAAATATTATTATTATTATATAATAGAGATTTTGTTAGAAATAATTTTATAATAATTATGGTATAGTTCAAATATTATAATTATTTTACCAAAAATTTATACAATATCTGAATATGTACACGGTGTAGAAAATTATTACTTATGGCTAATTACCAACACACGTGTGGGAAGGATTGTGGACAACAACATATGGCTTGGCACGTGTGTCCACTTGATTTTATCTTCTTTTGTACATCTTTATATATATATATATATATATATATATATATACTCGGCTTTATTTTCCTTTATGCATCTATATACAGATGCTTGGCAGTGCTATCTTTCAATAAAAAAAAATATATATATTGCTTAACAAAAAGGCAATCAGTGCTAGTACTCTTATATGTGAGCATTATATTTTGCAGTAACAATTTTTGGATGAAAATATTCTTGGCACCATTCGCATATTAAATTAAAGTTATTTTTCTGAATTTATTATTCAAGTTCGGGATCTTCTAGCATTATTTGGGGGCTTCGCGAAAAGATATTTTAGTTTTGACGTTCAGGTAGGCTAGGTTTACCCTATTTTTAGATTGAGCTTACTTATCGAAAATGTTAACTATTATGTTAGCTTTGGATAAGTGCGTGTAGATACGTGTTATTTGATATGTATAAACTGTCTTATTTATTTGGATTGGGACCCCATTGTAGTAGATTTTGGTATTTTACCTTTCGATATAATATAGCACCTATCACTTTGGGACATAAAATTTAATTGTAAAATCTTTAATTTATCCCTTTTTAAAATTGGTGGATGATTATTTAGACGTTGACATTGTTATAATATGGAATGGATTTTAATATTATCGATGGATTATGATTACTATAAATTCCGGTTCGAGTCCGGCAATTGATTATTATGATTACTATGAGTCCCAGTTTGAGTCCGGCAATTGACTATTATTGTTACTATGAGTTCCGGTTCGAGTCCAGCATTTGACTATTATTGTTACTATGAGCTCCGGTTCGAGTCTGGCATCTGATTATAGTTGGGGTTACTCTGAGTTCCGGTTCGAGTCCGGCATCTGATTATTTATGTTTACTTTCATCACTTGTGTGTCCCATCGGCTTATGGGGGTACGGTTGGGTTTATGGTCTTCTTCAATGTGCCTAGCGGGCTTATGGGGGCTCAGTTAGGTTATGTTTGATTTAATTATTATTACTGCATTATTATTTTTCTGTATCACACAAGTTTATTCCTTCACATTCGTTGCATAGCTTGGTATTTGTTTACCTTACCATCCTTATTTACTAATAACTCAGATTACGTACTTGCATTGTAGTTATACCTTTTCTATATTAAGCTCATTCAGTCAATGATGCCTACTGAGTACCCATAGTTTTTGGTACTCATACTACACTTCTGCATCTTTTCCTGATGCAGATCCAGGTAATAGCAGTCGGCGTTGACATGGTTCCTACCTTTCAGTGC
This sequence comes from Capsicum annuum, assembly GCF_002878395.1. NCBI lineage: Eukaryota > Viridiplantae > Streptophyta > Magnoliopsida > Solanales > Solanaceae > Capsicum > Capsicum annuum. The sequence continues at coordinate 223,482,621 of NC_061122.1, read as the reverse complement.
TGGTTTAGAGCGGGGTGAGCTTACTGTCGTCCAAGGCTGATCCTCCTATATCTACTCTAGTTAGTCTTTTTCACTCGAGACTACTTGTGTACATTCTAGATTTTTTGTCTAGTACTCTGGGTACCTGTTAGTATTGGCTCTAGTACTGACCTTATCAGGTCTTGGGAGGGATTCATTTGTATAGTTGGTCCTTTTTCCCTCTCTCATTTTGATATAATACATATGCTTTCTTCTTAGTTTTTACTTATTATTGTGGTTGTTATTATCATACGCGATCTTTTATTTTGTCTCTGCCTATTAGCCCATTACCTATCATTCCGGGCTAGGGTTTGGCTTGTCTACTGGTGGGATAAGGTAGGTGCCATCAAGAATTGAGAAATCTGGTCGTGACAAGTTGGTATCAAAGCATAGGTCACACTGTTATTGTTAGTACTGGAGCCGATGTTTAGTAGAGTCCTGCGGATCGGTACGGAGATGTCTGTATCCTATCCTTGGGAGGCTACAGAGAATTTTTAGGAAAAAAAAATCTCATTTTCTTGATCCATTTTGTGCTTTGAGTATGGGTTGGTTGTAATCTTTTTATTGGTTCACTCTTTACGTAGATGGCTAGGACACGAGGTTCGAGACAAGGGGGTCAAGACCGCGTGTTCGCTTCTAGAGTTCTATCTTGGGGTCGAGGTCGACCCAGATATCAGGGGTAGGGTAGAGCAGCAGCCTCTATTTGAGATTAGGTTGGGGATCCAGCACCTGATCCTGTTATAGCTCCGGAGATTGAGATAGCTCCAGGTATTTCGCCACATTAGCAGGTGGGCTAGGGGGCAGCCCAGGCTCCACCTAACTTTATATCTTCTTCGTTTATTCAGGATACATTAGTTCAGTTATTGGGGTTAGTTGGTGGTCGACCGGTCGTGGGAGCTCAGCCAGCAGGACAGGGTGGTGTAGATTTAGAGGCACAGCCTGCGGCAACAATGCCTAGGGTAGAGGTTTCGCCAGCACCAGTAGTCCCACAGTCGGAAGTAGCCCAGCCACTTATGTCTGCAGAGGAGCAGAAGATGTTGGATCAATTTTTGAGATTGACTCCACCCAGATTTGTCGGGACCCCAGGAAGGATGCTTATGAGTTCCTATCTAGTTGCGATGAGCAGTTACAGAATTTAGGGTTGGTTGAGACGCGAGAAGTAGACTTTGTTTCTTATTTTTTTGACACAGCAGTGAGGAAGTGGTGGAGAGGTTATCTTGATTCTAGGCCAGCTGTATCTCCACCAGTAACTTGGACTCAGTTCTCCGAGGATTTCTTGGGGAAATATATGCCTCATAGCATGCGTGAGCATTTTCGGAATGATTTTACCACATTAAGGCAGGGTTCTATGACTGTGGCGGAGTATAAGGTGAGGTTTCATGAGTTATACCAACACGCCACTATGATTCTGGATATGGAGTACGAGTGGATTCGATGCTTTGTTAGGGGATAGAGATACTCACTCCGTAGGGCTACTCAGAGTTTGGTGACTTCAGGAAAGTCTTTTTTGGAGATAGTCGAGCATGTTTATTCCATAGAGGAGATGGATCATGAGGCCCAAGGGGACGGTGATAAGAGACCACGCTATCAGGGTAGTTACAGTGGTTCACAGTCCTTAGGATAAGGATTTCATAGTCGGTACCATCATCAGTAGCCTTCTCAGTATCAGGGCCAGCCTAGTCGGCTAGTTCAAGCATCGCTTCAGATATCCGACAGGGGTCAGCCCATCTATTATAGTTCCAGTGGTCAGAGTAGCAGCCAGCCGCAGAGAGTTATTCAGTTAAGTTTGTCGATTAGGGGTGGTCATTCTAGATTCACTGGACTTTCTAGTCAGAGAAGGGTGCCCGGGGCATGTTATGACTGTGGAGTTGTTGGTCAATTCGCCCATGAGTGTCCTCAGTGTAGGATGATTGAGCCTCTAGTTCTCGCTGTGCAGCCGATCAGATCAGTGCCGTCGTTAGGTAGGGGTGGTGTACAGGGTTGTGAAGGTGGTTCCCAGTGTTCTAGAGGTGGTCCGCAGGGAGGTAGGGCAGGCGATCGAGCATGTACCCAGTCTAGTAGTAGACAGGGTAATTTGTATGCTGTTCCAGGTAGATCAGGGGCTGAGGCTTCGGATACTATGATCACAGGTATGATTTCCGTGTTCCATCAGCCAGTTTCTGCTTCGTTTGATCCCAGTTCCACCTTTTCATATGTTTCTACTTATTTTGCATCGCAACTGGGTTTATGTTCAGAGTCTTTATCTATGTCGTTATGTGTGGCTAGCCCAGTGGGTGACTCTTTAGTAGTGGATCGGGTATATAGATCTTGTTTGGTCACTATTCGAGAGTTTGATACTCATATTGACCTTATTGTCCTAGATATGGTAGATTTTGGAGTGATTCTAGGGTTGAATTAGTTGTCTCCTTACAATGCGGTCTTGGATTATTTTGCTAAGACCATTACTTTAGCTTTGTCTGGTATACCCCCAGTTGTATGGTAGGTTCTGTTAGCCGCACACCGACGGGGATTATTTTATACATTTGGGCTAGGAGACTGATATCGAGGGGTTGTGAGTCTTTTCTTGCATATATCCAGGATGTTAGTGTCGAGAGTACCCCACTTGACTCCGTCCCTGTTGTTCGTGAGTTTTCTGATGTATTTTCGACCGACCTACCTGGCCTTCCTCTTGAGCATGATGTAGAGTTTATTATTGACCTCAAGCCTAGCACCCGACCTATTTTTATAGTTCCATATCGTATGGCTCCTGTTGAGTTGAAGGAGCTGAATAGTCAGCTTCAGGATCTTCTGGGTAAGGGATTTATTAGACCGAGTATATCTCCTTGGGGTGCTCCAGTTTTGTTTGTAAAGAAGAAAGATGGCTCCTTGCATATGTGTATCGACTACAAGTAGTTGAATAAGGTTACTGTGAAGAATAAATATCCTTTGCCTCGCATCGATGATTTATTTGATCAGCTTCAGGGTGTGGCGGTGTTATCAATTGAGAGTTAGGGCTGTGGACATCCCTAAGACAGCCTTCAGGACTCGTTATGATCATTATGAGTTCCTGGTGATGTCTTTTGGGTTGACCAATGCTCCAGCAGCTTTTATGGATCTGATGAATCGCGTGTTCAGGCCATATTTGGACTCCTTCGTGATAGTATTTATTGATGACATTCTGGTATATTTGAGGAGTAAGAAGGATCACGAGAAGTATTTGAGGACTATACTTCACACTTTGAGAGACCACAGGCTTTATGCCAAGTTCTCAAAATGTGAGTTTTGGCTTGAGTCTATAGCTTTCTTGGGGCACGTAGTATCCAAGGACGGTATTATGGTGGACCCAACCAAGATTGTGGCTATTCATAGTTGGGCTAGGCCTACGTCACCTTCTGAGGTTCGCAGCTTTATTAGGTTGGCAAGTTACTACAGGCGGTTTATTGAGGATTTTTCTTCTATTGCAGCCCCTATGACTAGATTGACCAGGAAAGAGGTTCCATTTCAATGGTCTGCGAGTTGTGAGGCGAGCTTTATGAAGCTCAAGGATTTACTTCAGCTCCTATTCTGAATCTTCCTGTTGAGGGTGAGGGTTTTACTGTCTATTGCGATGTATCTAGTGTTGGTTTGGGGTGTGTTCTGATGCAGCGTAGCCATGTTATTGAATATGCATTGAGGCAGTTGAAGGTGCATAAGCACAACTACCCCACTCATGACTTAGAGTTGGCAGTGGTAGTATTTGCACTTAGGATTTGGAGGCATTATTTATACGGGGTCCGCTGTGAGATATTTATGGATCACTGCAGTTTTCAGTATATTATGACCCAGAAGGAGCTTAATTCAAGGTAGCACAGGTGGATTGAGTTGCTGAAAGACTATGATATCTCTATTCTCTACCATCCGGGTAAGGCAAATATGGTAGCGGATGCCTTGAGTTGGAAGTCAGTAAGTATGGGTAGCTTAGCATTCATTTCAACTTCTCAATGGTCGTTGGCTTTGGACATTCAGTTCGTAGCTAACATAATGGTTCATTTGGATATTTCTAACCATCAGAGAATCATTGCTAGTGTTGAGGCCAGATCTACCTCGTTGAAGCAGATTCGGAGTCATCAGTTCGAGGATGATAAGTTTCGCAGCCTTCGAGAGCAAGTGTTGAAGAGTGAGTCTCAGCGGGCTACCCTAGATTCTGAGGGTGTCTTGAGGTTTAACGGTCATATTTGTGTTCCAAGGATTGGAGATTTGATCCAGTTGATTCTTCGTGAGGCTCATAGCTTCGATACTCTATTCACCCTGGGACAGCTAAGATGTATAGGGATTTGAGGCAGCATTACTGGTGGAGTGGTATGCGGAGAGATATAGCAGGGTTTGTGGCTCGATGTCTTTGTTGTCAGCAGGTAAAGGCCGAGCATCAGAGGCCTGGTGGATTATTGCAACAGTTAACCATTCCCGAGTCAAAATGGGAGCAAATTACTATGGATTTCGTAGGTGGAATGCCTCGTACATCGCGTGGTTTTGATAGCATTTGGTTCATCGTGGATCGATTGACCAAGTCTGCATATTTTATCCCAGTTCGAGTTTTCTATAATACCGAGAGGTTAGTTCATGTTTACATTCAGAAGGTGGTTCACCTACATGGGGTCCCTGTGTCCATTATTTTTTACCGAGGCTCTCAGTTTACTTCTAGCTTTTGGAGGGCATTTCCAGAGGAGTTGGGGACCCAGGTTGACCTTAGTACAGACTTTCATCCCCAGATGGATGGGCAGTCAGAGCGGACTATCCAGGTCTTAGAGGACATGCTACGCTCTTGTGTGTTGGATTTTGGAGGTCAGTGGGACCAGTTTCTACCTTTGGCAGAGTTTGCTTATAATAACAGCTTTCACTCGAGTATTCAGATGGCCCCGTTTGAGGCATTATATGGTAGGAGATGTTGATCTCCTGTTGGTTGGTTTGAGACTTCTGAGGCTAGACCTCATGGTACAGATTTGCTTCATGATTCGTTGGATCATGTTCGAGTGATTCAGGATAGCCTACGAGTAGCTCAGAGAAGACAGAGGAGTTATGCTGATCGCAGACGTCATCCATTGAGTTTCAGAGTTGGTGATAGGTTCTTCCTGCGAGTATCACCCATGAAGGGCGTGATGAAGTTCGGGAGGAGGGGCAAGCTTAGCCCTAGATATATTGGACCTTTTGAGATCCTACAGAGAGTTAGGGAGGTAGCTTATGTGTTGGCATTGCCACCTGCCTTCTCAGCCATTTACCCTGTGTTTCATGTATCTATGTTGCGGCAGTATATGCCAGATGAGTCACACGTACTTCTGTGGGACTCGGTTTAGTTGGATAAGGGATTGACGTTTGTAGAGGAGCCAGCGTCTATTTTAGCGAGGAATGCAGGCGGTTGCGCTCCAGGGATATTCTGGTAGTTAAGGTTTAGTGGCTTCACCGTCCAGTTGAGGAGGCTACTTGGGAGATCGAGCGTGATATGCGCGCCCAGTATTCCTATCTGTTTGAGGCTTCAGATATTTATTCATCTTTTACTTTTGCGAACGAAAGTCCTTTTAGTAGTGGATGCTGTAATTACCCATACGATCATTTTACTGTATTTTTATATAATTTTAGTATTATCTAAATGTTTCGTGGTTTATTTAATTTAATTTGGCATTTGATAGGAATATAATTTAGTACCCTTATAGAATATTTTCGATATTGACAAAATTCTTTAAGTGATGATATATTTATATCACTTTATAATGGACTTTTATGATTTATTAATATTTTAGATGGAGAGAGTAATTTTAGAAATGTTAAAATATTGTTATTATATAATAGAGGTTTTGTTAAAAATAATTTTTTAATAATTATGGTATATTGCAAATATTATAATTATTTTATCAAGAAGTTATACAATATCTGAATATGTACGCAGTATAAAAAATTATTACTTGTGGCTAATTTCCACCACACGTGTGGAAGGATTGTGGACAACAACATGTGGCTTGGCACATGTGTCCACTTGATTTTATCTTCTTTTGTACATCTTTATATATATATATACATATATATAAATTGGCTTTATCTTCCTTTATGCATCTATATATAATTGCTTGGCAGTGCTATCATTCAATAAAACAAAAAAAAGAAAGAAAACATTGTTTAACAAAAAGGCAATCAGTGCTAGTACTCTTATATGTGAGCATATATATTCTGCAGTAACAATTTTTGGACGAAAATATTCTTGGCACCATTCGCATATTAAATTAAAGATATTTTTTAGAATTTATAATTCAAGTTCGGGATCTTCTAGCGTTGTTTGGGGGCTTCGCGAAAAGATATTCTAGCTTTGGCGTTCAGGTAGGCTAGGTTTACCCTATTTTTAAATTGGGCTTACTTACCGAAAATGTTAACTATTATGTTAGCTTTGGATAAGTTCTTGCAGATACGTGTTATTTGATATGTATAAACTGTCTTATTTATTCGGATTGGGACTCCATTGTAGTAGATTTTGGTATTTTACCTTCCAATATAATATAGCACCTATCACTTTGGGACATAAAATTTAATTGTAAAATCTTTAATTTATCCCTTTTTAAAATTGGTGGATGATTATTTAGACGTTGACATTGTTATAATATGGAATGGATTTTAATATTATCGGTGGGTTATGGTTACTATAAATTCGGGTTCGAGTATGGTAATTGATTATTATGATTACTACGAGTCCCGATTCGAGTCCGGCAATTGACTATTATTGCTACTATGAGTTTCGGTTCGAGTCCGGCATTTGACTATTATTGTTACTATGAGCTCCGGTTAGAGTCTAGCATCTGATTATAGTTGGGGTTACTCTGAGTTCCGGTTCAAGTCTGGCATCTGATTATTTATGTTTACTTTCATCACTTGTGTGTCCCATCGGCTTATGGGGGTACGGTTGAGTTAATGGTCTTCTTCAATGTGCCTAGCGGGTTTATGGGGGCTTAGTTAGGTTATGTTTGATTTAATTATTATTACTGTATTATTATTTTTCTGTATCGCACAAGTCTATTCCTTTACAGTCGTTGCATAGCTTGGTAGTTATTTACCTTTCCATCCTTATTTACTAATAACTCAGATTACATCCTTGCATTGTAGTTACACCTTTTCTGTATTAAGCTCAGTCGGCCGATGATGCCTACTGAGTACCCGTGGTTTTTGGTACTTATACTACACTTCTACATCTTTGTCCTGATGCAGATCCAGGTACTAGCAGTCGGCGCTGACGTGGTTCCTACCTTTCAGTGCTGGTTTAGAGCGGGGTGAGCTTACTGTCGTCCGAGGGTGATCCTCCTCTATCTACTCTAGTTAGTCTTTTTCACTCGAGACTACTTGTGTACATTTTAGATTTTTTGCCTAGTACTCTGGGTACCTGTTAGTAGTGGCTCTACTACTGACCTTATCAGGTCTTGGGAGGGATTCATTTGTATAGTTGGTCCTTTTTCCTCCTCTCGTTTTGATATAATACATATGTTTTCTTCTTAGTTTTCACTTATTATTGTGGTTGTTATTATCATACGCGATCTTTTATTTTGTCTCTGCCTATTAGCCATTACCTATCATTCCGGGCTATGGTTTAACTTTCCTGCTGGTGGAATAAAGTAGGCGCCATCACGAGTTGAGAAATCGGATCGTGACATTTTATTAGCCGATCTGTGACACTATAAAACCTGAAAATAAAACCGATGACAACTAAAACATGTTGTACAGATAGGTTTGAAATTTTATTAGACAGTGGGTTGACGCTAATGTGTTGAACCATATTTCTGGGGAGACGTATGCTTGGTTCCTATGGGAGCATCTTGAAGGTCTGTATGCTTGAAAGACTGAAAATAATAAGATATTCTTGATAAAACAAAAGTTGGGGTTAAAATACCATAATGGTTTTCAGATGACAGATCACCTAAATAACTTTCAGGGATCATGAACCAGTTATTTGATATGTGCATTATGTTTGATGAAGAAATTCAAGGCTTGCTTATACTTGGTTTCCTACTTATACTTGGTTTCCTACCAGACTCTTGGGAAACATTTAGAACTTCATTATCAAATTCTTCTCCCGATGACGTGATCTCTATGGATTTTTCCAAGAGCAACGTTCTTAATGAAGAGATGAGACGAAAGTCTCAAGTTTCCTCTTTGTCTAATATCTTGGTGACTGGTTCTACGGGAGAAGCAAGAATCGTGGTTCTCAAAATAGAGAACACTATAGAAGCAAATCTAGGGCCAAATTTAAAGATATTGAGAGCTATCATTATGGGTTAGAAGGGCAAACAAAAAATTTTTGTCGAAAGTTGAAGAAGGAGAATAGAGACAAAGAGGAAAAGAAAGGAGACAACAATGAAAATCACATAGCCACCGTCACCAGTAAAGATCTTGTTATTGTCCTTGATGCATATCTAATAAATATTGCTTGTGATGAGTCAATCTGGATTGTAGATTTTGGTGCCGCATCTCATATGACATCAAGGAAGGATTGATTCTCATCTTATAGTCCAAGTGATTTTGTGTCATGCCTCAAATCCTATTGGGGTGGACTGGCACCCGTAATCGAGGAGGCCCGGGAGAACCAGCTCATAACCTCATACTTCCCATGCATACCTCTATGACAACCCAAAATTCGGACAGCATCATGTCGCATATAAAAGGAAATAATCACCTGTATAATCTCGAGCACACATATATATGTATATACAATACTTGGCCGTTGGAGCCATCACGTCTATTAACAAAACACCACCTTGACTGTACATTAGGTCTACAAAGACTCTAGAAAATACACAGAGTTTAACTAAGGTCGGGACATACCCCGCCATATAACTAACTTTTATACAATACCAAAAGTGACTGGATATGACACAGAAAGCCCTGAAGTAAACTGGAGCTCACCAAAAGCAGCTGGATATCCTAGCTCCTACTTGTGCGGTGTATAAGCTGAGGTACCTGTGCCTGCAGCATGAAATGCAGGTCCCCTGTGGGTGACGTCAGTACGAAATATGTACTGAGTATGTAAAGCTGTAGATAATCACATATGATATAGGAGCTCAATAGAAATCAGAAACAAGTGAATAAATCGTAATAGGAGTGGACCACACTTACTAGAACTTGTGACAACCTGTACATTGCACTTATTCAATTGTTTTACCTTCGTTCTTATCATCTTTGTAACCATTACTGTACTGTACTGTGACCATTAGGCTGCCTCCAGTACATATCAACTGGGATCGACCCATGCTAGGCTTATGCCCCTGGGATACCACCCATAAACACATAAATAGGGATGACCCATGATAGGCTTATGCCCCTAGGATACCACCCGATAAGAGAGAACTTCCATCACTTAGTTCAATTAATCTTTGAGATTGTTATTTCGGTCGCCACCACATTTTTGATACTTTAAAACAATGATACATCAATAAGAGACATATAAATAGATCATCATTGCAATAACAATGAAGTAAGAACTCATTGGCACATCAATAAAGTGTTTTGGAGTCATCAATGCTATAACAATGAAGTAGGAACTTATTGGTATATCAATGAAACGTTTTGGAGTCATTAATAGCACATGGATCTTGTTCGAGTAACCGGATACCTTCTGACATTCATTAGTGCAATAAATATGTAAGATTTGGAAAACAAGTAAGTATTGGGATGTCTTGACATCTTGTAGGGTGGAAACAAGTTCATTAGTACCGTAGAACATTATACAAAATCATTATGGATCATATGTTACTGAATAACTTTGGAAACTTTCTTAATAGAACAATTGTTCACTTTCATGCCAAAGATATGGTATAGAGTATGCTTTACATACCTGACTATCAACCTTCAATACTAGTCCCAAATGGACTTCTCGTCTTTTTGGATTACTTATCTACAATGAACATATATAGCAATCTAGTATTAGCGACCAAATGTCACAATTCAATTATTTGAATTCACCAAACTAGTGGTTAAGTATTAAGCCTTAATTACACCATAAAGGGTGTCACTTTAACCCTATTATACTCCAATTACATTCATATGCCATGCATATTCATACAACATCCTTCAAATTAAGTATGGATGCATTTATCCTTCCAACCAATCCATTAAACCAAATTGAGCCATAGACATAAATAATCATCAATTCAATAGTATATCGCCATATCCACCTTCCATAACTCAATTACCATATCCACTTTCCACAATTCAATACAACCAAACCATGCAAAATAGTCCATAACCCTATTTCCATCACTTTTCAATAACAACCAATACATATAATCCTCTATCACACATATACATATGGAAGAGAACAAAGGCAAACAATATTCATACCTTAGAATTCACCTCTTGATTATGCAATCCTGTTTTCACAAATAATAGGTGTCGTTCGAAGCTCTCGAGATGATAAACGCAGTTATCGAATTACTTTGGAATTTCTACGGTTGAATCAAAAGTAATTTAAAGGTCAAATTTGGCTAGGGTTTGTTCTTTCTCAATGATTGATGATTAAAATGAGTTTTTGAACTCACATACATGTATATATACACATATTCCCGTCCATAATATCATAGGGAATGACCAAAGTGCCTTTAAAATTTAAATAATGTCAAATCTGTCCTTTGGTGGACTGTTTTGATAAGCTAAAGTAGATCGACCATAACTCTTTACTCCGATATCGAATTTGGGCGAAATTGGTATAGTTCAAAAGATAATTCAAAGTGATTTCATTTCATATAAAGTAGGACACCCAGTTCGTCCTGTACAAGGAGTTATGATCATTTGAAGTTGACCCTAAAAATTTATTTTGAGAGGCTAAAGTAAAACAAGTATAACTCCTTACTCAGACGTTGGATTTGGATGAAACCAATTGAATTGGAAAGAAAAATCAAAGATATTTCTTTTCATAGGTCGCAACTCTCCCAGTTCATTATATTAAGGGAGTTATGGTCGTTCAAAGTTGACCCAAAAAATTGGCTGGCCTCAGTAGTTTGTGTGTAGGAAATTTTCCTGCACATTTACTATTCCCAATATCCCAGCCACCGTTTTATAGTTTCGAACGTGCTCGATTATATCCAAAACCTATCCGTTTTTTGGAAATCTTTATATCATTGGAAATCTTATTCAATAACCTTCGTATGGGACCATCGACGGGCAAATTCCGGTATAAATAAAATAAAATAAAATAAATTCCATATAAATAAGACCAATACACGTACTTGAATACGTCAATACACGTACTTGAATATGGGGTGCTACATCCTTCCCCCCTTTAGGACATTCGTCCTCGAATGTTAGCGTAAAACAAGTTCAAGTCCATCATTAACATTCACATCATCACATAAATACTATGCATATATAAAAAAAAACCTTACTTGTTAATGTTCTAACTCCGTTTCTTGAACTTCCTCTTCATCTTTGAACAAATGAGGGTACTTAGATTTCATTGCTTCCTCAGTTTCCCATGTAATCTCTTCCCTTTGATGATTTCTCCAACGTACTTTCACCGATGCTATCTCTTTATTCCTCATCTTCTTAACTTGGCGATCTAGAATAACAATAGGCACTTCCTCATAGGTAAGATCTTCCATAATTTGCACATCCTCAGTAAAAGTGATATGTGATGGATCTCCGATGCACTTTCGAAGCATTGACACATGAAATACCGGATGTACTAATGAGAGCTCTTGGGGTAGCTCTAATTCATATGGAACTTGTCCAAACCTTCGAGTGATTTTATACGGGCCTATATAACATGGAATCAACTTCCATTTCTTGCCAAATCTCATTACCCCTTTTATTGGTGATACTTTCAAAAATACCCAATCACCTATAGAAAACTCTAGCCCTCTCCTTCTACTATCCGCATATGACTTGTGTCGACTTTGGGTTGTTTGCAGTCGTTACTGAATTACTTTAACCTTCTCTATGGCTTGATAAATAAGATCCGGTCCGAAGAAAAGAGTTTCACCCACTTCGAACCATCCTATTGGTGATCTACACTTCCTTCCATATAAAGCTTCATATGGTGCCATTTTGATACTTGAATGATAGCTATTATTGTAGGCAAACTCAATAAGAGGTAAATGATCATCCCAGTTACCCTTAAAATCTATCACACAAGCTCGTAGCATATCTTCAAGTGTTTGGATGGTACGTTATTCTTGTCCATCTGTTTGAGGGTGAAAAGCTATACTTAACTTCATTTGTGTTCTCAAACACCTCTGAAAAGACTTCCAAAAGTTTGCGGTAAATTGGGTTCCGCCGATATGGTATAATAGAGATTGACACTCCATGTAATCGGACTATCTCTTTAATGTACAGCTTCGCATACTCTTCAACTGTGTAAGTGGTCCTAACTAGTAGGAAATGTGCGGATTTGATAAGCCTATCAACAATCACCCATATAGAATCAAACTTCCGAGATGTACGAGGTAAACCAATAACGAAATCCATGTTGATCATATCCCACTTCTAGCTTGGAAGATCAATGCATTGCATATAACCTTCAGATTTTTGGTGCTCAACTTTAACTCTTTGACAATTTGGACATTCAGCTACAAATTCTGCAATGCTCTTCTTTATGTCATTCCACCAATACATATCTTTCAAATCTTGATACATTTTGGTTGATCCTGGATGAATGGAATACCTTGAAAAATGTGCCTCTGTCATAATCTTCTTTCTTAGCTCGTCTACATCCGGCACACACAGTTGATTTTGGCACTGAAGTACTCCTTCTCGCGTAAGCTCAAATGCCTTGGTCGCACCACTCTGAACATTCTCCTTAAGCTATAATAAAATAGGATCTGCATATTGCTTCTCTTTCACTTCAGCTACTAATGAAGATTCTGCAGCATTATGTATGATAAGCTCTTTATTCGGAGTTTCAAGAAGGCAAACTCCCAAACTAGCTAACTGGTGAAGATCTTTAACCATCCCTTGCCTTTCTATAGGCGCCATCATATCCTTACAACTTAACGCATCAGCTACCACATTTGCTTTCTCTGGATGGTACAAGATATCAACATCGTAGTCCTTTAATAGTTCAAGCCATCTCCGCTGCCTTAAATTTAGATCCTTCTAATTAAAAATATATTGCAAGCTCTTATGGTCAGTATATATATCAACATGAACCCCATATAAGTAGTGGCGCCATATCTTTAAAGCAAAAATAATTGTTGCCAGCTCAAGATCGTGTGTAGGATAATTTTTCTAGAAGCATATGCTATTACCTTACCATGCTGCATCAATACACATCCTAAACCAATCCTGGAAGCATCACAATACACTGTATACTCTTCGATGCCTTCTGGAAGTACCAACATGGGTGTAGAAATCAACTTGTTCTTTAAATCTTGAAAACTCTTTTCACAAGCATCATTCCATTGGAATTTGGATGCTTTATGGGTTATCTTAGTTAAGGGTGCTGAAATGAAAGAAAAGCCTTTAACAAACCTTCTATAATAACCGGCCAACCCAAGAAAACTACGAATCTCCATAGGCATTGTGGGCCTTGGCCAGTTCTTCACAGCTTTTATCTTTTGAGCATCAACCTTTATCCCTTCACTAGATACAATATGACCCAAAAATGCCAACGACTTTAACCAAAACTCACATTTAGAGAACTTTGCATAAATCTTACAATCACGAAGAGTCTGCAATGCCTGTCGTAAGTGATTGGCATAGTCCTCTTCTGATCTAGAATAAACTAGAATATCATCTACAAAAACTATCACAAATACATCCAGGAATGGCTTAAAAATCCTATTCATCAAATCCATAAAAGTTGCGGGTGCATTTGTTAGCCCAAATGACATAACTAAAAACTCATAGTGACCATACCATGTTCGAAAAGCTGTCTTAGGTATATCCTTCTCTTTGACCCTCACTTGGTGGTAACCTGACCTCAAATCAATCTTAGAAAAGCACTTAGCGCCCTGTAAGTGATCAAATAAATCATCAATTCTTGGGAGAGGATATTTATTCTTAATAGTCACCTTATTCAATTTCCAATAATCAATACACATCCTCAGCGAGCTATCCTTTTTGCGCACAAATAACACTGGTGCTCCCCAGGGGGACATACTAGGCCTTATGAATCCTTTCTCTAATAAATCTTTCAATTGCGCTTTCAATTCTCGTAATTTTACTGGGGCCATTATATACGGAGGAATGAAGATTGGTTGGGTGCCTGGTATTACATCAATACCAAACTCTAATTCTCGTTCAGGAGGCAAACCTGGAAGATCTTCAGGAAATACATCAGAAAATTTATTTACCACTGAAACAGCGTGAAGAGTTAGTGGCTCTGCTTCTGTATCCCTTACTCTAACTAAATGATATATGTATCCCTTGGAAATCATTCTTCTCGCCTTAAAATAAGAAATAAATCTACTTCTTGGCGCGCTAATTTCACCTTTCCATTCAAGGACTGATTCATTTGGAAAATAGAAATATACCTTTTTCGTGCAGTAATCAATTGTGGCATAACAAGACGCCAACCAGTCCATACCCATTATAACATCAAAATCTACCCTTCTAACTCCACAAGATCAGCCATCGTATCACGATCACAAACAGTTACTATGCAGTTTAGATAAACCCTTCTAGCTATAATAGATTCCCCAACTGGTATGGATACTTCAAATGGCTTAACTAAAAGTTCGAGTATTCTTTCAAACTTTCCAGCAACCAATGGAGTAACATAAGATAATGTAGAACCGGGATCAATTAAGGCATATAAATCGAATGAAAAGATAGACAACGTACCCGTAACCACATCTGGGAAAGCCTCTAAATTCTGTCGATCCGCTAGAGCATACGTACGATTTTGAGCCCCGCTAGAACTCGTGGCTCCTCTATCACCTCTAAAATAACCCATTGGTTGTGCACCCCTTCCTGAATAAGGCATTGATGATGATGATGCAACAAATGACCCCGTAGGTCATGCCATACCCCCTATGCCCCTTCGTGGGCATTCTCTCATCATATGCCCCAATATACCGCACCAAAAGCAAACATTGGTCCCCAAACAACATGCTCCCAAATGATACCTTCCACATTTATTGCATGGCTCTCGAAGAGGTCTCGATTGGCTCATATTCCCTTTCCCTTGGTACCCCACTATCCGCGAACTCTGACTATCACTTCTGTGCCCAAATTGATTTCTTCTGGACCCTTAGAACTATGGTGGGGCACTAGCTGCAGAATAAAAGGATAATGGCCTAGGTGGTCTAGCAGAAAACTGTGGTCTGAACCCTCCTTCGGATGCCATAAACTGCCCTGTAGATCTGGCCCTCTTGGAATATCCTCTTTCTAATTCCTGTGTTCTTCTCCTCTGCCTCTGATCTTTCATTTTTTGTGCAAAAGCTTGGATCCTCTCTATGTCCATATCTTTGTTCAAAGCGGCAATAGTACAATCTTTAACTAGACATGGATCTATCCTATCCATATATTAATGAACTCTGTCATCCATAGTAGCTACAATATTAGGAGCATATCTCGACAAGGAATTAAATCGAAGACTGTACTCCCTCACGCTCATATTCCCCTGACGAAGATTTAAAAACTGATCTGCACGGGCCTGACAAATCTCGAATGGAAGATAATGATCAAGAAACGCCTCTTTGAACTCTTTCCAAGTAGCTGGGGGTGCATCAATACCCCTAGATCGTTTTCACTCCTCATACCAATATATAGCCTCCCCTTTAAATCTATACGCCGCTAACTCCATTGTCTCTCTACCCATTACATGCATAACATCTAAGGCCCTTTGAATTTGATCAATAAAGTCCTGTGGGTCCTCGTTAAGATCTGATCCAGTAAAAGTGGGAGGATCCATCTTAAGAAAATCCTGTGTTCGAAGGCTAGTCACCCTATCTGTACCACTAGGACCCGTGGTAGGAATGGCTTTCCCTTGAGCTTGCCCAGCAACTATACGAGTCAAAAGTTGTACTGCATTTCCAAGATCTTGATCAACAACATTAATAGGTGGCTCTGGGGATATAGTTCTCCTCCCCCTTATTTCTTCCGGACTGGAGGAAGTTTCTGATACATGCTCAGCTGGAGCCTCACTTTGATTAGATGGTATAGTGGGCGACTTACTAGTCCCCTCTCCGGCAGCCACATCTACTTACTTACCGGTATTCTTGCTTCTGGTAACCGGCATCATTACTATAATAAGAGAAACAAACTGATTCAGTGGTCAACTATGACTTTATATACAATATAGGCTCTATCACACAATCTAAGAGATGAAGAAAAGAAACAATTCCTAAATGTCCATAGCCTCCTGTTTATAGATGTGGTGCACGATACACCGATAAACAAGACTCTACATAGACACGGCTTTGTAGACTCACTAGGATGAACTCCTCTGATACCACTTTTGTAACGCCTCAAATCCTATTGGGGCGGACTGGCACCCGTAACCGAGGAGGCCCGGGAGAACCAGCTCATAACCTCATACTTCCCATGCATACCTCTATGACAACCCAAAATTCGGGCAGCATCATGTCGCATATAAAAGGAAATAATCACCTGTATAAGCTCGAGCACACATATATATGTATATACAATACTTGGCCGTTGGAGCCATCATGTCTATTAACAAAACACCACCTTGACTGTACATTAGGTCTACAAAGCCTCTAGACAATACACAGAGTTTAACTAAGGTCGGGACATACCCCACCATATAACTAACTTTTATTCAACACCAAAAGTCACTGGATATGACACGGAAAGCCCCGAAGCAAATTGGAGCTCACCAAAAGCAGCTGGATATCCTGGCTCCTACTTGTGCGGTGTATGAGCTGAGGTACCTGTGCCTGCAGCATGAAATGCAGGTCCCCCATGGGGGACGTCAATACAAAATATGTACTGAGTATGTAAAGCTGTAGATAATCACATATGATATAGGAGCTCAATAAAAATCAGAAAAAAGTGAATAAATCGTAATAGGAGTGGACCATACTTACTAGAACTTGTGACAACCTGTACATTGCATTTATTCAATCGTTTTACCTTCGTTATTATCATCTTTGTAACCATTACTGTACTGTACTGTGACCATTAGGCTGCCTCCAGTACATATCAACTAGGATCGACCCATGCTAGACTTATGCCCCTGGGATACCACCCATAAACACATAAATAGTGATTGACCCATGATAGGCTTATGCCCCTAGGATACCACCCGATAAGAGAGAACTTCCATCACTTAGTTCAATTAATCTTTGAGATTGTTATTTCGGTCGCCACCACATTTTTGATACTTTAAAACAATGATACATCAATAAGAGACATATAAATAGATCATCAATGCAATAACAATGAAGTAAGAACTCATTGGCACATCAATAAAGTGTTTTGGAGTCATCAATGCCATAACAATGAAGTAGGAACTTATTGGTATATCAATGAAATGTTTTGGAGTCATTAATAGCACATGGATCTTGTTCGAGTAATCGGATACCTTCTCACATTCATTAGTGCAATAAATATGTAAGATTTGGAAAACAAGTAAGTATTGGAATGTCTTGACATCTTGTAGGGTGGAAACAAGTTCATTAGTACCGTAGAACATTATACAAAATCATTATGGATCATATGTTACTGAATAACTTTGGAAACTTTCTTAATAGAACAATTGTTCACTTTCATGCCAAAGATATGGTATAGAGTATGCTTTACATACCTGACTATCAACCTTCAATACTAGTCCCAAATGGACTTCTCGTCTTTTTGGATTACTTATCTACAATGAACATATATAGCAATCTAGTATTAGCGACCAAATGTCACAATTCAATTATTTGAATTCACCAAACTAGTGGTTAAGTATTAAGCCTTAATTACACCATAAAGGGTGTCACTTTAACCCTCTTATACTCTAATTACATTCACATGCCATGCATATTCATACAACATCCTTTAATATCAAGTTTGGATTCATTTATCCTTCCAACCAATCCATTAAACCAAATTGAGCCATAGACATAAATAATCATCAATTCAATAGTATATCACCATATCCACCTTCCATAACTCAATTAGCATATCCACCTTCCACAATTCAATACAACCAAACCATGCAAAATAGTCCATAACCCTATTTCCATCACTTTTCAATAACAACCAATACATATAATCCTCTATCACACATATACATATGGAAGAGAACAAAGGCAAACAATATTCATACCTTAGAATTCATCTCTTGATTATGCAATCCTGTTTTCACAAATAATAGGTGCCGTTCGAAGCTCTCGAGATGACAAACGCAGTTATCGGATTACTTTGGAATTTCTACGGTTGAATCAAAAGTAATTTAAAGGTCAAATTTGGCTAGGGTTTGTTCTTTCTCAATGATTGATGATTAAAATGAGTTTTTGAACTCATATACATGTATATATACACATATTCCCGTCCATAATATCATAGGTAATGACCAAAGTGCCTTTAAAATTTAAATAATGTCAAATCTGTCCTTTGGTGGACTGTTTTGATAAGCTAAAGTAGATCGACCATAACTCTTTGCTCCGTTATCATATTTGGGTGAAATTGGTATCGTTGGAAAGACAATTCAAAGGGATTTCATTTCATATAAAGTAGGATACCCAGTTTGTCCTGTACAAGGAGTTATGATTGTTTGAAGTTGACCCTAAAAATCTATTTTGAGAGGCTGAAGTAAAACGAGTATAACTCCTTACTCAGATGTTGGATTTGGATGAAACCAATTGAATTGGAAAGAAGACTCAAATATATTTCTTTTCATAGGTCGCAGCTCTCCCAGTTCATTATATTAAGGGAGTTATGATCGTTCAAAGTTGACCCAAAAAATTGGTTGGCCTCAGTAGTTTGTGTGCAGGAAATTTTCCTGCACATTTACTATTCCCAATATCCCGGCCACCATTTTATAGTTTCGAACGTGCTCGATTATATCCGAAACCTATCCGTTTTTTGAAAATCTATATATTGTTGGAAAGCTTATTCAATAACCTTCATATGGGACCATCGACGGGTAAATTCCTGTATAAATAAAATAAAATAAAATTAATTCCATATAAATAAGACCAATACACGTACTTGAATATGCCAATACACGTACTTGAATATGGGGTGTTACATTTTAGAACCTTGATTATGGGCAATGAGACTATTTCTAAAGTGGTTGGTATTGGTACAATTTGTTTAGAAACTAGTACTTGATCTAAACTTGTTTT
Organism: Capsicum annuum; assembly: GCF_002878395.1. Classification (NCBI taxonomy): domain Eukaryota; kingdom Viridiplantae; phylum Streptophyta; class Magnoliopsida; order Solanales; family Solanaceae; genus Capsicum; species Capsicum annuum. The sequence continues at coordinate 223,463,383 of NC_061122.1, read as the reverse complement.
AAACAATGTAAAGCATACACCTAATATTCACTTGCACTTGATTTATGTTGGCGTGCTGGATGATTAGGGATATGTTAGTACCAATGGTGGTGAAAAATGAAAACTCACTAAGGGTTGTTTGGTTGTGGCTCATGGAGACAAGCGGTGTGGTCTTTACTGGAATATAGTTTCTACTTGTGCTAATATGGTAAATGTAGTTTAAAGCGCTAGCTCTTCAACATTATGGCATAAGAGGCTTAGCTACATTAGCGAGAAAGGACTTAATGTTCTGGCTAAGAAGAAATTAATGTCATATTATGAAAGTGCAAAATTAAAAAATGTGAACACTATTTGGTTGAAAAATAAAATAGAGCTTCTTTCAAGTCTCATCCTCCTTCAAGAAAGACAGAGTTTCTTGAGTTGGTGCATTTAGATTTATGTGGTCTAATGAAGACAAGGACTTTCGGTGGTCCACTTTACTTTCACTTTCATTGATGATTGCTTAAGAAAACTTTAGGCCTATGTATTGAAGACTAAAGACCAAGTGTTGGGTGTCTTTAAGCAGTTTCAAGTTTCCGTTGAAAAAGAAATAGGAAGAAAGTTGAAGAGTATTCGTACTGATAATAGTGGTGAATATTGTGGACTATTTGACAAATACTACAAATAACCAGGTATCGGACACCAAAAGACTCCTCCCAAAACTTCTCAGTTTAATGATTTGGTAGAAAGAAAGACAGGACCTTGATGGAAAGAGTCAAATATTTTCTTTCTAAAGCAAAGTTATTGAACTCCTTTTAGGGTGAGGCTTTATTGACCACTGCACATGTTATTAACCTATATCTTCTTATTGCTTTGCAAAGTGATGTACCAAATAAATTTTGGTATAGCAAGGATGTTTTCTATGACCATTTAAGAGTATTTGGTTGCAGAGCTTTTGTACATATGTCCAAAGATGCCAAGACAAGGCATTGCATCTTCATTGGTTATGGCCTTGATGAGTTTGGCTATAGACTATATGATCTAGTTGATAAGAAGATTGTAAGAAGTTGTGACATTGTTTTCATGGATAATTAAACCATTAAAGATATTGACAAAGTGGAGAAGCTAGAATCTTCAAGTTTTGATGGTGTGGTTAACCTTGATCAAATTCCTCATACAAGTGAGCATAATGTTAGTGAACTTGATAATCATGGTGATGCCCAGAACCATGTTCCAAATTAGCAATGTTGATGTTGATAATCATAAAAATATTGTTGTTAATGATACTCCAGTTCAAGAAGTTGTGGATGAGTTAAATGTCTCACTTAGAAGGTCTACAAGACAGCATATTCCTTCTTCTTGTTATTCTCCTAATGAGTTTGTATTACTCACTGATAGGGGAGAACCTGAATGTTATGAAGAGGTCATGGAAGATGAACTTAAGGATCAATAAATTAAATCCATGCAAGATGAGATGAAATCTCTGCATAAAAACCATACTTATGAGTTGGTGAAATTGCCTAAGGGCATGAGAGCTTTAAAGAATAAGTGAGTGTTCAAATTAAAATTTGAAGAACACGGCTTGGAGCCTAGATCCAAAGCCAGATTGGTTGTCAAATGATTTAGTCAAAGGAAGGGTATTAACTTTGACGAAATATTTTCTCATGTTGTCAAAATGACCTCTATTCGTATAGTTCTTAATTTGGCTGCTTGTCTTGATTTAGAGATTGAGCAGATGGATGTGAAGACAAATTTTTTTCATGGTGACCTAAATGAGGAGATTTATATAGAACAACCTGAGGGCTTCAAGGTAAAAGGTAAAGAAAATTATGTGTCCAAACTCAAGAAGAGTTTTTATGGCTTGAAGCAAGCTCCTAGATAATGGTATAAGAAGTTTGAATCTGTCATGGGGGAGCAAGGCTATAAGAAGACTTCTTCAGATCGATTATTGTGTATTTGTACAAAGTTTTTCTGATGATGATTTTATCATCATATTGCTCTATATGTATGATACGTTGATTGTGGGCAAGAATGCTTCCAGGATTGACGAGTTGAAGAAACGGTTATGTTAAGTCTTTAGCTATGAAAGACTTGGGTCATGCTAAGCTGATTTTGGGCATGAGAATTACTCGTCTCAAAAATAAAAGAAAGCTTTACTTGTCACATGAGAAGTACATTGAACGTGTACTAGAGCACTTCAACATGAAGAATGCTAAGGTTGTTAACACTCTCCTTGATAGTCATATAAAGTTGAGCAAGAAAATGTGTCCTACAATGAGCGAGGAGAAAGAGAGCATCGCTAAAGTTCAATATCCCTTAATTATTGGAATTTTAATATATGCAATGGTGTTTACCAGACCCAATACTGCTCAAGCAGTTGGTATTGTCAGCGGGTTTCTTTAAAATCCTAAAAAGAAGCATTGGGAAGCAGTCAAATGGTAATACGAGTGAGAGTGACTCTTTGCCAATATTTAGAGATGAAAAAGAATATTATGATCCCCCATGAGAAGATTAGAAGAATGAAGATGCACTATTTTGAGTTTTGGAGCTTTTGGGTCACTTTTGAGCCTAATTTACATTTAGGGTCACTTTTGGGCCCAACTTGTTATAAATGGCCTTAGGCTTATAAATAGATAGGATTTCCTTTATTTTAGGTTAGATGATTTTTGATGATTGTATGCATTTGCGAGTGTTTTATTGAATCTTTTTGGGAGCTTTCTTTGATTGTGAGAAACGTTGTTTGCTTGGAAATCCGTTCTATGAGGCCTTCGTAAGAGATTGGTGTTTATTGGTGAATGAATGGAAGGTCTAGGGTTTAATATACATTTTGGTTGTCCTCTCTTTATCGATTTATGTCAATCTAGCTATCATTCTATCCCTTTTATCCTTTTTTTGTTTTGTCATGTGTTCCATTATTTTCCCCTCATTTTGTGTTAGCTCAATATGTTGGTCTTTGATTGTTTGATAGGTACCATAGCTCTAGGAGACCGGATCCAACCTAGTTCAAGCATGACAAACTTTAATGCACTTATGGAAGCTATAATGGGAATACAACAAGATATGATTATGATGAGGAATAATATGAATGAGAAGTGGTCCAATTTAGAGGAGAGAGTGATGAATTTGGATGGAAAAATAGTGAGTGTGGAAGGAAATCATAATTCTTCAAATGCTACTTCTCAACACCACCTCCGGGCTTTCTCAAGTTGGAAAACACAAGAGACCTCAACTACCGTCTCTCCAAGAACTCTCCACCATATGTTCTAACCTCCCCTGAAAGTAAGTTCTTCCTTACCTAATACTACCAGCCAAACCCCACAATATGTAGCCAACCATTACAATTCCACCAACAAATGCCCCAAACCTTTCCTCAAGCTCCACGCATTCTTACTCCACCCTATCAAACACCACAAAACCAAGTTCCATACTACCAAGTTACCCAAAGATTGAACCAAATCCTAATCCACCCTACTAAGCTCCATTTAACCAAATGCCACCCATTAAAGTTCAAAGAGATTTTATAGGAAATGAAGAAAGGGCATAGATATGGTGTATATGGACATGGTACGAGGGACCAATGTGGTTAAGGAGATCGTTTCATGGGCCTCAATTCTATCAAGGTCACCCTTCCTAGCTTTTATGGAGTTAGTGATACCGAAAGGTACCTCAAATTGGAGTCGCAATGTGATAGGATCTTCCAAGCTAATGATTTTCCTGATGTTAAGAAGATGACCTATGTCATTGCTCAATTTAAGGGATATGATTTTTCTTGGTGGGAATCGACTAAGAGAACATAAGTTATTTTTCATAGAGGTTAATATCCACCATGGGATATAATGAAGGCCCTTGTCAGAGCCAAGTATGTACAAGAGAGATATATAAAAGGGTTGCTTACCAAGTTGTACAATTTGAGACAAGAAGACAAGCGTTTTGAAGCCTATTATAATTCATTTCAAAATCTACTCGTGAATTTTTACTACAACGAGAATGAAGAGCACCCAAGATTCGGTTTAAGGTGGGATTAAATCAAGAAATTGCCTCTTGAATGTCAATACATAATTTTTTCTTGATGGATGATGTTTAGAAGCGGCTATTGATGTTGAGAGAGATATCAAGATGGAGAAGAAGGCAACCAAGTCTAATATGGTGAATCAAATGTCCTCCAATTGGAATCACGGTCTGAATTCAAGAAGACTTTTGAAAAAAAAAAATCATTGAAAGGAGTGCTCCAATGTATCCATATAGAGAAGGAGGTAATCCTAATCTTAAGGGTACTCAATTCTTTAAATGTCAAGGATGGGGTCACCAAATGAGTGAGTGTCTAACAAAAAAACAATCATACTTTGAGAAGGTGATCCTTACTACAAAGCTGAAGTAGAGTAAGAAGAAAGAGTTGATGTGCTTGTTGAAAATGTGAAGGTTGATGTGAATCTATATGAAGTGAATATCACCGTCATAAATATGCTAGCCAAAAAGGTGCCAATTAAGGATTCTTGAACTAAATAAGGAGAGCATATCATTCCACTCTACTTGGATACACATGTGATGCTTGATCCCACTTCTAAAACTCCCCGAAAGTCTTTGGTCTTGAATATGTTGAACTCTTGAATTTGAGGAAAAATTCTCCTCAAGAAGGAGAGGATGATATGAGTGAGAGTTCCTCATGGCCAAAATTTAGAAATGAAAAAGAATATTGTGATCCCCTATGAGAAGATTAGAAGAATGAAGATGCATTGGGCTTTCGGGTCACTTTTAGGCCCAATTTATATTTAGAATCACTTTTGGGTCCAACTTGTAATAAATAGCCTTAGGCTTATAAATAACTAGGACTCTCTTTATTTTAGGTTAGATAATTTTGGATGACTGTATGCACTTGCGAGTGTTTTATTAAAGCTTGTTGGGAGCTTTCTATGATTGTGAGAAATGTTGGTTGCTCGAAAATCCTTCCCATGAGGCCTTCGTAAGAGATTGGTGTTTATTGGTGAATGAAAGGAAGGTCTGGGTTAATATACCTTTTTATTGTCCTTTCTTTATCGATTTATGTCAATCTAGCTATCCTTCTATCCCTTTTATCCTTTGTTTATTTTGTCACATATCTCATCGTTTTCCCCTGGTTTTATGTGTTTTTTTGTTTTCATATTTTGGTTCGTAGCATTTGCTTGTGTTGGCCTTGGTTGTTCTCTCGTGTAGAATGGATTCTAGTTGATAGCAGAATGAACGACTCGGTTAAAAACTAAAGGACTTAAAACAAAGAAAACAAACTAAGAAATAAACAAGAAAAACATGTAAAGAAAAGGACAAGAAAGAAAAACAAACTCAAGAACTAATCACAACCAAGTAGAGTGGTTACTAGTTATTAATTAGCTTAAGAATCAAAGAAAAGATGATTGAGAATCAAGGAAATAAAACTAGAATCCGAAAGTAAGCTTACTAAAATTTTGTCCAAAGTGACGAATCGGGTGAGGACGGGGCTGAAAGTCGTCACTGAGGTGATAACTTATCAAGGTTATCATCAACCCTAAGCTGAATAAAAGTTGAAGGTTAGCTTAGTTGACGAATTAGATTGATAGCTTATCACCTAGTTGATGACTTGTTGGTAGTCGTCACCTTTAAGCAGTATAAGATTTGAAGGCTATCTTAGGTGACGACTTAGGTTGATAGCTTGTCACCTAGTTGACAACTATCTTGATGACTTAGTTGGTAGTCGTCACCTCTAAGCAGTATAGCTGACGGCTAGGGTGATAGCTCATTACCCAGTTGATGACTAGAGTGATAACTCATCACCTAGTTTAAGACTATAGTGAAAACTCATCACTTAGTTGACGACTTTTCAACCTCCTCGTCAACCACAATCAGATCCGCTGCAATTTGGGCTCCATGTCCCAAGATCGATTTCTTTAATTTTGTGACTTCTTAGGGTCTACTTCACCTCGTATTTACCCTTTATAGGTCGAAAAACACTTTTTCTAAAATTTGCACCAAGGGTTTTGGATCAAATTGTAATTTCTTGCTTCTTCTTCACCAAAAACTTCAAGGACAAGGATGAAGATTTTAAAAAACCAACTCAGTCAATTCAACTCAGAATCGCACCAAATTCGAAATCTAAGCTCCTTTTGTTTGGGTAACAAACCCCAATACTTTTTAACCTTCAATTTCACTCCAAAATTCTCAGATTTGAAGACCCATTTTAAAAATTTCTTCAAGCTCAACACATCAATGGTAGACCCTTCAAATCAACTCCAATTAAGCTCGACTTTGATATTTAGACTCAAATAGTGTTAGGGAACAAGAATTTAACACCAAAAACACAAAAATCAAATTTGATCTAAATTCAAAAATGTGAATAGTGAATTTTTTTTTGAATATTTGATTTTTCAACAAAAGTAGACCCAAGATTGACTTTGTGGGAATGAAATCAAGATCGACTCTGATACCAAATATACGAACCAAAATATAAAGACGAAAAAACACACAAAACAAGGAGAAAATAATGATATACGTGACAAAAACAAAGAAAGGATAAAAGGGATAAAAGGATATCTAGATTGACACAAATCGATAAAGAGAGGACAACCAAAAGATATATTAAATCCTAGACCTCTCTTTCATTCACCACTAAACACCAATATCTTATGAAGGCCTCACGGGATGGATTTCCAAGCAACGAACATTTCTCACAATTAAAGAAAGCTCCCAACAAGCTTCAATAAAACACTTGTAAGTGCATACAATCATCCAAAATCATCTAACCTAAAATAAAGAGATCCTAGATATTTATAACCCAAAGTCCATTTATTACAAGTTGGGACCAAAAGTGACCCTAAATGCAAATTAGGCCAAAAAGTGACGCAAAAGCTTCAAAACTCAAAATGGTGCATGTTCATTCTTCTAATCTTCTCAGTGGGATCACAATATTCTTCTTCATCTCTAAATCTTGTACATGAGGCACTCTCACTCATATCAAATGGATACTGAGGTACCTAAGAGGAACCTCAGCTGCTTGTTTGTGTTTTGGAGGATTTGATCCAATCTTAAAAGGTTATACAAATGTTGATATGGCGGGTAACCTTGATAACAAAAAATCTACTACTAGATTTTTGTTTATATTTTCAGAGGGAGCTATATCATGGCATTTGAAATTGCAGAAGTGCGTCGAAATTGAAGCTGAGTATATTATGGCTACTGAAGATGGAAAGGAAATGATATGGCTCAAGTGACTCCTTCAAGAACTTGGATGGAAACAAATGGAGTATGTTGTCTATTGTGACAGTCATAGTGCAATAGACTTGAGAAAGAACTCCATGTATCATGCAAGAACAAAATACATTGATGTGAGGTATCACTGGATTTGTGAACAAGTGGAGAACAAATCATTTCATGTTAAAAAGATTCACACGAATGAAAATTCCGCAAATATGCTGACAAAGGTGGTGCCAAAACACAATTCAAATTGTGCAAAGAATTTGTCAGCATGAGTTCTCTCTGAGAAAATAGAGATACCTCCTTCAGATGCATGGGACTAGAGGGGGAGATTTTTGGGTTTTGGTTGCATGAATGCCTTTGAAAATTTGATTCATGACATGACTTGTTTTTTTAAAGGGTTGGCAGATAGCAAATCAACCAATTATATTTGTAGTTGCAAATATTGACATTGCAACTTTTGCTTATGTAAGGAATGACCAAAGTATGGTCTTTTTTTCTCTATAAATTAAGAGCTTTGGCTCATTTAAAATAACACCAAGAATAGAGAGAAAATAATATAGAGAGAGCAGTGAGGTATTCCACAGACTGTGATAAAAAATAATCTGTGAAGAAAAAATTAAAGTGAGCGACATTTTAGTAAGGTGGGAGTCAAAAGAGGGTTATTTATTTTGAGTATGTAGTAGTCACTTTGAGTATTATATCTTGGTCCGCAGTTTTTCCCTTATTTAAAAGGGTTTTCACGTAAAATGTTTGGTGTCATTATTTTTCATTTTTTTCCTATTATTTTGCCACAAATACTTTTGTTGTTATTCGGTGTTTACCTAATAATTCTTAACTAAAATATTTTTTGTACATTCATGTGACATATTGACTTATATTCTCAATATTTACTTTTGGGTTCAATAGGATGTGTGAATAGAAAATGGAGGGAATTCTTGGAGGGAAAGTGAGCTCACACTTAAAAAGAAAGTGTACTCACTAAAGAAAAGTCTACTTCTCCCACATTGGTAGGAGAAAGAAACTTTATTATGTTTTTATTAAGAAGCACTCCTTTAAGTGGATAGTGAGGCAAGAACAAAGATGTACCTCGCGTCGTCGTCGTTGCTCGCTTGGCTTGGCTTTAGATTTGGATTTGGATTTGGAAAATGATCAATCGATGAGATTAAGTTTATAGAAAAATTTTATTTGAAACTTGAAAAAATAAGTGAAATTTTTAATCCAAAAATCCAACAAAAAATATTTTCTCCATGAACATGAATGCAGAAATGTACCTCGAAAGGGATGCTACCCTTCGAGGAAATGACACATTATTTTGGAAATAGGTGATTGTTCGAATGAACATGACTGTTCAAAAAAGATATATTATTTTGGAATGGACAGATATGACTGTTTTGAAGTGATACCCTTTTTAGGAACCATTGCTTCCTTTTCGAAGGAGCACTTCATGGTTATAAATACCTGAACTCTTTCCTCACGTATGTACAAAATTTTTAGTATTGAAAAACACTCTTCTACTTCCAAAAACTCTTTTTGATCATCATCCGTTGAGTGTGTTCAAAGAATCTAAATACTTAAGGTACCACTACATTCAGATTGTGAGTCATTTTATCCTAGGAGATTCCGTAGGACACTTCGTGAAATTGGAGGACTTGGTTCTATTTTTACTTCATCTTATTTCTTTTTGAAAACATACTTCTTTGATAGTTCATTTGAACTTGTGTTGAAGATGTTAAAACTTCATTGTTGTTCTTAAAATATTCTTGAACTTGTGTTGAAGTGTAGTGTGTAAACATACATATTGTGTACCTGAAACAACAATTTTAAGGAATTAACCCATAATCTATATTGTTTGGTTTATGGAGATTAAATCTTAATGGTTTCTACTCTGTTTGAACTTAACAAGTGATTTGAAGAAATAAAAACTTCATCACAAGTTAAAGGTCATTCGGTTAACGATTAGAAGACATCAAAACTTTGACGTTAAACTAGAAACAAGTAATGTTTAAAGTTGCTACAAACTTGTAATTAGTATTTTGATATACTAAAGTTGACTGACTTTTTGTGACAGAAAAAATGACTACTAATCGTCATATAACTAATGGTGGGACAAGTGTAGCGACAACGAATGTTGCTACAACAAGTCACACAACTGCACCACCCGCTATGATACCAGCAGAAAAGCCCAAAAAACATTCTAGAATAGATTCTAAATGGTGGCAATAGAAGATGTTATTCTATCTAACAACCTTATGTCTTCAAAGATTTATATATGAAGATGCTCCAGAATTTTTTGAAGAAACTTCGAGCAAGGAGCGCTTCATTGTATTAGAGGCATGGAAACATTCTGATTTTCTATTTTGGAATTATATTCTAAGTGTCTTCCAAGACGATTTATACAATATTTATAGTGGAATGAAGACATCAAAAGAGTTTTGTAATGCGTTGGAAAGAAAATATATGACTGAGGATACTGGAACTAAGAAGTTCTTTATTGCAAAATTTCTTAAATACAAAATGATTGACAGTAAGACTATCATACCTCAAGCACAGGAATTGCAAGTTATCATCCATGATCTCCTTGTTGAAGGTATGAATATAGTGAATACCCTATTTGAACATGTTAAAAATGTTATTAATTTTCACATGAACTTTATTGTAGGGTTGGTTGTGAACGAGGCCTTTCAATTTGCTGCAATAATAGAGAAGTTTCCACCTTTGTTAAAAGACTTCAAAAATTACTTGAAACACAAAAGAAAGAAGATGACGGTTGAAGACCTCATGTTAGGTTACGCATTGAGAAAGACAACAAAGCCACGAAAAAGAGGTTGAAAGAAAATTCTACAATAAGTGGAGCAAACATTGTAGAAAATGATCCCAACAACTCAAAGAAGTGGAAGAAAACTGGACAACAAAGAGATCAACCTAAGAAGAAATTCAAGGGAAATACTTTAATTGTGGAAAGATCGGCCACAAGTCAATAGATTGTTATGTCCCAAAGAAAAGCAAAAAGAAGGATCAAGAAAATATTGCTGAATCCAAGAATGAAATGGATGATCTATATGCCATGCTTTCTGAATGTAACTTGGTGGAAAATTCTAAAGAGTGGTGGATGGATTTTGGTGCCACCCGCCACGTTTGTGTCAATAAAGAGTTGTTTGTTGCATTCTCTCTGGATCAAAGTGAGGAGAATATCTATATGGCAAACTCTGCAACTGCAAAAGTTGAAAGGACAGAAAAATATGCTTGAAAATGACGTCAAGCAAAGTGTTGACTCTCAACAACGTCCTTTATGTACCGGAGTTGAGAAAGAACTTGATTTTTGTATCACTTCTTGACAAAAATAGATTCAAATGTGTATTTATTTTAGGTAAGATTGTACTTAGTAAAGGGTAAGTGTATGTAGGAAAAGGCTACCTCACTGAGGGACTATTTAAGATGAATGTAATGATAGTTGAAATCAATAAAAGTTCTGTTTCTTCTTACTTGTTTTATTCTAATGAATTATGGCATGAACGATTAAGACATGTCAATCACAAAACTTTGTGAAAACTGATTAACTTAGAAATTTTGTCAAACTTTGAGTATAATAAATCAAAATGTCAAACGTGTGTGGAATCCATTTATGCTAAGCATCCGTATAAGTCCGTTGAAAGAAATTTCAATTCGTGGTGGAAAAAAAGTATTTTATAACTTTTATTGAGGATTGCACTAGGTATTGCTATGTCTATTTGCTAAACGGTAAGGATGAAGTAATAGATGCATTTAGGCAATATAAAACATAAGTTGAAAATCAGTTAGAGAAAAAGATCAAAACAATAAGAAATGATAGGGGTGGAGAATATGAATCTCTTTTTGCCAAAATTTATGTATAAAATAAAATTGTCCATCAAACTACGGCCCCATATTCACCTCAATCTAATGGAATTGTGGAAAGGAAAAACTGAATCTTAAAGAAAATGATGAATGTCTTACTTAGAAGTTCAGGTTTACCGCAAAACTTGTAGGGAGGAAGCTATCCTTACAGCTAACTGAATACTCAATAGAGTGCCCAATAATAAGACACTATCAATTTCATATGAAAAATGTAAATAAAGGAAATTCAACTTAAAATATTTCAAAGTGTGGGAGTGTCTAGCGAAAGTTCAAGTTTCTATGCCTAAAAGGGTAAAATAGGACCTAAGATAGTGGACTGCGTGTTCATAGGATACATTAAAAGTAGTAAATCATGTCGGCTTTTGGTTCATAAATTCAAACATCCGAATATCAATAAAAATATGGTAATTAAATCAGATAATTCTAAGTTCTTTCAACACATTTATCCGTATAAAACTAGATATGAACAGTCTAATGGAGGATCTAAATGACCTCGAGATAAACTAAATGAAGATGTACATAATGATGAGAATCCAAGAAGTAATACACGTCAAAGTATGTCAACTTCGTTTGGATCAAATTTTGTAACATTTCTCGTAGAAAATGAGCCACAAACATTTAAAGAAGCGATGTCATCTTCAAACTCATCCTTTTGGAAAGAGGCAGTCAATAGTGAGATTGAATCAATCTTGAACAACCATACTTGGGAGTTGGTTGATCTTCTTCCATGAAATAAACCTTTAGGTTCTAAATAGATCTTTAAAAGGAAAATGAAAGTGGATGGTACTATTAAAAAATATAAGACAAGACTTGTAGTAAAAGGCTTCAAATAGAAGGAAAGCCTTGATTACTTTGATACATACTCGTCTGTAACAAGGATAACGTCAATTCGGATGTTAATTACCTTGGTGGTGGTATATGGTCTTGAAATCCATCAAATGGATGTGAAAACAGCATTCCTAAATGGAGAATTGGAGGAAGAAAATTTCATGGAACAACCCAAGGGTTTTGTGGTTCCTAGTAAAGAAAAAAAGGTGTGAAAACTTGTTAAGTCTCTCTTTGGACTACAACAAACACCTAAACAGTAGCATGCAAAGTTTTACCAAACCATGTTGGAAAATGAGTTTAAGATAAACAAATGTGATAAATGTGTTCACATTAAAGACACTCTAAATCACAAGGTCATTGTTTGTTTGTATTTAATGATAGGTTGATCATTAGTAGAGACAGTTCTGACATAAATGCTACGAAATGAATGCTTGAGATCAAGTTTTATATGAAAGACCTTGGAGTTGCGGATGTGATTTTAGGAATAAGAATCCACACAACTCCACAAGGGTTGGCATTATCACAGTCTTATTATATTGAAAAGGTATTTGTCAAGTTTAATTATTTGGAATTCGGTATTGCCAAGACTCCATTGGACGTGAGCTTTTCACTTCAAAATAATGAAGGTGAAAGTGACTTACAGTTGGACTACGCAAGAGTGTTGGTATGTTTAATGTATATCATAAATTGTACATGGACAGACATAGCATGTGCTATTAGTAAGTTGAGTCGGTACACAAGTAATCTCAATAAAACTCATTGGATGGCAATGAAAAGAGTTTTGGGGTATCTCAAATACACTCAAGACTATTCTTTGCATTATAATAAATATTCAGCGGTAATTGAAGGATATAGTGATGAAAATTGGATCACCGGATCTAATGAAGTAAAATCCACGTGTGGCTATGTATTCACTTTAGGTGGAGGATTTGTCTCTTGGAAATCATCCAAACAAATATGTATTGCCCTCTCTACAATGGAATCTGAATTTATCATTCTAGATAAAGTCGTCGAAGAAGCTCAATGGCTTTGAAATTTCTTGGAAGATATTTCTTATTGGCCCAAACCATTGGCACCAATATGTGTACACTATGATAGACAAGCAGTGATAGGTAGGGCAAGGAGCATGATGTATAACAGTAAATCCCGTCATATAAGACGGAGACATAATACCGTTAGAGAACTTCTTCTAGTGGAATTATCATTGTTGACTATGTGAATTCAAAGGATAATGTATTGGATCCACTTATAAAAGGAGTATCTAGAGAAGGATTTGAGAGAACATCAAAGGGAATGGGTTTACGGCCTAGGACAAGTCATTATGGTGGTAACCCTACCCGACAGCTTGGAGATCCCAAGAGCTAGGTTCAAAGAGATCAAACAAAGTTGTGACTGATGGTTTAATATTGTCAATATACCAACCCATTCTCATGATGTAGATAATATTTAGTAAACAAGGATAAGGTTTATGGTGTGAAGCTTTTTTATGATTATCTAAATGTGGTAGATTTGACCAAATAGTTTAATCTATAGGATTGAACATTTAGAAATCACCTATGTGAAAGTGAAGTGGAAGCCGCTTCAAGATGAATGTTAGTAAAGGATTATTCTCTAAGTTTTCATGAAATCAGGACGTATTCATAGCTGAAACGAATAAAACCGTGAGAATCATAAATGGTAAAAGGATGGTTGTGCAACATGTACTGTCTAGGTGTACATTAAAGCTCAACGGTTCAAAGATATCAAATTTATCGATTGATCGAGTGCATCCGATGCATGTTCACTACGAAAAGTTCAAAGGAAAACCCTCTTATCCAGATGCAATCAGTCTTTGCTTGCTGATCACATACTTGTCCATAAAGTTTTATAAAGAATAGTCATTCCCATTCATGTGGGGGATTGTTGGGCTCAATAGGATGTGTGAATGAAAAACGGAGGGAATTCTTGGGGGTAAAGTGAGCTTACACTTAAAAAAAAAGTGTACTCACTAAAGGAAAGTATACTTCTCCCACATTGGTGGGAGAAAGCAACTTTATTATGTTTTTATTAAGAAGTACTCCTTCAAGTGGATAGTGAGGAAAGAACCAAGAGGTGTCTTGCATTGTCGTCATCGTCGCTCGCTGGGCCTGGCTTTGGATTTGGGTTTGGCAAATGATTAATCGATGAGATTAATTTTTTAGACAAAGTTTATTCGAAACTTGGAAAAACAAGTGAAATTTTTAATCCAAAAATCCAACGAAAAATATTTTCTCCATAAAAATGCTTGCAGAAACACAGAAACGCACCTCAAAAGGGACGCAACCCTTCGAGAAAATGACACACTGCTTCAAAAAGGGGTGATTTTTCGGTCGAACATAACTGTTCAGAAAAGACATACTGTTTCGGAATGGACAGATATGACTGTTCCGAAGTGATACACCTTTCCATGAACCATTGCTTCCTTTCCGAAGGGGCATTTGATGGTTATAAATACCTAAACTTTTTTCTCACGTATGTACGAAATTTTTAGTATTGAAAAACACTCTTCTACTTCCAAAAACTCTTTGTGATCATCAGTCGTTGAGTGTGTTCGAAGAATCTGAACGTTTGAGGTACCGCTACATTCCGATTGTGAGCCATTTTATCTTGGGAGGAAAAATTCCGCAACCTCGAGTACTTGAGGGGAATTAATTCCTCAAGGACACTCCGTGAAATCGGAGGACTTGGTTCTGTTTCTACATATTATTTCTTTTAGATAACATACTTCTTGTGCTGTGCTTTACTATGTGTTTGTGTGGTACCGCATGTCTTGAGCCGGGGGTCTATCGGAAACAGCCTTTCTACTTCTTCAGAGGTAGAGGTATGGACTGCGTACATCCTACCCCCCAGACCCCACCAGGTGGGAATACACTGGGTTTGTTGTTGTTGTTGTTACTTCTTTGATAGTTCATGTTTCACTTGTGTTGAAGGTATTAAAACTTCATTTTTGTTCTTGAAACATTCTTGAACTTGTGTTGAAGTGTAGTGTGTAAACATACTGATTGTGTACCCGAAACTACATTCAGATATCTGAAAACACTTCTCTATAGAGTTTAAACCTCATTGAGCGTTGTTTTACTTCACATGATATATGGCTACATGTTTGTAGAGAAAAATCCTTCGTTATAGGAGCTAGGAAATCTCAGGTTTCGCAATGCAATGTCGCGCTGATTCAGTGGAGCTAAATCTCCTAATTCAAAGTCATTCTTTTAGTAATACATAAACAGACACTCGGACTTGCCCTCACAAACAAGTAAGCACTTCAACTTTGAGTCTACACATCTAGACACCTCTACTTGGTCTAAATTGACAACTAAACGCTCCAACTCGTCCCTGCTATGTTTCGTGGAGACACGATGCTGACATGGCACATAATTTTTGGAGGTGTTTTAATGATCATTTTTGTAAGTTAGTGTTCAACTGACATAGTCGAGACAAGTTGAGGTGTCTAGATGTGCATACTCAAAGCTAGAGTGCTTACTTGCCAACTGAGGCCAAGTTTGAGTGTTTGTTTATTTGTTACGCCTTTTGTTAACGAGATGAAATTAAGTAGAGATATTGAAATATTAGGAGTTGGGAAATAAAAAACAAAATTCCTTGTTGAAATGCTTCTTGGTTAGTGTTGAAGCCAGTCTATAGGACTGTACACATGATTTCCAACTGTGTGATTTTACTGCCGCTCGTTAATTTATAAATTTTGGACAAGGAAAACAATTAGTTTCAAAAATCATCCATTTGGCATTTCAAAAAGGAAAAGAAAGCAGCGAGAGATTATTCGTAGACTTTGCATTCCTTGTCAGCAGGGTTTGTCTTGCAGTAGTCCTCCAAGGCGTCTCCACTCCCTTCTACAGATGAACCGGGCCATTTGCTTGCAACCAGATGAGCTAAGTCGACCACACGTTGGCTGCAAGTTTACCAAGTATGATCACCAGTTAATCAAAGATATATGCGTGCGTGTGTGCATGTGTATATTTTAATGTTAATGGCTAATGCAAAAGAGTTTTCAGGTTGGTTATATAAGCTTGCAAATGATTGTGTTCAGTTTACCTGTATCCCCACTCGTTGTCATACCAAGCAACAATCTTGACCATGTCGTCTCCCATAACCATGGTTAAAGAGGAATCAATGGTGGTGGAAACATCACTGCATCGGAAGTCAACTGACACTAGAGGGACATCACAAACAGCCAATATGCCATTCAATGGACCATCAGCTGACTTTCTGAAAGCTGCATTGACATCTTCAGCTGTAATTCCTTTCTTCTCAACATTGATAACGAGGTCAACGACTGAAACATTAGGTGTTGGCACTCGGAGAGCAATTCCATTGAGCTTCCCCTTGAGCTGGGGCAGCACTAGAGACACAGCCTTTGCTGCACCAGTGCTGGTTGGGACTATGTTCAATGCTGCAGCTCTCGCTCTTCTCAAGTCACGGTGTGAAGCATCCAAAAGCCTCTGCATACAACATAATCAAATCTATTCAGCGCCATTTTAGAAGAAAGCACCATTGGAAGGCGCACGTTCACAAATTCCAATTCTGTATCGTACATCATGATTACCTGATCTCCAGTGTAAGAGTGAGTTGTTGTCATAGTCCCCTTAACAATACCTTCAAAGTGAATGGAAATAGTCAAACAACATACCTAGTGTAATCCTACCTTGTGAAGCTAGAGATTCTGTTTCCGATGATATAAATAGTAGAACATAACTTAAAGCCACAGACATTCTAACAATGTTTTCAACAGTATTAATGTGGCTGTGATGAGGGTGTCAAAAAAATCTGCTGCTTACCAAATTCTTCATCCAAGATTTTTGCAAAAGGGGCCAAGCAGTTGGTGGTGCAAGAGGCATTGCTGCATTTATAAAGTAAGCTAAATTTTAGATTTGGAACATTAATTTGATGCCTTCTTGAACAAAAAATATACTCCCTCCGTCCAAATTTATGTAACCCTCCTTCCTTTTTAGTCAGTCCAAAAAAACACGACACCTTTTTATGTTTAGTAACAATCTAACTTCAAAATACACATTTTACCTATAATGAGATGATTTATAGCTACATAAATATCTGTCGACTTATTTTAGATCGAAAATGTCAAAAGTCTTGCTTTATTCCTTACTCCGTGTGCAGTCAAACAGCTTCACATAAATTGGGACAGAGCTGAAGTACTGACCTTACGATATTAGCAACCTCGTGGGTGTACTCTTGTTCGTTCACTCCAACAACATAGGTAGGAATATCAGCACCTTTTGCTGGAGCAGTGATGATAACTTTCTTGGCACCAGCTTGGATGTGCTTCCCAGCACCCGGACCATCAACGAACACACCGGTTCCCTGTGAGTTTTCAAAAGACATTATTAGGTAGCTTCATTAGCATCTTTTCTCAGGCATCATCATGATGAATGTTGTGCTGTTATTGATCAATGTCAACAAGTTAAATTCTGATTGTTTTAATTTAGTTAAGCAAATAAGTTGGCGATGTTGCATAAAAGGAGATAGGTGGATGATATGCAGTTATGTTGCTTCCGACCCTCCAACAATGCAGCCGAACCCATGTTTGATCTTCCAAGATTGAGCAACTCTTGGAGGATCAGGCATACGTGACAACATTTTTGAAGGATCCGAGCAACAAAGGTATGCATCACGTGAATGTTATGATGGCGATGAATATTAGCATGCAATCTGGAGCTATTCGACATGTTAATGATTGCTGAATTAGCTGGAAATATGACTAGTCGAGTTCTAGTAATAGAATGCCATGACTTCTTTTTTCCTGTTTCTTCTTTGCTTCCTCACTTTCGGGCTCAAAGATGAAAACATGAAGTTACATTGATTGCCATAAAGGCGGAGGAGCACGTTTGATCCCTTAGTTCTAATCTTAGTCCTTGTGAATTGTGATATAATGATTCTGCGCATTTAACCTTCAGTTAATTAAAATATGTGTTTTCGTCCCTACATGTGAGAAATACATTAGATTTTGACTATTTTTTGAACTATAGTACTCTCAATACGGAGTACCAGTGCAAGTTTAACTTAACGCATGAGTAATAATTTGTGAATACTCACAAGCAACGGAGGAGAAGTGCATACTTTAATTAATTGAAGGTTAAATATGTTTAATCAGATATTACAACAACAATATACCTAGTGTAACCACACAAGTGGGATCTGGGGAGGGTGGTGCGTTCGCAGTCTTGCCCCTACATCGTAAAAGTAGAGAGACTGTTTCTGGCAGACCCTCAGCTCAGATATTACAAGTACTAAGATTAGAATCTATCAATAATTGAGGGATCAAAAATGCTATTAACTCGTCGTTTATCAGAATTTGGAGCAATTAGTTTTACCTCAATGACAATGTCAATACCAAGTTCAGCCCAAGGAAGCTTAAGAGGATCCCTGTTAGAGACAACCTTAATGGGCTTTCCATCAACACTAATGGTCTCATTATCAACTACTTTCACATCAGCCTTGAATGTTCCCAGCATGGAATCATACTTAAGCAAGTGAGATGCCTGCATTAACATAATATTGCAAGTATCTTTAACAACAGACCGCGAAGAATTGATTGTAAAACCAGCAACTGCAACATAATGCGCGCATTTTTTGCAGGTAAAGGGGAAAAAAAGGCAAGACTTTGGACTACTCACATTCTTGACACCACCACTGTCATTGACAACGACAACATCCAGTGGTGAGTCTTTGCGGCCATGCCAACAGCGGAGGAAGTTCCTACCAATTCGTCCGAAACCATTGATAGCAACCTTCAACTTGGCAACGGTTTCTCCTTTCACAGGTGCTGCTGATCCTGTTGTCTAATTTTGTGATAAATAGATGAGTATCAGAAAAAAGTTATACGTAGAATAGTACTGCTATGACAGCATTCGACTGGACACAAAAAAATTTCTAGACCTTCTGGTCTTAAACATGTCATGACGTTTCTGTGGCTACAGGAACACCCAAATAATGGTAACATGAGAAGTTTGTAGTTAAAAAAGTTCCGAGATTTATGAAAGGTGTCATTCTTTGGATAACAGACTAAAAAGGAATAAGTGTCACAAGAGTATATCAAAAGCAATGCATTTCTTTCTATCTTGAGAAGATCGATATCCTGTTTTGCTTGGTGGTCTAAAGCAGACGCTTAACCTCTCACAGTAAAGATAATTACCTTTGGAGTGAGTTGAGCAGACACAACATCAAAGAAGGAAGACTCCCTGTTAGAAAATGTCACACATCCACTCGATCGAAGACCAGAGAACTCTGCTACTTCAAATTTCTACAAAAAGGATACAAATTAATTCACAAAGCATATAAATTACAAAGAAATACATTCATTAGAAGAATGAATAAGTAAAGACCTTGGAGAAGCATTGAGTAGAGAAAGAGTGTGAGTTCTTGGAGGGAAGTCTTGTGCTTATGGGAATTCTTGTAGGAGCCAAAGCTGCATGAGAAGCCATGGCTAAAAAAAACAAATGGTCTTTAACAAAAACTTCTTAAATCCTTTGCAATATATATACATATATATATATATATATATGTACACTTTAGATTATTTTTTTTTCTTAAGTTTTTAAATTGTTAAAGTTCAAGTTTGGTTGCAATTGAGGTTCAAAGGAATGAGTGGTGCATCATCAAGATTGATAAGAGATAAGATGATCTATGTCCTCATGTATATGTATGTATTTTCCACCTTCCATCATCAACAATCTCAACCACAGATTGTTGGAAAATTTTCATTTTATCCTCTTTACCATAATTGTGGGAACAAATCAAAACATCCATCCCATCATTTTACAGTGAGGAAATGCATGACAAAGAACCAAATGATAGCAACATATGACATGTTGTTACTATAGGAGGCTAGTCTAGTATATGTGCATTAGTTTATTTCAGAAAGAATGATATTTTTATATGTTAAAAAACCTCACTATATACTCTGAATGACATGATTTTATAACTATCGAAGTGTCATGACTTGTTAAAACATAACAAGTTTCGACTATGAGGTCTTAGGTTTAGATCTCCATCTAATGATTTCTTCTCATCCATCTAAACCTTGATGGATAGAGTTATCTGGTACTTGTGCTGATGGAAGATAGCAGAAACCTCGTGAAATTTGTCAAGATGTGAACAAACTAGCTCAAACACCACAATTATAAAAAATGAAAAAGAAACAAAAATTTCAAAAAAAAAAATCTTTTTTGAATTACATGTTCAGTGGAATGCCCATCTATTTATTATTTAGTACTAGTTCTGGCTAACTTTAGAACTAGTACAAGAATAATACCACTATCCATTCATTAGAGAACAAGACAATATAGAGATGGTCTTGCAGAAGGATAATTTTTTGTATAGAAGAAAGTATTGGTCTGGAAAAGAAATGGATCTATCCACAGAACATCAGTGGTCCTCTATTATTCACTAAAAACCACCAATTTTTTTATGGAAGTAGCATGCTCAATGGAGTACATGCAATTTTGTTTGTGTCTAAACCTTGACGAACATAGTTACTCGCTACTAGTGCAATTGTGCTCGTGAGAGATAACAATTAGCATGTCCAACAGAGTACTAGCAATTTTGTTTCTGTCTAAACAGTGTGGCCATAGTTACTCGATACTTGTACAATTGCACTCATGAGAGAGAACAATTACCTTGGTGAACATAATTACTCGATACTAGTACAATTGTGCTCGTAAGAGATAACAATTAGCATGTCCAACAGAGTACTAGCAATTTTGTTTGTCTAACAAAGTTACTCCATACCTGTACAATTACGCTCGTGAAAGATAACAATTAACATGTCCAATGCAGTACTTGCAATGTTTTTGCCTAGACCTTGATGAACATAGTTACTCGATACTTGTAAAATTGTGTTCGTGAGAGATAACAATTACCTGATAATTGTTAATAGCACTTTTGGTTCTTTAGCTATCGCTAAATTCTAATTTTAGTCCTTTTAACACCTAACTAAGCACACCAAACCTCCAATTAATTGAAACATATACTTTTGATGACTATGCTTGTGAATAACACTTAATTACCTGTGTTATATTAAACTTGTATTGTCACTTCATATTTTTTATGGTAATGTAGTTCTAAGATAGTCCAGGTACAATGCTCTTGGAATTTACTAGGATGTATTCAGAAAATTTATCCCTTTACATGAAAACAATTGAAGTGGTTTTATATAACACTTTCAACTCCATCCAAGTTCACGGCAGCTCCATTTTCTGCGTCTCCGGACCTCAACTGGTTGGAAATGTCATCAATAGCGTCATTCAGCTGATCGATCTTCTCTGATAGAATCTTGCGCTGTTTCTGCAGACAAAAAAGCATATGCATACATTAGAACTTGAAACAGAAATAAGGTTATCATCCTTAGCCGCAAGTTATTTAGTCCTTCAGAAGCTTTTCTGTTTTCTGGATAAGGTATCTTTTGAAGCTATATGAGTCTAGAAAAGTAACAAACTCAGATAAAGGTGATAGCTTCGATGCAATGGGTCTCTACCCTTTCTTCAAAGAGAGCAACCATGAAGAACAAAGCACGACACACTTGTATAGATCACCTAACTACGTTCATTAAAAGACCAAGAGAAACATCACCTTTTGATTAGCTTCCGGG
Organism: Capsicum annuum; assembly: GCF_002878395.1. Classification (NCBI taxonomy): domain Eukaryota; kingdom Viridiplantae; phylum Streptophyta; class Magnoliopsida; order Solanales; family Solanaceae; genus Capsicum; species Capsicum annuum. The sequence goes on along the minus strand of NC_061122.1, from coordinate 223,441,887 downwards.
GAGTGAATAGAATCACATTGTCATGGGGCTAACATTTGCTATTTCTGTATATTTTGCATCTGCTTGATGCCAGTAATGAAACATCTTACTTCATAAAAATAAAAAATAAAAAGACCACGAATAGCATTTATGTGTAGCTTAATGGAACCTTTGTAAAAAGGGAGTGTCAAAAATCCTTGATTGGCTATTTTGAATCCTAGCAACGGACTGGTCCCAGAGTAACTTCTCTAGCCTTTGCCTTCACATCTCTTGAAGGGTAATTTGTCTCACAAGCTATGTTGCTCGGACTCTTCAAAAATGTCATTGGGTGTTTGTTGGATCCTTCAAAGGTAGTGCATTTTTGAAGGATCTGACACGGGTGCGGCAACATTTTCGGAGAGTCTGAGCAACTTAGCTAAACAAGCTCATGACTACATATTGGAGCTCAGATGAATTAACAAATAGCTTGATCATCACCCCCTTTCTAACTAGATATTCTACACAAGCGAACAATTGAAGCGGAGAGCGGTAAGCAGAAAATCTCAGCAATCAGGACCATTGCCTATTCACCTTAAAATCTTTTTATAGGTGAAGATTGAGGAAGGAAGACTCAAAAGCGACAGATAGCTACACCTAGGGGGATCACATCCATAAGGAGAGATTTATTCGGCCAGAATAGAGGATTCTGATCTATAGTGTGTGACGGTACACTTGCACAAAACACACACATTCTTTCTCTCTATCTCTCACTGCTTCTAATAAAAACGTACCTCCAATGCTTTTTCTTCATCATATATAAACTTGGGCAATTTTCTCATGAGGTCCTTCTTATCTGTTTCAGCTAATGCCTTGCTAATCTGTAAAAGAGAAATTAAAGGACAGTCAGCTTACTCCTCCGAGGTACACAGCAAGAGAGAAGAATGTGTAAAGGAATTTATAAGTGATGGCACAAATTCAGAAGTATTTAAAGAGCAACGAAGACCAAAGGCAGTGACCAATATAAGTGCTACTGCACTTTACCCAAAAATTAGCTAGTTTTGGATGATTACCTCTGGTGCAAAGATGCAACCAAGCGCACCAACGATTACTCCTCCTAAAAGAAAGCCACCAACAAAGATACTGGAACTGCTTGGCCTTCCACCATCACTGCCAATAAACAAGAAGGACAAACATCTCATAATATATTTTCCCCTCTCGGTGGATCACCAATGTGTGAATAAACAAAACTACAATATTCTTTTTCCGATTTAAATGGCAAACCAAGTTTGTTTCTGTCACTCCATAGTCGATTGAATTCATAGTTTTGCAGAACAACGACCGGACCAAACTAAATAATTGCAGGACCAGTAAGCTTATTTTGAGTTGATTTGGTCTAATTAAAGCTCATACTAACTCAGCAAGATGAAAATGCAATCTTCCACGAAGGACAAGTGATGACCAAACAAAAGAAAGTGTCATATAACATAAATGTATAAGCCGCATATGACTAGAGAACATAACAATAAGAGAAGAAATACCTATATCCAGCTTGAACGGTCAATGATCTTCTAGATGAGGGTGATTTTTCTCCACGCCATGGACTGAAAGCCAACTTGGTGGTGCCATTGACACTTTTATCTGCTGACTTCAAACTAGATCCTAGCACATTGATAAAGTTATAGGACTTATACCATGTCGCTAATATATATGATCATGTCATGTATTACTAAACCAATCATTACACCTGGCATGAAATTGAACAAGCATTTTGGAAAATGATTTTGGAACGAAATAAGGGCCATTTATTCAACAGATTACTCTATGATACGGATATTTAAAGGCCAGTCTGTTCATGTCTATGTCATGCTGATACTAAATAAATCTCTCATATCAATTAAAATACATTTTTTTCTTGTTCGATCGACACTTTTTTAATTTGAAAAAACTTTAAATTTAGCACCCCCATTTTTCCCTTTAAGCCCTTAAGATATGCTCTTATAGGAGATGACAAGACAAATTGAAAAATATTACTTCCTCCATTTCAGTTTTATGTGTTAGTTTAACCATACAAAAAATTTAAGAGTGTTTAGAAAACTATTGAATCTTATGGTCTTAATTAGAGGTGTTAACATACCAGAACTACCTTTTGAATCTTGTATCTTAAACATGTCATGTCATTCCTGTAAGGGAGTGTCACTAAGGATAAAATGAGAATGTTGAAACGGAGAGAGGACATGCTAAGGGTAATTTTGCTCTATTAATACTTAGTTTATGTATCAAAAGTGTGTGTCTATTTCATTAACTTTCTGTATAGCCAAAAATCACCATATAACATGACGGACAGGAATATTTCTTTTAAAACTTGCACGCACCAAGACAAGACTAATTCCACCAACACCTGTACCTGGTAACTTTGAGTTTTGACCAAGGTTTGGGTAGATCGGAAGACATCGCCTACTGATTTTTTTTTATGGCGCCTGGAGTTTGACTTTGACAGAAATATTTCTTTAAAGCAAATTTGTGTTCCACAAAACCAGATGTTCCATAATAGACATTCAAATCTCTGATCAGGACAAAAAAAGGACCTAACAGAAGTATAACAACAACAAAGATCCTTTGCTAAGTTCTCAAGGTCTTTTGTGTCCCAAATTACTATATGCAGCAGTTAGTTTACTACTTCAACAGTTAAAATCAGTAGAGAACAACAACATTCCCAATGTAATGCCACAAGTGGGATCTGGGTAGGGTGATGTGTATGCAGACCTTCTCTTTACCTATAGACAGATTGTTTCATATAGACCCCCCACAGCTCAAGTAAAACATATCAAACCTAAAATCAGTAGAGAACACCAACACCAAAACAACAAATCTTGGGTCTAACTCAATTCCAAAGCTACCTCCCTCGTAAGGGGAGGATTGTCCAATTCCATAATAAGGTGACCAATTGTCCATTCTTTTTCCTATGTGGGATTCTTAACTATCAATTTTCTGCTGAATGCCTCTCAATATTGAAACTCTTGTCATTAAATAGAAAATATTCAATGATTACATCCCTAAAGATCCGTCTTCCTATCCCTAAAGAACAGCTTTTCTATCCCTCTAAATCCGTTATTTTATCCTACCAAATCTGCTCTACTAAAGCCACTATTATTCTCTTTAACTACAAAATCAAATCTATGTAATTACACTAATATACAACAATATATGGTTACAATAATATATACAATATTTACATCATGTCAACATCCCCCTCAAATTGATGCTGGTAGATCAAGAAGCATCAATTTGCCGACTAGAAACTGATGTCGTCGTCGTGCCATTGATTTTGTAAATGCATCAGCTATTTGTAGAGATTAAAGAGAAATTAAGAGAAATATATAATAAGTCCTATATCCATATCCATATCCATATCCTAAATCCCGAATCCCGAATCCCGAATCCCGAATCCCTATTCCCTATTCCCTATTCCCTATTCCCTATTCCCAATTCCCAATACCCAATACCCAATACCCAATACCCAATGATCAAGATATCCATATCCATTATCCATTATCCAATATCCAATATCCAATATCCAATATCCAATATCCCATGAGCTATGAGCTATGAGCTTTGATCTATGATCTATGATCTAATATCTAATATCTATAGCTATATCTATATCTATCTATAATATATTAAAAGTGTGAACACCCTTAGAAAAATGATATGAACTTTTTGCCCTTCATTAAAAGATTCTTTAGACAAAATTATCTTTTTACTATTTTTTAATTTATTATTTAATTACTTTTATTATATTAACTAGATTTCCTAAAATATATGGACTCCTAAAATATATGATAGAACAATTAATTAATATTTTTCTTTCTACTAGACTTCCAAAAATATATGGAACTCCTAAAACACATGATAGGAGAATTAATTAATATTTATTTTTCTACTGTTCAATTAAAAAAATACTCCTAAAATAGGACTCTATTAAGGAAATACTTTTATAAATATTGAGATGTACAAACTAGAGAACAAACCGGTGTGACTATTGAGAGAATACAATTGATGCTCATCTAACTTGATTCGATTGCATGTCTAGATTGGTGGATGCTTGATTTTCTAATCCTCAACTTCTTCACTGTTTTTGTCAGCATAATAGAATTCAACATGTGTGTATATATATCTTCTTTGTTTTTATTCAAAATCATTCTTTAGGTTCAAAATTTTCGCTCAGACAAGAATTAGTTGGATCGAAATCGAAGCTTTGTGATCACTATTATATTTTTTTTATAGTTTACAGGTCGTAGATGAATGTCGGTTGCCTTTAAAGAATTTCTTTTGTAAAGGTTAGATTTAATTGTATTGTTTTGATATCTTTATTATCTTATTGTTTTATTTTAATTTACAGATGCTAGATGAATGTGGGTCGGCTTTGAAATTTCTTTTAAGGTAAAGGTTAGCTTTAATTATATTATTGTAATATCTCTATTAGTTTGTTATTTTGTGGTAGTTTACAGTTCGTAGATGAATCTCGATCGGCTTTGAAAAATTTTTGTGTGTAAAATTTAAGTTTAATTGTATTGTTTTGATATAACTTTTCATATTATTTTGTTGCAGTTTACAGGTGATAGATAAATGTTGGTCGGCTTTGAAGAATTTTTTATGTAAAGGTTAGGTTTAGATGTATTATTTTGATATCTCTATTATTGTATTATTTTGTTATTGTTTACAGGTGGTAGATGAGTGTCGGACGAGTGTGAAAATTTTTTATGTGTAAAGATTAGATTTAATTGTATTATTTTGATGTCTCTATAATTGTATTGTTTTGTTGCAATTTACAGATGGTAGATGAATGTCGATCGACTTTTTAAAATATTTTTGATAAATGTTAGGTTTAATAAATAAATTCCCCATCTTTACATACTCAAAAGATATTAAATTTAATTATTATATTCATCTTTATTATTTAAACAAATATCCTATTTAGTGTAATGTTTGAACTCATCAAATTGAGGTACACACGCAAGGCGCGTTATCGATTTACCCAATAACCCAATAAGAAAAAAACGAACCGAACCAATAACCCAATAATTTTTTTTATAAAACCATTAAAAAACTGTTAACTCAATAACCCAATAACAACAACAACAACAACAACAACAACAAACCCAGTATATTCCCACCTAGTGGGGTCTAGCGAGGGTAGAATGTACGCAGTTCATACCGCTACCTCTAAAGAAGTAGAGAGGTTGTTTCTGATAGACCCCTGGCTCAAGACAAAGGACAATATACAAAAACATCAAAAGCATGAAACATGATAAAACTAACATAGGTACGACATCCACAAAAATATTGTACATTGCTAAACAAAGGATACCAAAGCCCTCTTAACTACTGACTACGATACATCCACCCACCTTATCCCTCTATCCTAGTGTTTTTCCTCTAAACCTTCCTATCCAGGATCATGTCCTCGGTGAGCTGTAAATGCTCCATGTCACGTCTAATCGTTTCTCTCCAGTATTTCCTCAGTCTACCCCTACCCCGCTTGAAACCATCCAAGGCCAACCTCTCACACCTACGAACTGGAGCATCCGTGCCCCTCATCACGTAACCAAACCATCTCAACCTCACTTCCCGCATTTTATCCTCCACCGACACCACTCCCACCTTCTCCCGAATAATCTCATTCCTAACCCTGTCAGCCCTTGTAAATCCACACATCCAACGCAACATCCTCATTTCCGCCACCTTCAACTTTTGGATATAAAAAGTGCAGCCCAATGCACTAAAGCTACTGCTATGCACGGTGTCCGGGAAAGGGCCCCACCACAAGAGTGTATCGTACTTTTGGATATGAGAATTCTTAACCGGCCAACACTCCGCTCCATACAACATAGCCGGCAGAACTGCAACTCTATAGAATTTGCCTTTAAGCTTGGGAGGCACCTTCTTATCGCATAAAATTCCCGAAGCGAGCCTTCATTTCATCCAACCTGCCCCAATACGGTGAGAGCCTCCATTTTTATCGGTTTGGTTTATCGGTTAGTTCGATATTTGCACACCCCTACCTAGGCCCTAACCCCTACCTTGTTCTTGTGAAGGTAGAGAGGCCATCTCCTCAGCTCCAGGGGCGGAGCCAACTTTAGGCCAGCCCGCTTCGATGATAAATTATACTATTTATATACGGATAAAATTATTTTTATATATATAGAGTAGATGTTGAACCACCTTCAATTAGTTTGACTTTTTCCGATTTTGAGCCCCTTAGTGGAAGTAAAACATATCAAACCTTAAAATCAAGTAGATAACAAAACACAAACAATTGAAATAGTTTTCCAATTATGCTATTATTATTTCAAACCTCAATTAATAACAATAAACATGGTAAAAAAAAGCTCAAACTCAAAAAACTACCATTAAAGGGTACACCAAAAATTACAACAAATAACCAAAAAAAAAAACTCATAAATACAAAATGAAATCTTGGAAAGAAATTTACCACCACAAGTGAAATGGAGAGAAGGGGTTGTTGAAAGAGCTATCATCATCCTGTAAAGAGGAGGACAGTCACCGGAAAATGCTGAATCAACGGCGGAGGACGGCGGCCGGAGAGTGACAGTAGGAGAGAGAGAACAGAGAGAGAGAGTAAGTGATGATTGTGTTTGTTTTAGTTCGGTGAGGTCGATGATTATCTAACATAATTAAACATGACATGTGGATATTTGGGAACCAATGATTGTAATTATCACTAAAAATGATAATAATGAGGGAAAATAATTTTTAAGGAAATTTTAAATTAAAATATTCTAATTTATTACCAGCTCAGAATACTCAATCCATTCGTTTTTACTTGTCTTTTTTTTGACATGACACATTTACTATGAAAATTTATTGATATAATTATTTTACCATACGATGCCTATTAATTAATATTTAGAGTACGTCTTGAAAAAAATTTGGAGAATAAGTCAATAATATTAAGGATAAAATAGAAAAAAATAGTTTGTTTTTTCTTAATATATCAAAAATGATAAGTCAACAACAACAACAACATTCTCAGTATACTCCCACCAAGTTGGGTTTGGAGAGGATAATGTATGCGCAGTTCATACCACTATCTCAGATGAAGTAGAGAGGTTATTTTTGATAGAACCCATTCACGACAAATAATAGTATAACAAACCAAAAATATAAAAGAAAATACTATAAACATACTGCTAGCTAATAAAGGAAACAAGACAACCACAAGATAATACTATAAACCGAAACACTACGAACAAGAAACTTCAGGCACATATACCAACAAAACACTCTTCCTTACTATTACGGATGATCTTCTACCCACTAACCCTCTAGCCTAATCTGAGTTCTCCACACTTTCCTATTAAAGGTCATGTGCTCAGTAAACTGTAAATGTTTCATATCATACATAATCACCTCCTCCAATATTTCTTCGACCTATATCTACCCCGTCTAAAATCATGCATAGCCAGCCTCTCGTACCTCCGTACTGAAGCATCTGTGCACCTCCTCATCACATGTCTGAACCATCGTAACTTCACTTCAGTTAGAAATATGGGGACAAGTAAAAGCGAACAGAAGGAGTATTTTGCTTCTCGAGATTTAAACATTTGACTATGATTTTTTCATATCTGCATATTCATCTACAATATATTAAAAGTGTGAAGACCTTTAAAAAAATAATTTAAACTTTTTGCTCTTCATCAAAATACTCCACAATAAATAAAATCGTCATTTTACATTCTCATTTAATTATTTTCTGATATATTTAAGATTTTGAAAGTAACCAAAGTCATCAATTTTCTTTTTCCTATCATGTTCTTCTTTTTTTCTTTCATCAACCACTAGTATACGTATCCGCACGATGCGCGAATCACATCAAAGAAAGAAAAGTCACCAAATCCTTTATCATGTACCATCACCATCAACATAATTGTTTTATTTCATATTTCATTATTAATAGGGTTGATTTACACCCCATACTATTTATTGAAATCTCATAATTTCAAGTCCCTTAAATTAATTTATATTTAAATTCCATAAGTACTATGTTTTGTATCCAACACAAATAAATGTAAAACTATCTTGTAGATATCGCTTCTCAAGTCATATCTCAACTTTTTTTAATCTAGGAAAAAAATTAATTGGTAAAAGATATAAAATTTCAAAACATCTTTCTTATATAATATGATCTAAAACAGTTGCGTGCCAAATAAAGAAAACTCATTTATTGACGATAAAAGTTTAATCCAAAACAAAGGTCATAGTAATGATAACTATACTACAAAAGCCAACTATAAGAAAAGTAGCACACAATAACTAATAACGAAATAAAATGAAAAAAAAAATAGTAAACAAATATGTAAAGAGAAAAGACATCATTTCCCTGAACTTATCCGCCCAACTTACTTTAACACTTTAACTAAACTTTTGTTTATTTATCCTCTTAACATCTTTAAAGTGTACTATTTTCACCTCTTAAACTAACGTGGAATTTCAAAAAAAAAAAGCACATTTATTTGTAAAAAAAAAATTAATTTCAGTAATATTATATTTTAAATATAATAGAAATTTTTAAAAAAAAATAAAAAATAGACACATTTTCTTCTTTCTTCTTCAAAACATCAACAACACTCAAATTCCTCCATTACCTACCTCAAATACATTCTTCACCAACACTCTAATTCAATTTTTTTTATTTTTCTCCATTAACATCACCCAAAAATAACCACAAAGATACTAAATTAAAATTTTTCCTCAATTGAAGATCATTTTAATATTCAATGGAGCCGATGCCCCTCCAATTTTGAACCACTCATTACACAACCAAGTATTTAAAATTCACAAAATCTACAAACACAAATAAAATTTTAACACGTACCTATTAAAATTCAACATGAATTCAACATTCTTGTATCAAAAAAAAAGAAAACAGATCACTCTTCAGCTGAAAGTCTTGAAAAAAATGGAGGTTTTCTGTTTTTTTGGTTTTGCTTTTTTCTGATTTTGAAAAAAAGATTCAATTGAAAAACATAGGGGGGTGGGGGTGACCAATGGGTGTTGCATCTGTGGAGTTCGTTGATCCAAGGGAACCTGTTGCAATTGTTTCCATCTTGAGAGCTGGTTTGGCTCTCGCAGAGCATGCATCATCAATTTGCCAGCAACAAAGATGTATCATCTCGGGGTAGCAGAAATGAAGAAACACTTCAGCCCACTGTATACTTGAGCAAGTTGCCTGATAAATTTCCTGAAGGTTCTCATGTGTTTGTTGTGGATCCAATGCTGGCAACTGGTGGCACAATAGTTGTAGCTATTGACCTAATCAAGGAACGTGGGGTTGACAATAGACAGATTAAAGTGATATGTGCGGTGGCTGCTCCTCCTGCTCTCACGAAGCTCAGTGAGAAGTTTCCGCGATTACACGTATGGAAGAGGAGGAGGAGGGGGCTACGTTTGCAGGGTAGGGGGTAGGGGTAGGGGTAAGTGCTGGAAGAGGAGAAAACGTAGAGAGGGGAGGGGGTGGGTGGAGGGTGTGAAGAAGAAAGTGTTGGGTTCAAAGTATACATGAAGTGCGAATGAAAAATGGAGAAAATTAAGTGGAAGGAAAATTATAGAAGAAAACATTGACTTTCAAGTGTTTATATTAAGAAACACTTATTCCACTTGGTAAGTGAGGCAAGAAATAAGAGATGTCTCGCGCCGCCGTCGTCGCTCGCTCGGCTTTGGCTTTGGATCTCTCTATGAGATCTATCTTTTTTGGACAAAATTTATTTGACAGAAATTTAATCTGAAGGGAAAAAATAAAAAATGCAGTAAATTATTCTCTGTGTTTTGATCCTCCAATTATATGCATGCGCATGCAGTGTTTCGAACTGATGCTTCAGAAGAATGCACTGTTTTGAACTGATGCTTTGGAAGGATGCAATCCTTCTATAAAATGACACACTGATTCATGAAATTGTTTGCCTGTTCGAAAAAAATGCAACTTTTGGACGAATAAATATGATTTTTCAGTGTAGGTCACCCCTTTTAAGTGAATCATTGCCACTTTTCATAAGAGGCATATGAAGGCTATATAAACCTGCTTTCATCCACAGGTTTAGACACAAATTTTCTAAATTACAAACTCTCTTCTTGTCTTCAAAACATTCTGTGTGATTAATCAAACTGTTGAGTGAGTTCGTCGAATCCAACAATTTGAGATACCGTTATTGTTCGGATTGAAGGTCATTTTATTCTGGAAGGAAGATTCCATAACCTCGGGTACAGTGAGAAAAATCATTTCACAAGGACACTCCGTGAAGTCGGGGGACTTGGCCTTACAAATTCTATTTCATCTATTTTCTGAAAATAAACACACTTCTTAGATAGCTTATTCATAATCTAGTGTTGAATATGTTAAGTAACTTCAAAAGTGTTCTTGTCTTAGACTTGAACTAGAGTTGAAGTTGGTGTTACATGTATACAGATTCTTGTACCTGAACACCATAAAATAACAATCTTAAGGAATAATTTTGCAGAATCTGTTGCTTATTTTTAGAGATTAAAGCTTTAAACTTTCTACTCCGTTTGAACTTAACTAGTGATTTGAAGACATAAAATCTTCATCACAAGTTAAAGATCACTCGGTTGATGATTGGAAGTCATAAAAACTTCATCGTTAACTAGAAACAAGAAAAAGAGTTTAAAGTTGCTTAACTTTATAAGTAGTATTCTAATAATATTAAATTTTATTGTCTTGTGGTGACAGAAAAAATGACTAACGAAAGTCAAATGCAAGATGTGGCTACTAATATGGGGGAAATTAGTATTGCCTCAACAAGTCGAGCAAATGCTCCGCAACTAAAGGCACCTGCGGAGAAGCCCAAAAAATTTGCGGGCATTGACTTTAAACGATGCAGCAAAAGATGTTCTTCTACCTAACAACACTATTTCTTTAAAGGTTCACTAGTAAGGATGCTCCTGAGGTTCCCGAGGGAACCTCGGACAAAGAGCGTTTTATAATTGTAGAGGCTTGGAAACACTCAGACTTACTTTACAGGAATTATATCTTGAGTGGTCTCCAAGATGATCTCTATAATGTTTACAGTGGAACTAAGACATCGAAGGAATTATGGGGGCACTAGAATAAAAATACAAGACAGAGGATGCGGAAATTAAGAAATTCTTTGTTGCAAAGTTCCTGGACTTTAAAATGATAGATAGCAAATCGGTTGTCTCTCAAGTGCAGGAATTGCAAGTAATCATCCACGGTCTCGTAGTGGAAGGTATATCTTTAAAATAGATTTTGGTGCCACCTGCCATGTTTGTGCCAACAAAGAGTTATTTTTATCATTCGCTCTGGCTCAAGTAGAAGAAATGATCTACATGGCTAACTCCGCTACGGCTAAGGTAGAAGGAACAGGAAAAGTGGGCTTGAAAATGACTTCAAGAAAGGTCTTGACACTCAACAATGTCTTGTACGTTTCGGAATTACGTAGGAACTTGATTTCTGTTTCACTTCTAGACAAGAACGAATTCAAATGTGTAATCGTTTCTAGAAAAATTGTAATTAGCAAAGGAGAAGTGTATGTAGGAAAAGGCTATCTCACTGAGGGCCTTTATAAGATGAATGTAATGAATGTTGAAATCAATAAAAGTTTAAATTCTTCTTACTTGCTTGAGTCTTATAATTTGTGGCATGAACGTTTAGGCCATGTTAATTACAAAACATTACGAAAACTGATTAACTTAGAGGTTTTCCCAAACATTGAGTGCAATAAATCAAAGTATCAAACGTGTGTGGAATCAAAGTATGCAAAGCATCCTTATAAGTCCGTTGAAAGAAATTCCAACCCCTTAGACTTAATACACATTGACATTTGTGATATGAAGTCAACATCATCACGTGGTGGCAAAAAATATTTCATAACTTTTATTGACGATTGCACTAGATACTATTATGTCTACTTGCTAAATAGTAAGGATGAAGCAATAGATGCGTTTAGGCAATACAAAACTGAAGTAGAAAATCAATTAGAGAAAAAGATAAAAATGATAAGAAGTGATAGGGGCGGAGAATATGAATCTCCCTTCACCGAAATATATGTACAGAATGGAATCGTCCATCAAACTATGACCCCGTATTCATCTCAATCTAATAGAATTGCGGAAAGAAAAAATCAAACATTGAAGGAAATGATGAATGCTTTACTTATAAGTTCTGGTTTACCACAAAACTTGTGGGGGGAGGCTATCCTTACAGCCAACCGTATACTCAATAGAGTTCCCCATAGTAAGACACAATCAATTCCTTATGAAAAATTGAAAGAAAGGAAACCCAACTTGAAATATTTTAAAGTGTGGGGGTGTCTAGCAAAGGTCCAAGTTCCTATGCCTAAAAGAGTTAAGATAGGACCTAAGACTGTCGACTGCGTGTTCATAGGATATGCTAAAAGTAGTAAAGCATGTCGGTTTTTGGTTCATAAATTTGAACATCCGGATATAAATGAAAATACAGTAATTGAATCAGATAATGTTGAATTCTGTGAAAAAAATTTACCCATATAAAATTAGACATGAACAGTCTAGTGGAGGATCTAAATGACCTCGAGATGAACCAAGTGAGAATGTACATAATGAAGAGAATCCAAGACGTAGTACACGTCAAAGAACGTCTACTTCATTTGGATCAGATTTTGTAACATTTCTCTTAGAAAATGAACCTCAAACATTTAAAGAAGCGATGTCGTCGTCAGACTATCTTTTTGGAAAGAGGCAATCAACAGTGAGATTGATTCAATCTTAAGCAACCATACGTGAAAATTGGTTGATCTTCCTCCAAAAAATAAACCTTTAGGTTATAAATGGATATTCAAAAGAAAAATGAAGGCGGAGGGTACTATTGACAAATACAAGGCAAGACTTATAGTAAAAGGCTTCAAACAAAAGAAGGTCTTGATTACATTGATACATACTCACCAGTTAATAGGATAACATCGATTCGAATGTTAATTGCCTTGGCGGCGGTATATGATCTTGAAATCCATCAAATGGATATGAAAATCACATTCCTAAATGGAGAATTGGAGGAAGAAATTTACATGGAACAGCCTGAGGGTTTTGTGGTTCCAGGAAAGGAGAATAAAGTGTGTAAACTTATTAAGTCGTTGTATGGACTAAAGCAAGCACCTAAACAATGGCATAAAAAGTTTGACCAAACCATGTTGGCAATAGGTTCAAGATAAATGAATGTGATAAATGTGTTTATATTAAAGACACTCCGAACCACCAAGTCATTGTTTGTTTATATGTGGATGATATGTTGATAATCAGTAGAGATATTTTTGACATAAATGCAACAAAACGAATGCTCGAGAGTAAGTTTGATATAAAAGACCTTGGAGTTGCGGATGTGATCTTAGGAATAAGAATCCATAGAACTCCACAAGGGTTGGAATTGTCACAGTCTCATTATATCGAAAATGCACTTGAAAAATTCAAGTATATGGAATTTGGTATTGCCAAGACTCCATTGGATGTGAGCTTTGCACTTCGAAAGAATAAAGGTGAAAGTGACTCACAATTGGAGTATGCAAGAGTATTGGGATGTTTAATGTATATAATGAACTGTACACGACCAAACATATCATGCGCTATTAGTAAATTGAGTTGGTACACGATTAATCCCAACAAAACTCATTGGATGGCAATGAAAAGAGCTTTGGGGTATCTTAAATACACTCAAGACTATGCTTTGCATTATAATAAATATCCTGCGGTACTCAAAGGATATAGTGATGCAAATTGCATCACTGGATCGAACGAAATAAAATCCATAAGAGAATATGTATTTACTATCGGTGGAGGAGCAGTCTCTTGGAAATCATCCAAACAGACTTGTATTGCTCGCTCTACAATGGTATCTGAATTTATCGGCATTGGATAAAGCCAGTGAAGAAGTAGAATGGCTTCGAAATTTCTTGGAAGATATTCATTATTAGCTCAAACCAGCGGCACCAGTATGTATACACTGTGATAGCCAAGTGACAATAGGTAGGGCAGGGAGCATGATGTACAACGATAAATTTCGTCACATACTACGGAGACATAATACCGTTAGGAAACTTATCTCTAGTGGAATTATCACTGTTGACACTGTAAAATCAAAGGATAATGTGTCAAATCCACTTACAAAAGGCTTATCTAGAGAAGGAGTGGAAAGGACATCCAAGGGAATGGGTTAAAGGCCTAGGATAAGTCAGCATGGCGGTAACTCTACCTAGCAGTGGAGATCCCAAGAGCTAGGTTCAAGGAGATCAAACAAAGTTGTGTCCGACAGGTTCAACATTGTCAACTACCCACCCATTCTCATGATGTAGACAATGTTTAGTAAACAAGGATAAGACTTAAGGTGAAAAATCTTTTAATGATTATCTAAATTTGGCAGATTTGACCAAATAGTTTAATCCATAGGATTGAACGTTTAGAAATTACCTATGTGAGGGCGAAATGAAAGCCGCTTCAAGGAGAATGTTAGTAAAGGCCTATTCTCTAAGATCTCATGAAATCGGGACGTGTTCATGGCTAAAAAGAACAAAATCGTGAGAACCATAAACGGTAAAAGGTTGGTTGTGTGAAATGTTTTGTCTAGGTGTACAATAAATCTCGACGGTTCAAAGATATCAAATCTATGGATTGACCGAGTGCATCCGATGCACGTTCACTACAGAAAGTTTAAAGGGAAACCCACTTATCCAAATGCAATCAGTCTTTGCTTGATGATCACATACTTTTTTATTAAAATTTATGAAAAATAGTCATTCCCCATTCATGTGGGGAATTGTTAGGTTCAAAGTATAGATAAAGTGTGAATGAAAAAAGGAGGAAATCAAGTAGAAGAGAAAATAGAGAAGAAAACACTAAAATAGAAAGTGTATTGTAAAATGAAAAGTCTACTATTTCTCCCACATTGGTGGGAGAATGTGACTTTCAAGTGTTTATATTAAGAAACACTCATTCCACTTGGTAAGTAAGGCAAGAGATAAGAGATATCTCGCGTCGTCGTCGTCGTTGTTGCTCGGCTTCGGCTTCAGATTTGGATTTGGATTTGGATTTTTCAAATGATCAATTGATGAGATCTATCTTTTTGGACAAAAATTATTTGACAAAAATTTAAAACGAAGGGAAAATAAAAACGCAGTAAATTTTTTCTATATTTTGATCCTCCAGTTATATGTATGCATGTAGTGTTTCGAACTGATGCTTCAGAAGGATGCACTGTTTCTAACTGATGCTTCAGAAGGATGCACTATTTTGAACTGATGCTTCGAAATAATGCAATTCTTTAATGAAATGACACACTAATTTATGAAATGGTCTATCTGTACGGAAAAGATGCAATCTTCGGACGAACATACATGATTTTTTCAGGAAAGGTCACACCTTTTAAGTGAACCATTGCCATTTTTCAGAACAGGCATATGAAGGCTATATAAACCTGCTTTCATCCACAAGTTTAGACACGAATTTTCTGAATTACAAACTCTCTTCTTGTCTTCAAAATATTCTGTGTGTTCAATCAAACTGTTGAGTGAGTTCGCTCAATCCAACAATTTGAGGTACCGCTATTGTTTGGATGGAAGGCCATTTTATCCTGCGAAAAAGATTCCATAACCTCGGGTACAGTGAGGGAAATTATTCCTTAAGGACACTCCGTGAAGTCGGGGGACTTGGCCTTACAAATTTTATTTCATCTATTTTTTGAAAATAAACACACTTCTTAGATAGATTATTCATAATCTAATGTTGAAGGTGTTAGTAAATTCAAAAGTGTTCTTATCTTAGACTTGAACCAAAGTTGAAGTTGGTGTTGCATGTATACAGATTCTTGTACCTGAACACCATAAAATAGCAATCTTAAGGAATAAATTTGCAGAATCTGTATCGCTTATTTTTAGAGATTAAAGCTTTAAGCTTTCTACTCCGTTTGAACTTAAATAGTGATCCGAAGATATGAAATCTTCATCACAAGTTAAAGATCACTCGGTTGATGATTGGAAGTCATAAAAACTTCATCGTTAACTAGAAATAAGAAAAAGAGTTTAAAGTTGCTTAACTTTATAAGTAGTATTCTAAAAATATTAAATTTTATTGTCTTGTGGTGACAGGAAAAATGACTAACGAAAGTCAAATGTAAGATGCGGCTACGACTGTGGAGGCAACTAGTATTGCCTCAACAAGTCGAGCAAATTCTCCGCAACCAATGGCACCTGCGGAGAAGCCCGAAAAATTTACGGGCATTGACTTTAAGTGATGGCAGCAGAAGATGTTCTTCTACCTCACAACACTATCTCTTCAATAGTTCACTAGTGAGGATGCTCCTGAGGTGCCCGAGGAAAACTCAGACAAAGAGCGTTTCATAATTGTAGAGGCTTGGAAACACTCGGACTTCCTTTGCAGGAATTATATCTTGAGTGGTCTCCAAGACGACCTCTATAATGTTTACAGTGGAACTAACATATCGAAGGAATTGTAGGGAGCACTAGAACTACAAGATAGAGGATACGGGAATTAAGAAATTCTTTATTGCAAGGTTCCTGGACTTTAAAATGATAGATAACAAATCGATTGTCTCTCAAATGCAGGAATTGCTAGTAATCATCCACGATCTCCTAGCGGAAGGTATATCTTTGAAAAATACCTTAGTTGAACAAATTGAAAATGTTCTCAGTACTCACATAAACTGCTTTGTAGGTTTGATTGTGAATGATGCATTTCAAGTAGCAGGGATCACTGAGAAGCTACAACCTATGTGGAAAGACTTCAAAAACTACTTGAAGCATAAACACAAGGATATGACTGTCGAAGATCATATTGTTCGACTGCATATTGAAGAGGATAATAAGGCATCCGAGAGAAGGTCAAAAGGGAATTGTACAATTAATGGAGCACATATTGTAAAAGATGACCAAAACAATTCTAAGAAAAGGAAGAAAGTTGAACAAGGAAGCAATCAACCCAAGAAGAAATTCAAGGGAAAGTGCTTCAACTATGGAAAGATTGGCTATAAGTCCACGGATTGTCGTGCCCCTAGAAAAAGCAAGAAAAAGGATCAAGCAAATATGATTGAGTCTAACAAAGAATATGATGATCTGTGTGCTATGTTTTCAGAAAGCAACTTGGTGGGGAATCCTCGCAAGTGGTGGATGGATTCTGGTGCCACCCGTCATGTTTGTGCCAACAAAGAGTTGTTTTTGTCATTCGCTCCGGCTTAAGTAGAAGAAATGATCTACATGATTAACTCCGCTACGGCTAAGGTTGAAGGAACAGGAAAAGTGGGCTTGAAAATGACTTCAAGAAAGGTCTTGACACTTAACAATGTCTTGTACGTTCCGGAATTACGTAGGAACTTGATTTCTGCTTCACTTCTAGACAAGAACGTATTCAAATGTGTAACCGTTTCTGAAAAAATTGTAATTAGCAAAGGAGAAGTGTATGTAGGAAAAGGTTATCACACCAAGGGCCTTTATAAGATGAATGTAATGAATGTTGAAATCAATAAAAGTTCAAATTCTTCTTACTTTCTTGAATCTTATAATTTATGGCATGAACATTTAGGCCATGTTAATTGAAAAACGTTACGAAAAATGATTAACTTAGAGGTTTTGCCAAACTTTGAGTGCAATAAATCAAAGTGTCAAAGGTGTGTGGAATCAAAGTATGCAAAGCATCCTTATAAGTCCGTTGAAAGAAATTCCAATCCCTTAGACTTAATACACATTGACATTTGTGATATGAAGTCAACACCATCACGTGGTGGAAAAGAGTTTTTCATAACTTTTATTGACGGTTGCACTAGATATTGTTATGTCTACTTGATAAATAATAAGGATGAAGCAATAGATGTGTTTAGGCAATACAAAACAGAAGTAAAAAATCAGTTAGAGAAAAAGATAAAGATGATAAGAAGTTATAGGAGCGTAGAATATAAATCTCTCTTTACCAAAGTATGTGTAGAGAATGGAATCGCCCATCAAACTACGGCCCCGTATTCACCTCAATCTAAAGGAATTTCGAAAATAAAAAACCAAACGTTGAAGGAAATGATGAATGTCTTACTTATAAGTTCTGATTTACCGCAAAACTTGTGGGGGAGGCTATCCTTACAGCCGACCGTATAATCAATAGAGTTCCTCATAGTAAGACACAATCAATTCCTTATGAAAAATAAAAAGGAATGAAACCCAACTTGAAATATTTGAAAGTATGACGATATCTAGCAAAGGTCTAAGTTCCTATGCCTAAAAGGGTTAAAATAGGACCAAAGACCGTGGACTGCGTGTTCATAGGATATGCTAAAAGCAGTAAAACATGTCGGTTTTTGGTTCATAAATTCGAACATCCGGATATAAATAAAATTATGGTAATTGAATCGGATAATGCTTAATTCTTTGAAAATATTTACCCTCATAAAATTAGACATGAACAGTCTAGTGAAAGATCTAAACGACCTCGAGATGAACCAAGTGAGAATGTACATAATGAAGAGAATCCAAGACGTAGTACACGTCAAAGAACGTCTACTTCATTTGGATCAGATTTTGTAACATTTCTCTTTAAAAATGAACCTCAAACACTTAAAGAAGCGATGTCGTCGTCAGGCTCATCCTTTTGGAAAGAGGCAGTCAACAGTGAGATTGATTAAATCTTAAGCAACCATACGTGGGAATTGGTTGATTTTCCTCCAGGAAATAAACCTTTAGGTTCTAAATGGATCTTCAAAAGGAAAATGAAGGCGGATGGTACTATTGACAAATACAAGGCAAGACTTGTAGTAAAAGACTTCAAACAAAAAGAAGGCCTTGATTACTTTGATACATACTCGTCATTTACAAGGATAACATCGATTCGAATGTTAATTACCTTGGCGGCGGTATATGATCTTGAAATCCATCAAATGGATGTGAAAATCGCATTCCTAAATGGAGAATTGGAGGAAGAAATTTACATGGAACAGCCTGAGGGTTTTGTGGTTCCAGGAAAGGAGAATAAGGTGTGTACACTTATTAAGTCGTTGTATGGACTAAAGCAAGCACCTAAATAATGGCATGCAAAGTTTGACCAAACCATGTTGGCAAACGGGTTCAAGATAAATGAATGTGATAAATGTGTTTATATTAAAGATACTCCGATCACCAAGTCATTGTTTGTTTATATGTGGATGATATGTTGATAATCAGTAGAGACATTTCTGACATAAATGCAACAAAACGAATGCTCGAGAGTAAGTTTGATATGAAAGACCTTGGAGTTGCGGATGTGATCTTAGGAATAAGAATCCATAGAACTCCACAAGGATTGGATTATGCGATACTTGAAGGATATAGTGATGCAAATTGGATCACCAGATCGAACGAAGTAAAATTCACAAGTAGATACGTATTTACTATCGGTGAAGGAGAAATCTGTTGGAAATCATCCAAACAGACTTGTACTGCTCGCTCTACAATGAAATCTGAATTTATCACATTGGATAAAGCCGGTGAAGAAGCAGAATGGCTTTGAAATTTCTTGGAAGATATTTCTTATTGTCCCAAACCAGTGGCACCAGTATGTATACATTGTGATATCCAAGCGACAATAGGTAGGGCAGGAAGCATGATGTACAATAGTAAATTTCGTCACATACGACGAAGACATAATACCGTTAGGGAACTTCTCTCTAGTAGAATTATCACTGTTGACTATGTAAAGTTAAAGGATAATGTGTCAGATCCACTTACAGAAGGCCTATCTAGAGAAGGAGTGAAAAGGACATCCAAGGGAATGGGTTTAATTATTAAGACAAGTCAGCATGGCGGTAAATCTACCTAGCAGACTGGAGATCCCAAGAGTTAGGTTCAAGGAGATCAAAAAAAGTCGTGACTGACAGGTTCAACATTGTCAATATACCCAATCATTCTCATGATGTAGGCAATGGCTAGTAAACAAGGATAAGACTTAAGGTGAAAAGTCTTTTAATGATTATCTAAATTTGGCAGATTTGACCAAATAGTTTAATCTATAGGATTGAGCGTTTAGAAATCACCTATGTGAGGGCGAAGTGGAAGCCTTTTCAAGGAGAATGTTATTAAAGGTCTATTCTCTAAGCTCTCATGAAACTGGGACGTGTTCATGGCTGAAAAGAACAAAACTGTGAGAATCATAAACGGTAAAAGGCTGGTTGTATGACATGTGTTGTCTAGGTGTACATTAAAGCTCGACGGTTTAAAGATATCAAATATACGGATTGACCAAGTGCATCCGATGCATGTTCACTACGAAAAGTTCAAAGGGAAACTCACTTATCCAGATGCAATCAATCTTTGGTTTATGATCACATACTTGTCCATAACATTGTACGAAAAATAGACATTCTCCATTTATATTGGTGATTGTTGGGTTCAAAGTGCAGATAAAATGTGAATAAAAAATGGAGGAAACTAAGTGGAAGGAAAAATAGAGAAGAAAACACTAAAATGGAAAGTGTACTCTAAAATGAAAAGTCTATTATTTCTCCCACATTGGTGGGAGAATGTGACTTTCAAGTGTTTATATTAAGAAAAACTTATTCCACTTAGTAAGTAAAGCAAGAAATAAGAGATGCCTCGTGCTGTCGTCGTCGCCGTAGCTCGGCTCGACTTCGGCTTTGGATTTTGATTTGTCAAATGATAGGTCGATGAGATCTATCTTTTTTGACAAAATTTATTTGACAGAAATTTAATCCGAAGGGAAATAAAAAATACAGTAAATTATTTTCTGTGTTTTGATCCTCCAGTTATATGCATGCATGCAGTGTTTCGAACTGATGCTTCAGAAGGATGCACTGTTTCTAACTGATGCTTCAGAAGGATGCTCTGTTTCGAACTGATGCTTCGGAAGGATGCAATCCTTCGAAGAAATGCCACACTGATTCATGAAATGGTTTGCCTGTTCGGAAAAGATGCAATCTTTGGACGAATAGACATGATTTTTCAGGAAAGGTTACACCTTTTAAGTGAATCATTGCCACTTTTCAGAAGAGGCATATGAAGGCTATATAAACCTGTTTTCATCCACAAGTTTAGACACGAATTTTTTGAATTACAAACTCTCTTCTTATCTTTAAATCATTATGTTGGATCAATCAAACTGTTAAGTGAGTTCGTTGAATCCAACAATTTGAGGTACTACTATTGTTCGAATTAAAAGTCATTTTATCCTGGGAGAAAGATTCCATAACCTCGAGTACAGTTAGAGGAATTATTCCTTAAGAACACTCCGTGAAGTCGGGGAACTTGGCCTTACAAATTCTATTTCATCTATTTTCTGAAAATAAACACACTTCTTAGATAGACTATTCATAATCTAGAATTGAAGGTGTTAAGTAACTTCAAAAGTGTTCTTGTCTTAGACTTGAACTAGAGTTGAAGTTGGTGTTGCATGTATACAGATTCTTGTACCCGAACACCATAAAATAACAGAAAGAACATGGGGTGGGGTTGCCTTTTTTATTTAATTCTAGTAAAATCGTACGTGCCTTGCACGTGTAACGTTTATTCATATAAAATTAAATGATTTTATCTGTAGGTGATTTTTTATATAGTGTAAAAGTTTAAATCACTTTTCAAATATTCTTAACTTTAATACAATAACGTAAACATAAAGATATATTTTATTGTAAGAACATATATATTTTACCACCAGAAGTTCTAAGATTCGAAATTTATAAAAATAATAAAGTTACATTGAAAATTCAATAACGGAAGTTACTTACATACATAAAAGATGTTTTGTTATTCTTGATCAATAAAACCAATGTAGAAAAAAAAAATTGAAACTTGAAATTTAAATAAAAAAATTAAGTTATGCACAAACATAAAATGATGATTTGTTATTTATGATCGATAAAACTGATGTAATAGAAAAAAATTGAAACCTAGAAACCACACAATTTTTCAATCACGAAAGCATGTTATTTATGATCAATAACACCAATGTAGTAGAAAAGGATATCTGAAATCAATAGAAACAACAAAATTACGTTGGAAATTCAATAATGAAAGTCACTCACAAACATAAAAAGTTCTTTTGATATTCTTGATTGATAAAATCAATGTAATAGAAAAGAAAATTTGAAACCTGAAAATTAAATTAAAAAATTACGCTAAAGACTCAATAACGTAAGTTATATGCTATTTATGATTAATATAACAAACGTAATAGATTATAACATAGAAGATAGAGAATCACATTCAGATATAATTTTTAATAGAAAAACAGTATAATTTTGGTAGAAAATAGTATAATTTCAGGAGCATCGAATAGAATACTTGACTATAAAATTTTGATAGCCAATCATCACTTTCCTATGCAGCTTCCACTATCCTCACTCAAGAATTCAAGGACCGTCACAATATTTGTTGGCAACTCGTGTTTCAATTTCTGCAAGCAGAATGATTGGCCTTATGAACATTATAGCAAAAGGTTAAGTAAGAATTGATGTTACTCTCTATTCCAAGTATCATTCAAAATCAAATATATAAAATATAAAAATTGAAGCACAATAATAAAGATGCAGACAAATATAGCAACCAGCATGCATATATAAGAAAATATGATACTAAAAGAGAAAAATTTGGTATCACTTCGAAAATAATTTTTGCAGAGATGTTTTTTTAATTTGGCATGAGCACAATTTTATTCTTTTTATAGGTAAAGTTTGTTTCAATGTTATTGTCCAACTGAAAATAGAATAGAATTGTAGACTCCTAATTTACTATAAGTTAAACTCTTACCATATATTTATGACTCCTAATTTCTTGAATTAAATAATAACTTTTAAAAAAAATAGAAAAAATAGTAAAAAGATAATTTTGTCTAAAACAAAGACTTTTATTGAAGGACAAAAAGTTCAAACAAAATTTTTAAGGCCCTTCACACTTTTAATATATTATTATTATTATAGATTATAGATTAGATTATAGATATAGATATAGATATAGATTATAGATATATAAATATATATATAATTATATATATATATATATATATATATATATATATAATAGTATATATATTTTTTTTATTTTTTTAAAAAATATATATAAAAATAATGTGTGGGGGATTAATTTTTTTTTTGGAAAAATAGTAATTTCTTACGTGGCTCTGACGTGGCATTGATATGTAGGCGAGTGTAACATACTCTCCATTGTGAGAGTGATATTCACTTTTGAGGGGTGAAAATAATACACTTTAAAAATGTTAAGGGGAGTAAATAAATAGAAATTTAATTTAAGTGCTAAAGTAAGTTGAGCGGACAAGTTCAGGGGCGAAATCATGTCTTTTCTCATATGCAAATCAACAACAACAATAAACCTAGTGAATTCCCACCAAGTGGGGTCTGGGGAAGGTAAAATATACGCAGTACATATCGCTACTTCCAAAAAAGTAGAGAGGCTGTTTCCGATAGACCATATGCAAATCATATAAACTATATAGATGTAAGATGTAACTTAAGTAGTAATTCAAGTAAATAGGGCTTAATATTTCACATGAAATAACATTATCAAATCTTCAAAAATTGATAAAACCAACCATAAAAGAAAAAATAGATGCAAACAAATTGTATCATAAATAAAATTACAAATACAGAAACAATAGTACTATTAGGGGTGGCAAACGGACGGATTGGATTGGATTGGATTTGGACGGGTTAAACATAGATCGAGCAAAAATGGTTTGGATTGCAATCCACCCATATAAATATGGGTAAATATGGATTGGGTAAAAATGATTTCAACCCACTTTAACTCCTAAGTCAAAAACTTAAAACTTCTATATCATATCAACTTAACTTTTTTTCCTTTTCTTTTTTTTTTAGTTTTTTCTTTTTAGTTTTTTTTGTCTCTCTTTTATATGTAGCCTCTAGTTTTCTATTTTTTTTCTTTTTTCATTTTTTTGTCATTTTTTTTCTCTCTCTTTTATCTCTACCCTCTGCCCTTTGTTTCTCTTTCTTTTTTCTTTTTTTTCCTTTTCCTTTTTAGTCTTTTTTTTTTCTATTTTTTATTTTTTTGCTTTTACTTCTTTCTCATTTTTTTTCTTTTTTTGGTTGTATTTTATTTTTATATTTTTTTATTTTCAAAGAACATGGTTAAGTCGAGTACAAATTATGGATGATGACTAAAATATCGTAACCACTCAGTATATTTGTTTTCACCATCATCTTTTTTCTTTTTTTCTTTTCTCCTTTTTCATTATTTTTTCTTTTTGATTTTTTTTGTATTTTTTTTCTTCAATTCTTTCTTTACACTTTTTTGTCTCTTCTATCTCTAACTTCTACCTCTCTTTCTACTTTTTTTTCTATTTTTGGTTTTCTTCTTTTTTTTTATGGTAACGAAAACACCATAAGCGCATATTGATTTATATTCAACATTTATAATTCGAGGGTTGTGTGGATCCTCAGTCATATATATTTTAGTCTCAAGAAAATACAATTAATTCATATGCTTTTTATTTTATTTTTCATCTGGTGTCCGGTGCCTGCATTGGAACCCCGACTAATCCGGATCAGGCGTTGCAGGGCCCATTAAGTTGGCAGCGCTCCCAATAGAGTTTTCTCCATAACTAGGGTCGTACCCTCAACCTCTGGTTAAAGGTGGAGCAGCCCCATCCACTGCACCACAACCCATGT
This sequence comes from Capsicum annuum, assembly GCF_002878395.1. Classification (NCBI taxonomy): domain Eukaryota; kingdom Viridiplantae; phylum Streptophyta; class Magnoliopsida; order Solanales; family Solanaceae; genus Capsicum; species Capsicum annuum. The sequence goes on along the minus strand of NC_061122.1, from coordinate 223,417,223 downwards.
TGATTTTAATTCATATACTTATTTGTATATAAATGCAAATGATAAATTGCACAGATTGACAACTAAACTATTCAAATACAAATAATAAATTTATTTGAAATATATAGTATGATACAAATAAATTTAAAGTAAAAAAATATAAAATGCAATGACCAAAAAAAAGATGAGGAAAAGAATATAAAAAATAAGAAAAATGACAAAAATGACGAACCAAGAATGAAAAGGGTGGAAACAAAAATACAAAAAAAAAATGCAAAGAAATAAAATTGAAAAAAAAATGATGAAAAAGAAGAAAGGAAAAAAGTGCAAGAAACAAGTAAAAAATAAAAAAGAAAAAAAAGTAAATTAAAGGAAAAAAGAAAGAA
>NC_061122.1:223390176-223416758 GCF_002878395.1 Capsicum annuum | reverse complement strand
AAAGAAAAAAAAAAGAAAAAAAGAAAGAGAAATAAAAGATAGAAAAAAATAATAATAAAGGAGTGAGATTATGGATTATATTTAATTGATAAGAGATGTTATGAATTATATAGGCTAAATGGGATAATTAGAAGCTTATATTTATTAACTCATGTAGGTCTCAAGCGAATATGAATGATGAAATAAGAATGAGAAAGGGGAAAGCAAAAAAAAAAAAGAATACAAAGAAAAAAGAAATAAAAATAAAAAAATAGATGAAAAAATGAGAAAGAAAAAAAAATTATAAGGAATAAGTAAAAAATTAAAAAAAAAAAAAACTAAATTAAAGGAAAAAGAAAGAAAAAAGAAGAAGAAAAGAAACTAGAAAAGAAAAAAAATTGAAACTTTAAGCATAAGTGGGTGATCTCTGTGTTTAAATGGGTACCCATATTTTACCCATTTTGTCCATATTTGTATGAGCTTTTAAAATGAGTTGAAGTCCATATTTACCCATTTGAAATATGAGTGATCCAATTCACTAAATATGGATTAAATGGATTCTTTTTACAAATATGGGCTGAAATTGTCGCCCCTAAGTACTATAATGATTTAAAAATGTTCCGACATAATAGTAGTGCCTCATGATTTTAGTTGTACATTCAGTCCTATCAATCAAAATTATTTGGCCTATCATTTCTCCAAGGATCATTTGACCAAGAAGATATTTAATTCTAACCCCAATCGGTTTCTTGGAGTCCTTGTACTTCATGTACTTCTAAGCTAGTGCAATCTAGTTGATACAACTTCACTGTTTTGTGAGTTCCAACCCAAAAAAACTCAACTTTTTCCATCCATTTTCAACCTCCTCAAAAATATAAAGACATATAGATGTAATTTTTTTAATACGGGCATAGAATTTGATTGAACCCCCACGAGAATATAGAGGAAGGTTGTAAAAATGCATAATCTTAAAGGTGTTGGTGAAATACAGTGGCAAAGTTCAGAGATGGTGCTAGCAATATCTGATTCAATAATCTTTGTGTCACTGATTAAGTCTTTTCCACTCTAGAGATACATAGAAAGCAACAATTACTTCTTTAGGATGTTCAACACAATACTGCATATGTTTCTTAAGCTTAGGAATATACTTAAGAGAGTACTTCCATTAGATGACTTAATAGAAAATTCTTCCTTTGCCTTTATATACTATTATAGTAATTCTTTAATATGTAATTAATTACCTGAATTCCTCATTCAAGTTACTTGGAGGAGTTGTTACAACTTTTTTATCCCCATATTTGCACCAAAATCATCTTTAATATGCTCCAAAAAGACTATTGGAAATTGTCTTCCAATTGACTCATCTATAACCATATAGTAAGCTGTAAATTGAATGATAACGATAGCATAGGCAAGTCTATTAATCAACAACTATGCAAAATTGGTATACATGTAAGAGTGCAAGAGAGTAGCATAACATACAATTTTCCAGTAGCGTGCATATTCTTCATAGTAGTTATGTAATTAAAAGGGGCAGTCTAGTGCACTAAAGCTTCCGCGATGCGCAGGGTACAGGGAAGGGCCCATCACAAGGGTATACTTGTACGCAACCTTACCTTGCATTTTTGCTAGACGATGCTTCCAAAGCTTGAACTTGTGACCTCCTGGTCACATGACAACAAATTTACCACGTACTCCAAGGTCCCCTTTAAATAGTAGCTACATAATTCTATATATCAAACAGTCATCTATGATGCTCTTCACTTGATGGTTAATTCAAAATTACCATACCACAGTAAAGTAAGAAGCTAAGATCATGTATCTTTGAAGATGAAACATTCTCTTAAACATGCATCTATTCTTTCTTTTCAAAAAATGCTCTCCCTTTGATAAGAGTTCGTATGAAATTACTAATCTAAAAAATTGTGATCATAAATTTATGAAGGCACCTTTAATGCACTATAAGTAACTGAAAACAATTAATAGTACATATAATGAAAAATAGAAAATCAAATTGTAGATTCCTCCCTCAATTGGTGACATGCTTCTCAAGAATCCTCAAAATTTAAGAGAATAACTTCATAAATTTACATCAAATACTAAAATTTGATGCAAAAAGAGCAGCATAAAATCATGTAAACTTGTCAGTCGACAAAGTAATTATACATAACAGAGTACAAACTAAATATATTTAAGAGAGGAAATAAGTAGTTTCTTCCTTACTTCTCTTTATAGTATCACATATTCAATGTATTTATGAAAACCTCCTCCATTAATGTGTTTTATTATCTACGTAATATATAGATTAGAGTAACTCCGACGATTAAAGCGATGACTGCTTTGCTAAAATCAAGTTTATTAGACAATAAAAAGGTAAAAAGATTACAGAGCCAGTATTGTCCATGATCCTTAACTATATCTTGTACCTAAAGAGTTGTACAATATTTATATTTAAAGGTGTTTTTTAAGTGATTGATGCAATAAAGAATATGCTATTACCTGGTAACTGCAAAGGAATCCACTATTTAATGTACAATAAAGTGTTTTCCACTTGTTTTGCCTTTTTCCGACACTGTATATAACTGACCGCCTGTTGTCTAAGATTAACAATTCATCAGTTGCGACAATACAGCAGATATAACCTTCCTATCAACTAGTAAATTCTAAAAGAAAAATTAGTTTGCTTGTGTATATAAATTTGAATAGAACTCATTAACAAACAACATTGTAATACAGGGAGAAAGAAGATGAAGTTCGTAGACTAATTTTTGTATGAATTGACGTTGATTGAAATCGCCAGAGTGTTAATATTAGAGATGTAAGGCAGCGAATCAATTTAAAAGTAAGATGATTTGGATAACAGGTCTTTTGTTTGAAATACAGCAGAGGGGAAGAACAAAATACGGCAAAAAAAATTAATTGGCTTCCTTACCAAATAAGTCATTCGCCTGAACATCAACCCGATTAATCAATTGCTTGAATGGTCTGAAATTGAAGAGATTGATTACACGAAAAAAAAAGACCAGACATTTAGTAAAAGTAGTTCGTAGAGTAAAATTAAGCTTCGAATCATGATTTTTGGCATTGAACATTGGAGTATTTTTACAGACAACAAAGTTGGCCATAAGATAAATCCTTCCTTATTAATATCTGATTATTTGAAATGTTTCTTAACTGAATCTGCGATAGAAGTTTGTATCTAATCTACCTAAAAATATAACACATATCAATTCATTAAGAGATGAAAAAGCAAAAGAATCAACAAACAATTAAAAATTCTTGCAGTACATTTTTGTTCTGTAGAATGAATAACATGGCGTAAATAATATCACGATTGTGACCATCATTTACTTCCCATCAACGAATTACAAATACTTGTAAGTTTCATCGCATATTTTTGTTCTTTATAGAAGACACAAGTGTTTGAAGAATGTTAAAAGAGATTACATAGTTGGAAGTGTTTTACGGTAAATAAGTAGTTATATAGAAGTAAAACAGGTTTTGGAGATGATGAGATATAATAGGGGAAGTTTTAATTAGGGATAAGATGGAAGAGTAGTTGTGTATTAACAGGTTTGTTAAACTGTTGAAAAAAAAAATTTGTATTTTTTTTTTATTTTTAAAAAAGTAACCAGATATTGAGGAAAATTTGCATATGCTGATATGGCGTCATATTTTTAAAAAATTGAATTTAAGATAAATATGTTAATATGCTACTTATGAGCAAGCCATGACAGTTTTTTTAATTAAAAATATTGTAAAAATTATAATTAATATGTCATAACTAACATAACTAAATCCTTATCCTAATATAATAAATGGCTAATTAATAGGAAGACACGCGGCTGAATGAGGAAGCTACATCTTTTGTTATTAATAATATATAGATATAGATCTATTTTCTAGCCAAATTAATTTTCTCTCGAATATATCTAATGATTAGTCCAAGAATTGGTACACTTTGTTACTACTGGAGAAATAATCAATAAATCATGGATAAGTGAGGATAAGTGTTTTAAAAGGCAGTTTGAGGCTCGTCTCGAAGCGAGGCATACCCAAAACGCCTCAAGGCGTTGTGGAAGGTAAAAGTGTCGAAAGGCGAACGTTCCAAAATTTGACGCATTCACCTAAGCATTGAGGTGTTCGCCTACCCGTGAGGCGCACATTAGGTGTAAGTCTAGAAAGCTTACAATGTAAAATGATTTTTTCTTATTAAATCTCTAATTTAAACTTAATACTAAAATACATGATTGGTAAATACTTAAGTATTCAAATTTAAAGAGCAAGAAAACTTAAAAGTCACACTTTCAAGTGTATGTGTCAGTGGGTGTCGATGATGCCGCTACTCAAGAAGGTACTGGGTGTACTTTCTTCCTCCTAGTTTCTTTTTTTCTTTTAGTTCTTTTCAAGTTGCATAGTGACGAGCTTTTAAGTTATTTACTTTGTTTTCTTTTAAAATACAATATATGGTATATGGGTGCGTAATCGAGTTACGAGAAAGTGAGGGTGGATTGCTTATGTACTATTTTTTTATATAAACTTGTGATTTTGAGGACATATAATAGTTTATCATATAAAAATTGACTTTATCTATTAGTTGTATTATGTGGCATGATAGATTTTTATTTTTTGTTGAAGCAATTTTAAATACATATTCACTTATTTTTTTAATATGTTTTTGATATAGATTATTTTTTTTGGTGATTTATCTCTTTCAAAAATATTTATTTACATTATATTAATTTATAAAATATTAAAAATTAAAAGATTCGTGAGGCTTACACCCCAACGCCTCGGAGCTTACGCCTCGCCTCATGCCAAATAAAACGTCTTGTCTTAAGCCCCGCCTCTAAAAACACTGATGAGGATTGCTAAGTTGGTTAAAATTCAAACAAGTTAAGGTGCTTTTGTTCTTTTCCATTTCTATTTAGTTTATATTTTTTTACACTTTGATTTAAGTTCATTAGTTTCAATTGTTGCTTCGATTTTGTTCTTCATCTAAGTGTGTAATTTGTTCTATGTACTTACTGGTATTTTGAGACTATCCTTATTTTTAATTTAAATTGATTTATATTTTTAATTACAATATTTTATGTTTGCTAGGATTTGTGACTTTAATGCGGGTGAGACTGAAAATTTCAGGTTAGATTCTTGACATTACATAAATTAAGGATTAATTTGACGTATGATTTTATTATTTTTTAAAAGCCAGATATAATCATAAAAAACTATGCTTCTTACTTAATGAAATTGGTCATTGTTTCTTTTGTTTTTGGTCAATATTTTCTGGTGTTCCTTTTATAATAACACGTCTAATGTTTTTTATATATATGTATTATTAATGCAGAAGCACGTACACTTAACTAGTACTATGATTTAAATATTCTGAATAGTCAATTAATGTAGCTTATAGTACTTTTTACCTAGTTTTGAAATATATAACTTTCATTTAAAAAAAAACTAAAAAGAAAAAACTGAGTTCAAAAAAAAAATAATTAAAGATTTCATGTCACTCCTTGTCAAACTTACATTGTTTGAATTTCAACAACAACATATCGAGTAAAATACCCAAGTGTAGTCTGAAAGGATAAAGTGTACACATACCTTATCACTACCTCGGAGAGGTAGAGAGGTTATTTCTGAAAGGCCCTTGGTTCAAGTGTAGCAAATCTGGGTACAAAGAAAAAGAACCTAGTGTAGATAATATGGCACCCGGACAGTGCATAATCTACCTTAAAAAACATTAATCAACCACAGGATAGTGCGATAATCAATCAAAACATAATAAACGACAACAAAGACAGATGTCCACGGCCAAATCCTACACTACCACACTACGACTAGTGCGCAAAAACACTCTTATCCGACTAACCTTCTACACTAATGTGCGTCTTCCACATCCCCTATCTAAGTTCATGTCCTCGGTAACCTGAATATCCATCGTGTCCTGTCTAATTACATCTCCCCAATACTTCTTCGGACTTACTACATCAAAATTCTCGAACCTTCTTACTAGGACACCTGAATTGCGCCTCATCGCATGTCCAAGCCACCTTAATCTCGTTTTTCTCATCTTATTCACCACGGAGGTCACTTCCCCGTATCTCGAATCGCCTCATTCTATCAACCTTAGTATGCCCACACACACATCTCAATATCCTTATTTCAGCGGCATACATCTTCTAAAGGTGAAAATGTTTAACTGATCAATACTCTACCTCATTGTTTTAATTTCGAAAAGCAAAATATCACCCAAACTGAAACAGAAGGAGTAATAAAATGTGGACAAAAATTAATTTTATTATTAAAAATAGTTCCAAGGGGAAACAAAAAATTCGGTAGTTCAACTTTAAAACACTATATACTAAAAATAAATTGATACACAGTGGGGCATATTATGTTCCTTGCAATTCTTCTTCTTTTTTTTTTTTTTTTTTTTTCTTTTTTTTGCTTTAGGCATTCCTTAAGTCTCCGGTCATATAAGTCGACAGTATGAACTTTTCAAGACATAAAGATTTATGCTTTGGAACTTTAAGTTGGTTTCAAAACTTTATGTTTCAAGAAATTCATATATAAGTTCGATTTTAAAACTCCATGTTTCAAGAAATTCATACAATTTGGCATAATTTCTGCCTGAATCATAAGTTCAGTTGTATAGAGAAAATTGTGCTTTGGCACATATGTTCAATATAGTTTGAACTGGTGCCTTATATAGGACATAATTTTAAAATTTGTTAGATCCTTCAAAAATATTTCATTTTATAGAGAATCTAACGCAAGTAAAATGATATTTTTGAAGGATCTGACACGTATAGCTTCACTGAGTATTATTTCAAACTTGAATTCACAAAGTTCAATTCCTGACGCTACATCTGATTATGTTACTCAGATCCTCCAAAATGTCTCCTGGTGTGCGTTGAATAAGTTAATTACTTTTGAAGGATGGGAACAACTTAACTGTGAGAATATCAAGATAATGGAAACGCTTACTTTTTCAACATAATTGATACTCTTCTAGATCACAGAATTGCAATAAGATGCTCTGTAAGTTGAAGACGGCTAATATGGAAAGTGATATCCCTAGATAACAGTACATAATAACAGGCAACAGCTAAAGCCAAATCATGTCCTATGATTGAAACACAAAAAGCTAAATTCCACTGATTGAAATTACAACAACCCCTTCAGTCTTCTTCATTGTTGCATACTGGACCGCTAAGATTCAGGGGACTGCCTTGCCCACCAGATGATTCACTAGAGGTGCCACATGATGGTGGGCTATTGGAACCCGTCGAACCATCAAGATTGGAATCCAATGGAGAAGGTGATGCCTAAAAATCATTTGTTGATGTTGATTCTTCCCGACCATCAGCAAAGAAACTAGCTACGATAACTTGGAACAGAAGCCGTTTCATTTGTAACTGCTATGTAAGCAGAACCTGTACATATCACTCTTAACAAAAAACGCATGATGCTTCTTGATTGCTCACATAAGTAGAGGAATCAAGGAGGGAGAGGGTCTGGGAATCGAGGAGTTTACAGATATAAGATATTGACTATTAATCAGCATACTGCACGCATTCTTTCTTTCTGCCTGTCTTTTCCGAATGATGCACATAGCATGCATTCACAAAACCAGGATAGTTTCATCCAATGCAACAACATACCCAGTACATTCCACCAAGTGGGGTCTGGGAGATAGTTTCATCCAATGGATAGAGGTATATAAGTAGCTAGAGTCCCAAAACATGAACTAAATAAAAACTGGATTGGTTGTCTTGTATAGATACCAATACCAGCTTCACTAATTACCATTTAACATTAAATCCAGGAAAGGCGGATAGAGCAAATAGTGTTTCATGATGAATGATTAATAGATAGTACATATGCTACATAAATCGATATTTGAAACTTATGAGGAGGCTAACCTGGACTGGAGATGCCGCAGTTAGCACACCCGCCACACCACCACCGAAAATGCGTCCATCAGATCTAGCTAATGACACACTGAATCCACCTTTTTTGCTTTGTTGACTGCTAATTTCAGACGGTATAAATGAACCAGACAGAGACACTATGTCAAATCGTCCCTACAGGAGGAAAATGTCAAAAAGCACTCCAACGCCGAAATGATGCAAGGATATACAATACGAAAAGAGCGATGCAGAAGAGCAGATTTATCAACAGACCTGTGTGTTCTAGAAGAGACAATCAACTAATTTTAGGCACAGAATGAAGTTGAAATTAACGAATAAGATTAAAATGATACGAACTGCAAATGGATTTTGGAAATAATAGTAAAAATAAACATATCTCTCAAGTAAAATGAGGAAAAATGATAATTTTTCCTTCACATCTAAGTGAGAAGCCCCTGTGATTAATATGAAGAAACACGAGCCGAATTAAATAACCACGAACTACTGAAGCTTTAAGTGCAAAGCACATCAATGTGTGGGTTTAAGTGAAAAGAAGGGTGCTAATGAATATAAAAATAAAAAATATAAAACGCAATGCAGAAACAACTATTAAAAAAAAACCATCAATTAGTTGGAAAAAAAAAATTGAAAAGTCATAATTACCTGAATTATGTGAGTTTGAACATGACATGCTAAAAAAATAACATATATTAAGAAGTAAACCTCATAGGTCACAGTTCCACCAAACGTTTGTCGAAGAGTCACATTTGATATTGCACCAGTGGCAGACAAAATGCAAACAGCCCTCGGAGCATTCTGAGAAAACAACATTATTTTATATGCCACATCCTGAAAATCAGATCGCAAGGATTAGTAATACAAAATATACTGATCTTTGACTAAATATCTAGAAAAATATCACGTGTCCAAACCATTACAAGGATCCAAAGGCAACACTGGAATTCCAAGACTTAAAACATTAAACACATGTAGATATTTAGATCTACAGAACAAAAGATTAGCGCGATATTTGGTTGGGTGCTAAGAGGAAGGGTTTCAAGGCAATTGGACAAGTAAGCAACCATTTTTTTTGGTTAGAAAGAGAAGAGGGGAAGTAAAAGTGAAAAAGTATGCTACTCCCGACATCGGCCTTTTAAACCCCTCCATAAATGAAAAAAATGAAAAGGTTTAATGCTTGTTTACTTGTCTTCCACTACCAAACAGCTGGAAGGGAGGGTAAATATTGTTAAGTAGTCGCCAAAAGTAAGTAATAAAATGTTTTGTTGGACCCTTGTACTTGTCTGAGTTTGTAATGTGAACACCTCTACTTAGCTCTTTGTTAACTGAACCCCTCAACCCATCAAAACACAACATTTTCAACCCTTTTTTTGACTACTTATTGTGTGTGTAATACAATCGCTTACACGTGGAGTCCATGTCATTTTTTTAATGCCACATAAGAAATTAATATTTTGACGAATAGTTAAATCAAATACCACCCCCACCCACCCACCTCTCATCTTCTTTATACCTACCACCCACTTTGTTCCCCTCTCCAGTACACACACAACAAGTAGTCATAAAAAGGGTTTAAATGTTGTATTTTGATGGGCTTAGGGGTTCAGTTGACAAAGGGACAAGTATAAAGGTCCAGCAGATCATTTTGTCAAAGTAAATCATCCCTAAACCAAAACAACACGCTCTACTCATGTAGGAGGAAGTTCAATTAAGAAAATAAAGATTAAATCAAGCATATTTTTATCATGTTGTTGAATCATCTATAAGATAAGTATTAAAAGACAAGAAAGCCTCATTATCTCCACAAGGTACGGATAAGGACTGCGCACAATCAATTCAATTAATAAACAGAGCATAACTTTGTAAATCTCCAAGTCATAAAAGCTTTTCTAAGGTTATGCTAGTCATATTGACTTAACGTTATGTTCATTTACTACGGATGCCATATTTGAAGAAATTTCTTTCAGAAACACATTTTTCACTATCTATTCTTTATGTTAGTAACATAAGCCTTGATAATAAAGTGACTTACACTCGGTAATAAAATAAATTTTTCACCATCATTAGAGAGTAGGTGCTTTATTGGTGTTCTCTTTTCACAACTCTTTTCTTAAGATATTGTCCGCAACTGCTAACCAAGTAAACTTCTACAAAATTTTTTGAATTACTGACAACAAAACTAATAGGGAATAATTGTAATTCGAGAGACATAACTATACTTGCAGGTTATTCCCAAGATTCATAAGAAATGAAATGTTTCTTCAACTAAAAAATATGATTATTTATATAGCATTCAAGGAAATACAAAGGAAAAGGAAGTAACCTCTCCTGCATTCACAGAGACAATATGTGGTGTGAGTCCAAATCCTGTTGTTCCTGCAATCAGAAAATGACACCGAGAACGGCGGAGCATCAGGATTTTTAAATCTATAAAAGCCCCTATTTTGGGTTAACGTGTGATGTATAAGGTTAGAATAATTTTTTGATATAAAACTCGGGATTTTTTAATTTTGTTTTTTATTAGAGATATTTGTTAATCTTGAGATTATTTATTTTATTATTTATACTAGAGTCATAACTTGTTCCCAATCAAATGCCCCTTAAGGGTGTATGTTTTACTTTAGAATTAGATAGAATGAAACTTATACCTCAAGGTAAACATTCTTTAAAAAAATTTGTCAAGCAAAATCAAGCCATACTTACGAGTTCTATAGGAAACAAATTCACATTAAATAAGCCATAGGGACAAAAAGTAAAAGACCATCGACTTGATGGATAAAAATTAAAGATCACTCTGAAATAGAGATAGTACATACAAAAGCTTGTTAAGGGAATGAAAATATCCCGATCCAGACCAATTGAGTGGTGGAAATAAGTACCCCCCCCCCCCCCCCCCCCCCACGAAAATCATACCCCAAAATCTATAAATGAGCATGCTTCGATTCGAGTAGAGATTTGAACATGAGCAGGGTATTGAAGAGAAATGTACTATCTCGATGATAAAAGAAATCTTTGAATTCCTTATAAGACTAGGCAATCCTCTATACTTTGAGCTAACTTTTGAGGCTAAGATAGCCCCCTTAGCCTAATTTGACATTTATGGTCCTAAAATAATGATATTCCTAGCCAGTTTGCTAATTGAGCCTAAGCTAAAATTTTAAATTTGTGAGTTCAATTTGCCAATGGACACATATTTAATGGTCTTTTTAACACAATATAGGGTCTAAGGAAAAATTGAATTGAAATCCTTCAAAAATAATGTTTGTCAAATTCCCCAAAAAGTATTTCATTCTATAAAGAATCCGACACAAGTAAAACGATATTTTTTAAGGAACAAGCATGCATTGCTTCTCCGAGTAGTACTTCAAACTTGAACCTAGCTCCGTATCTGGATATGCTACTCAGATCCTTTAAATTGTTTTTAGGTGTGTATCGAATGTTAAATTAACAGAAAAACAAAAAGAAAGATGCGTACCTTTATCCGCCATCGCGTAACCGATGACAAACTAGGTTTAGGCTTCCTCTCCTTTACTTATAGCGGCTGGCAGCTTATAGAATACTTTTAGGTTAAGCCAGGACAGATCTAGCCTTATATATAAAGACTTAAAAGCCTTAACTTAGTGCACTCCCATTATGGGCTCACAGTTCTTCTACAAGCCCACACTATCGTCAGACTACACCAATAACATGAAATGGATACAAGCCCATACGAAATCCGTATAAATGCATAGCTTGTGTCTCCACCAACTAATAACATCAGCCCATTTTACTTTAACGTAATAAAAAGTTAATGTTAAGTTCACATAAAGTAAATAATTAGAACATTCTCCCACTTGGACATGTTTGCTTTTAAAGAAAAGTTTTTTTTGGAAAATTTATTTTTATGAAAATGACTCTCTAGCTGGATAGACAGTGGCCATACGCATTTAGTGGTGGAACGCCATCTCCAACATGGTCCAGTCAAGCAAAATCATCTCTGTTGAACTGTAGCAATACTTGCGTCAACCAACGATACAAAACCAATCCACAATTACTAACATTGAAGTTTTGTAGACATAAACCAAATGGTGTGGTGATGTAGCAAGAAATAGCCAACATGGACTCCAAATCGAAGCTATTTCATTGTTAGTCCTTCAAACAATTTTCATATCAATATGTATGCTTAAAATCAACATACGTACCATAAAAAAAATTTCACCACGATTTTCTGTTACAACATGTGTGAGCACTAAAACAAAATGTGCTCCATCAGAAAATCTAGATTTTCAAGGATATACCATATATGTCTCTAAAATGATCCAATTAAACAACAATATGATCCTATCAATATGAGACATAACCAAGACACAAGGCAAAAAGCCTTAATATAATAAAATAATATTAAAGAGTGCACAACAATAATCAACATAAATGATAGCAAAATCAACCATAGCATAAATATCTCAATAAAAGAGATAATATCATCATAAGCCCGAAACAATAGGGTAAATTGTCTAATGACAAATGAATAACATATTAAATACTCCGACTAACCTAGCAAATCAAATGACTCAATAACACCCACATTCTGAACATGTTGCATAAAAACTATGGGTCTCAGTTCCTCGGTTAGTGGATCAGCAAGCATCAAATCGATAGGCATATGTTCAATCACAATATCCTCTCCCTTAACCATGTCTATCAAATTGACAGTGAAAGCAATGTCAATGTCAGGATGTGTGCAAACTTGTGCATACATAAGGTTTCCAACAACACTTGAATAAGGCACATCTTTCATAGAATCTTTCATAAGATCATTTTTGGGACACAAGTCTAAGCTTAACGTATCACCTTTCACCACAGAGACATCTCCGGGCTTACAATTTTCCATCTGAAATCTTTTCAATACACGATAAATGTAGGCCTTTTGTGAAAGCCCTAATAACTTACGAGACCTATCTTGTCGAATTTCAATGCCCAAAATGAATTATGCCTAATGAATGTTTAGTTTCACGCAACAGTCCCAAATTATTACTAGCAAGTAAAACATAAAGAGAGAGAATGATGAACTTACTCCCACTAATCTTAAGGTAGATGCAATGATCAATCTTGTTCTCCACGAAACCCATAGAAGTGATAATTTCCTCGAACTTCAAGTACCACTGTCGAGAAGCTCACTTCAAGCCATAGATATATTTCTTCAACTTACACACAAGATGCTCACTGGTTTTACCAACAAAACCTTGGAGTTCTTGCATGTAAACCTCTTCACTAAGATCACCATTCAAAAAAGTTGTCTTTACATCCATCTAATGTAACTCAAGATCAAAATGAGCTACCAATGCAATAATGATCCTAAAAGAATCCTTAGATGACACCGGTGAAAAGGTTCCATTGTCAACCCCTTCTCACTGTGTAATCTTTTAGCAACCAATCTCGCCTTGAATCGTTCAACATTTCCATTTGAATCCTTCTTGCTCTTAAAGACCCATTTACAATCAATAACCTTCTGGCCTTTAGGAAGCTTTGAAAGCTCCCACACATCATTACTACTCATGGATTTCATCTCTTCAGACATGGCATCAATCCACATCTTTGATTAAACAGATGATGAAGCTTCAAAAAAGGCCACAGGATCCACAATGTCACCTTCAGCTAGGTATACTAAATAATCATTCGACAGCGATGATTGTCTTGGTCTACTTGATCTCTTCAAATTCTGAACCTCTTGATCAACAACAGCAGGTGCCTGAACCACTTCTTCAACAGCAGGCACCAGAATTTCTACAGGTACAGGGCCATCAACTTGCACATGTATATAATCATGAGGTTCATCATGTATAGGTTCAGACACAAATAATTCTGAGGTAACAGTAAGAGAAATTCTGACAACTTCATCACTTTCAGTATGCTCACGAGCAACATTCTGAGAACAATCTTTATCCGCAACATCAAATTAAAAAAAGTTTGCATTTTGAGATTCAACTATTCTTGTTCCCCTTATAGGACAATAGAACCTGTATCCTTTACAATGAGTTAGATAACTAATTAAAAAATAACGCAAAGTTCGAGGTTCAATTTTCTTTTATGAAGGGTTATAGATCTTTACTTCAGCAGGACATCCCCAAACTCGAAAATGTTAAACTGGACTTTCTATTGGTCCACAACTCAAAGAGGGTTTTCGGAACTAACTTGGAAGGGACACGATTAAGAATGTACATGAATGTTTTAATAGTTTCACCCCAGAGGAACTTAGGTAAGTTAGATCTACTCATCATACATCTCATCATGTCTTTTAAAGTACAGTTTCGCCTATCGGTTACATCATTTTGGTCAGAACTGCCAGGCATAGTGTACTTGGCAACTATGCCACAAAATTGTAGATATTTGGCAAAGGGTCTCATCTGTTGCCTAGTCTCAGTGTATTTATCATAGTACGCACCCCCACGATCAGACCACACTATCTTAATGACCTTTCCCAGTTATTTCTCTACTTCAATTTTAAACACTTTGAACATTTCAAGAGAATCTAATTTTTTTTATTAACAAGAAAAACATAACCATACCAAGAAAAGTCATCAATGAAGGTGATAAAATAACTTAAACCACATATTGTAGTAGAATATGAACCACTTATGTCTGTGTGAATGATTTCCAGCAAACCAAAACCACGAGTAGCACCCTTTTTTCTTGTTTTAACTTTTCTCTAATGCAATCAATACATGTTCCTATGTCCCAAAAATCAAGAGAGGGTAAAATATTAGACTTAACAAATCTTTCACTTTTCACTATCTTTAAAGATATGACCCAAACGCCTATGCCACAGCATGCCCGATTTTTCATTTAAAATTGGCCGTTTAGACCCAACAATTCCAGAATTAAAAGTTGTATTCAAAATCAGAAGTCAAGAAAATTTAAAACAAACCATCAGATAGGATTCCATGACCAACAGCTCGAGAGAACATAAGAAAATTAACTTTTCCATTAAGAGAATTAAAACCATAACTAAATCTGTCTAAAACTGGAATAGAAATCAAATTTCATCTAAAAGATGGTACATTAAGAGTCTTTTCAAGAACAAACTTATAACCAGTTTCTAAGTCTAAAACTATAGTTCCTATGAACTCTACTGCAACTTGGACTTCTGTAGCAACTCTAATTCTTGACTTCATTTCCTTTGACTTCCTTTTGTCTTTGAACCAACAACATACCCAATGTATTCCCATATAGTAGGGTCTGGGGAGGGTAAAATATACGCAGTTCATAGCACTACCTCCGAAGAAGTAGAGAGGTTATTTCCGATAAACCTCCGGCTCTGGACCAAAGACAGTAAACAAAGTCGAAATAAAACATGACACAAGATGAAATAACCGAAAAAAGAAACACACCCACAAAGTAGTACTCTACATTATCAAACCCGGAGCACACCCCTCACCCCAACCCTTCTACGACTACTAGCAAGATTACACCAAAGCACTCATATCTACAAGCTACACCGCACCCACCTGCACTAGCCCTCTAACCTTATTTGCATCTTTCACAACTTCCTATCTAGGCTAATGTCCTCGGTAAGATGTAATTGATCCATATCACGTCTAATCACCTCCTTCCAATATTTCTTCAGCCTACTTCTACCCCGCCTGAAACCATCTAAAACTAACCTCTCACACCTAAGAAACTGGGACATCAGTGTCCCTCCTCATCACATGCCCAAACCATCTCAACCTTACTTCTCGCAACTTGTCCTCCACAGAAGCCACACCCACCCTTCTTCCGAATGGTTTCATTACTAACCCTATCTCCCCTAGTAAGCCCACACATCCAACGCAACATTCTCATTTCTGCCACCTTCAACTTCTGGATATGAATTTTTTTAACTGGTCAATACTCCGCTCCATACAGCATGGCAGACGGATTACCACTCTAGAGAATTTACCTTTAAGCTTGGGAGACACCTTCTTATCACACGAAACTCCCGAGGCAAGACTCCATTTTATCCGCCCTGCCCCAATACGATGGTGACATCCTTGTCAATCTCTTCACTCCCCTGAATACTTAAAACTCTCTTACAAACATCCTGAGAATCCATCTTCACTACCACCTCGTCCTCCAGCGTCAAATCACTGAATTTGCACTCCAAGTACTCCGTCTTGATCCTACTCAACCTGAACCCTTTAGACTCCAGGGTTTGTCTCCAAACCTCTAACTTATCATTAACACACCCCGAATCTCATCAATAAAAACTACATCATTCGCAAAAAGCATACACCAAGGCTCCTTGGATATGCCGCGTCAAAACATCCATCACCAAAGTGAATAAAAACGGGTTAAGAGTAGATCCAGGGCTTGTCTCCAAACCTCTAACTTATCATTAACACACCCCGAATCTCATCAATAAAAACTACATCATCCGCAAAAAGCATACACCAAGGTACCTCTCCTTGGATATGCCGCGTAAAAACATCCATCACCAAAGCGAATAAAAACGGGTTAAGAGTAGATCCCTGGTGCAACCCTGTCAAAACATGGAAATGCTCTGAATTTGCTCCCATCGTCCTCACCCGAGTCTTTGCTCCATCATACATGTCCTTAATTGATCTAATGTACGCCATACCACAGGGACCCTCTGGCCTCCAAAGCATCTCCAAAAGACCTCCTTAGAGACTGTCGTACACCTTTTTCAAGTCAATGAACACCATGTGTAAGTCCCTCTTTCTCTCCCTGTACTGCTCCACTAGTCTACGCACGAGATGAATTGCCTCTGTCATCGAGCGCCAAGCATAACCTTTTATTTTTGAATTCCTGCCAGGAAATGGCAACATGAGCAGTAGCTTCACTATCAAACCACCAAGAATTAATGGGGACATCTACAAAGTGTAACTCAAAACAAATAAGAGCTAGATGATTACCTTCTTTTGACTCCTTTTTTATCTAGGAATGAAATTTGATGCAATCTGTCTGCTTGTGACCAGGTTTCTTACAAAAGAAGCAATTATTATTTTTCTTAAAAATCATGTTATTGGCCCCAGGATATTCAGTCTGATCTTTACCATGCTTTTTGTTGGCTTGACCCTTCTTAAAAGTATGATTATTAGATATTTCAAACTTCCTAGGTCCCTTGCTAGAACTTGCTTTGGAATCATGAGAAACTAACATGGCAACCTCACCCTTCTCTTTTTTAATTTTTTTCCTCTTCAACAACACATTTGGAGATGAGATCATTGATGGACCAAGATTCATCCTGAGTATTATAGGCAATTTTCATTTGGCTAAACTCAGCATGCACGAATTTAAGAGCAGACTGAAAAATGTAAATATCAGGAAGAGTTATTTCAAGAGTGTTCAGTTTAGACTGTATGTAGACCATCTAAACGATGTAATCTCTAATACCTCCAATAAAGCTATACCTCATCCCTACGAGTTTATTCATTAGATATCCAGTCTCAGCCTTATTGGATACAAGATACCTTTCTCCCACTTGGGCAAAAAACTTTTTGACATTGGTAGTTTCGGCAGGCCACTTTTGAGGTGCTCAGCAGTCGAGCTCCTAAAGGCAAGGATGCATAACCTATTAGATCTCTCCCACTTAGCATAAAATTCTTTTTCAACAATTGTACTAGAATCAGTGAGAGCTGGATGCTCATTCTCACTCGAGGCTTGATCTATGTCAGTCATGCCCAAAGAAAATTCTAAGATCTTCTTTCCAACGCTTAAAGTTAGAGCCCGACAGAATCACAACTTAAACATTGTTTTTGTTCAAAGAAATCACAACACAACATGAATGAATTTATCAAAATAGCAAGGCATAAGAATAATAATCTTATCACAACGATGAGTCCCACAGCATCAAAGAGTAGCCCCTCTTTGGGCAGGGCAAGAAAATATTTTTAATATTAGAAACCTATCCCTTTTGGGCAGACAAATTTACTAAATCAAAATATTTTTCCATCATAGGGCTCACCACAATACTAAGTTAAAACACACAATAAATCTCCTTTGGGCAGACCATCATATGTTCTAACTTAGTGATATCCCTCGAAATGGATTAAAGCCATTTTTATGACACTATTTACCCTAATTTGCAAAACAAATTCAATCTCAGAAATTCAATATGTCATTGCTTTAATTTGCTCATTCGATCCAGTAAGTAACCACACAATTAAAAATATTATAAATCTGATTTTAGTTATAATTCAAGTGGAACCAAATTCACGTAGAATACTCGCCACACCGCCACCTAAAATTCATCCATCACATCCAGCTAATGATACACTAAGACGACCTTGTGGACCGCCAATGTCAGATGGCAAAAATGAACCAGATAGAGACACAATGTCAAACAATCCCTACGAAGAAAAAGGTCAGAAAAGCACTCATCAGTAGCAGATCTGTGAATTTCTAGAAGAGACAATCAACTAGTAACTTCAGGCACAAAATGAAGTTGAAATCAAACAATAAGAATTTAAATGTTCTTCAAGTCAGAGAAAAGAATATCTATAATAGCATTCAAAGGAAATACAAAGGATAAAGAGGTAACCTCTCCGGTTTTCACAAGGATAATAAGTGGTGTGAATCTCGATCCTGTAGTTCCTGCAATGAGAAAATCACTCTGAGATGGTGAACGAAACAGCACAGGATAATGAAAAAATTTATTATACACGGAAAGTGAGACATGTATTCAATCTTCCCACCACACCCAACCCAAAAAGGAAATCAAAAAGAAGAAAAATGAATCGAAAAATCAGCATTCATCTTCTATTACACATGATCCATGAAAATGTTTGATCAATTAATTCAACAACGCAGAAATTTCTAATTTAAGTTTCAGGAAACAAAGAAATCAGTTGCACAACTCTAAAGACAATAAATTTAAAAAGGGAACTCCTATGAAATTGGGAATAAATGATAAGAATGTTGAGGTCTGTATGCATACACAAAGCCGTTACAACGGCATATTAAATATGAATGTACTCCTATTATAGCTTTTTTTAAGATTGGTAACATACATATACATAATCAGCACTAAGTTCGGGCGGCACCATTAATACAAATAAGTGAAGATCCTGACTGTGCAAAAGAATTTTACAAGGAGTATCTAAACTATCAAGGAATCTGTCTTCCCTAATCTATTTTTTTCTTTACATCAATGATAGAACAATTGAATACAACTCATTTTGAGCTTTTGTAATGGATTTTGCTTACCTTCAAAACTTCTAGCATTCCTTTATTTCCAAATTGACATTATAGAAGGCTCCACCCTAATTGCTCAAGCGTCGAAGAGAGTCCTTCACTATGCAGACGGCTATCAATAGAGTCGTGCCAGACTGATGAAGTCACATATGCTTATATAGATAGGCTAGAGACTTATGTAGATAGGCTAGAGACTCTTAAGGCAAAAACTTTAACCCTTGGAACTTTTTCATAAAATATGATTGCCCTACGAAAACTTCTGTATATTTTATGAGAAAGTCCATAGGGTTAAAGTTTTTGCCTAAGAGTTTCTAACCTACCTATATAAGCATATGTGACTTCATCAGTCTGCACACCTCTTTTGGCAGCCGCTTGCAAAGTGAAAGACTATCCTACGCTTGAATAATTATGGTGGCACCTTTTATAATGTCAATTTTGAAAGAAAAAAATGTTAGAAGCTTTGAAGGTAAGCAAAATTCATCACAAAAGCTCAAGATGAAATATATTCAATTGTTCTAGCGTTGATGTAAATAAACTAGATTAAAGGAGACAGATTCCCCCGATAGTCTAGATAGGATCCCTATAAATTCCTTTTGCGCAGTCAGGATCTACGTTTACTTATATTTATGGTGCTGCCAACTTCGTGCTAATTATGTTGAGCTTTTATGATGAATTTTTCTCTACCTTCAAAACTTCTAGCATTTCTTTCTTTCCAAATTGACATTATAGAAGATTTCACCCTAATTGCTCAAGCGTCGGAGAGAGTCCTTCACTATGCAGGCGGCTATCAAAAGAGTCGTGCCAGACTGATGAAGTGGTATACGCTTATATAGGTAGGCTAGAGATTTTTAGGCAAAAACTTTAACTCTAGAGAATTTTTCATAAAATATGGTTGCCCTACGAAAACTTCTGTATATTTTACGAAAAAGTCCCAAAGGTTAAAAGTTTTTGTCTAAGAGTTTCTAACACACCTATATAAGTGTATTTGACTTCATCAATCTGCAAGCCTCTTTTGACAGTCGCCTGCAAAGTGAAAGACTATCCTACGCTTGAATAATTACGGTAGCACCTTTTATAATGTCAATTTTGAAAGAAAGAAATGCTAGAAGCTTTGAAGGTAAGGAAAATTCATCACAAAAGCTCAAGATGAAATATATTCAATTGTTCTAGCGTTGATGTAAATAAACTAGATTAGAGGAGACAGATTCCCCGATAGTCTAGATAGGATCCCTATAAATTCCTTTTGCACAGTCAGGATCTTCGCTTACTTGTATTTATGGTGCTGCCAACTTAGTGTTGATTATGTATATGTATGTTTTTTCTTTTGATAACCGATTATGTATATGTATGTTACCAATCAAAAAGAAAAAACTATAGCAGAAGGTACATTCCTATTTAATATTCCGTTGCGATGGCTTTGTGTATGTATATGGACTTCAACATCCTTATCATTTATTGCTAATTTCATAAGGAAATATCTTGACTGTACAAAAGAAATTAACAAGGATCCTATCTATCTAGACTATCAAGGAATCTTTCTTCTCTAATCTATTTATTTTACATCAACGATCGAACAATTGAATACAACCCATTTTGAGCTTTTGTTAGGAATTTTGCTTACCTTTAAAACTTCTAGCATTTCTTTCTTTCCAAATTGACATTATAAAAGGTTCCACTCTAATAGCTCAAGGTTCGGAGAGAGACCTTCACTATGCAGGCGGCTATCAAAAGAGTCTTGCCAGACTGATGAAGTCACATACGCTTATATAGGTAGGCTAGAGACTCCTAGGCAAAAACTTTAACCCTAGGGACTTTCGTAAAATATTGTTGCCCTAAGAAAACTTCTGTATATTTTACGGAAAAGTCTCAAGGGTTAAAGTTTTTACCTAAGAGTCTCTAACCTACCTATATAAGCGTATGTGACTTCATCAGTCTGCACGCCTCTTTTGATAGCCGCCTGCAAAGTTAAAGACTCTATCCTACACTTGAATAACAACGGTGACGCCTTTTAGAGTGTCAATTTTGAAAGAAAGAAACTCTAGAAGTTTTAAAGATAAGCAAAATTCATCACAAAAGCTCAAGATGAGTTGAATTCAATTGTTCTATTGAATATTTTACGAAAAAGTCCCAAGGGTTAAAGTTTCTGCCAAAGAGTCTCTAACCTACCTATATAAGCGTATGTGACTTCATCAGCCTGCACGCCTCTTTTCATAGCCGCCTGCAAAGTTAAAGACTCTATCCTACGCTTGAATAATTACGGTGAAACCTTTTATAATGTCAATTTTGAAAGAAAGAAATGCTAAAAGTTTTGAAGGTAAGCAAAATTCATCACAAAAGCTCAAGATAAGTCGTATTCAAATGTTCTATCGTTGATGTAATAAACTAGATTAGAGGAGACAAATTCCCTCGATAGTCTAGATAGGTCCCTATAAATTCCTTTTGCACAGTCAGGATCTTAGCTTACTTGTATTTATGGTGCTGCCAACTTAGTGTTGATTATGTATATGTATGTTACCAATCTAAAAGAAAAACTATAGTAGAAGATACATTCCTATTTAATATTCCGTTGTGACGGCTTTGTGTATGTATATGGACTTCAACATTCTTATCATTTAGTGCTAATTTCAAAGGAGTCCCTTTTTTAAATTTATTGCCTTAAAAGTTGTGCAACTGATTCCTTTGTTTCGTTACTTATATTAGAAATATCTATCCTGTTGAATTAATTGATCAAATATTTTCATGAATTCTCGTGAATCATATGTAATATAATATGCATGATGATTTTTCGACTCTTTTCTTTCAGTTTTCTTCATCTTTTTTTATTTCTTTTTTTTGGGTTGGGTGGGGTAGGGAGATTGAATACATTTGTCGCTTCCCCTCTATGATAAATTTCCCCATTATCCTGTCTTGTTTCGTCCACCATCTCAGAGTGATTTGCTCATTGCAGGAACAATAGGATCCGATTTCACACCACATATTATCGTTGTGAAAACCGAAGAGGTGTTACCTCTTTATTCTTAGTATTTTCTTTGAATGTTATATAGAAAATCTTTTTTCTGACTTGAAGAACATTTAATTTCTTATGAAACTTGGAAATAGCCATCAGCACTCTTATGTTTTGAACTACAATAATTCCATAGTAGTTTTGTTGTCAATAAATTCAAAAAAATTGGTAAAAGTTGACTTGGCTAGAAGTCGCAGACAGTATCTTAGGAAAAGAGTTATAGAGTGTCAATAATGCATATGCTCTCAAATGATGGCCAAAAATATATTTTATACTGATTACAAGTCATTTTAGTAACGAGTCTTGTATTGCTGACATAAAGAATAGATTGTGAAAAATGTGTTTCTAAAAGGAATTTCTTCAAATGTGGCATCCCTAGTAAATGAGCATAACTTTTAAGTCAATATGACTAACATATCCCTTAGAAAAGCTTTTATGGTGTGTCGTTTAAAGAAACTCCATAAGTTTTATTGACTTCCGAATACTAAAAGTTATTCTAAAAAAACCCTAAAAGTTACTATTAACCGAAGATACTCTAAACCAGTGTCATTAGAGGTCATTTCATGCTTAAAGAGATGGAATGATACGATGCAGGATGATTAATTAGATCTATTGTTAATAAGTAAATTTGGAGATAGCTTCATAGGTTATATAAGTCGATCTCAGGAGAAGCGTTCTTTATTACTTCTACCTTCCTCTCTCAATTATTTTCTAACCAAACAAGGACGGTGCCCTTTGACCCTCATTTTCTTGCCCAGTAGCCATGAAACCCCTCGTCTTAGCACCCAACCAAATATAAAGGTAGCTCTTTGGTGATGCGGATCTAAAATATCTGCATGTGATTATTGTTTGGACTCTTACGAGTTACCTTGCTACCTATTGCTAATGGGATATAGTAGGTATACCGTTAAATTAGTCAAGATGAGCGCAAGCTAGGCCGAACAAACATAAATAATTAACTACTTTCGAAATAAAGTATTATTGACAACTAAATAGCTTATCTGTCCTAGCTTCAATGGATAGAGTTAATTTTCTACGTGTTTCTAATGGGAGGTAGCAAGTATCCCGTTAAATTAGCGGAGTTAAGTCTACTTTTGAAATAAAGTGTTATGACAACGAAATATCTCATTTGTCCTAGCCTCAATAGACAGTTACTTCGCTACGAGTCGCTAGTGGGAGGTAGCAAGTATCCCGTTAAATTAGTCGAGGTACATCTACTTGTGAAATGAAGTGTTATGACAACTAAATATCTCATCTGTCCTAGTCTCAATAGACAGAGTTACTTTACTACGAGTTGATAGTGGGAGGTAGCAAGTACCCCGTTAAATCAGTCGAGGTAAATCTACTTTTGAAATAACGTATTATGACAGCTAAATATCTCATCTATCCTATCCGCAGTGGACAGAGTTACTTTGTTACGTGTTGTAGCAAGTATCCTGTTAAATTAGTCGAGGTACGTATACTTTTCAAATAAAGTATTATGACAACTAAATGGCTCATCTGTCCTATACTTGGCACACAGGATTACCTAATATCTATTGCTGGAATTAGTCCAAGCTAGCCTGAACAAAAATAATGATCAACTACTTTTGAAATAAAGTTTTAGGTGGCAGGTATCACGTCGAGGTGAGCAAAAACTGGCTCGGACACCACAGTTATTAAAAAAAAAAAGGAAAAAAAATATGAATATGAATAAACATGAACAAGTTGGAGAGGCTTACCGGAAATTTCAATTTGTTGCTTTTCGCCGGAATTCACCGCAGCTTCCGGCGACAAACTACCGCCGGCGGCGGACGGCGAAGCAGCTAAAACCTTCACAAAGCTCCTTAAAATCCATTAGCAGGAATGACATATTTTAGGAGGTAGTTTACTTTTCACCTTTATATTTATCCTTATAAATCTTATTCAAGTTTTGACCTTTAAATCCCTGGTTTTAACATTTATCCTTGTAAGTTTATTTAATTTTTGACCTTTAAATTTCTGGTTTAAATAATTATCCTTATGTGTCTTATTTAATTTCTGGCCTTTAAATCTCGGTTTTAATGTTTATCCTTATAAGTTTTATTTAATTTTGATCTTTAAATCACGGATTTTAATATTTGTGCCTTTTCTTTTTTCTCTATCAACTTCGATAAGACTAATAAATCAGGGCGAGTTCTTACTTTATGAGTCTCAATTTATGTGAACACTGTTTCATTGCTTTTATTTGTCGCTTTTTGACACATTCATTCATTAGGAAAATAATTATTGATATGTCTATTTTATCATATTATTTCTGTTAATTGATGTTTAGAGTAATACGTCTTGAAAATAATTTGAAAAATAAGAAATTAATGCTAATGATAAAATTAAAAAAAAACTCCTTTGTCTTTTCTTAATATGTCAAAAATGATAAGAAAAAATAAAAATTCAATTAGGAAAATAGTGACGAGTAAAAGCGAACAGAGAGGGTAAATAAATTTTTTCCCCAATGCACACTATTAAGGAAAATAAACTAGGACATAAATAAAACTTTACTTTCCATTTTATCCTTATAGATATTACTTATCCGACTACTCTTGAAAGTTCAAACTAAATTAAAGTAAAGTCAATTAAGTCTCTTGAAAATCATAACTTAAAAGTGTAAATAAAGGATAAAATTGAAAGAAATTTCAATATATATCTTGAAGATTGAACAATTCGCTTATTTTGGACATTAAAAAATAGCTCAATAATTTACTTATTTTAAACTGGAGGGAGTAAAAAATTTTCATTATCCTATCGAGAGTCTACCTAAAAGAATCTCTCCATGCCTGGTGGCGGATCTAGAATTTAGGGACTGTGGGTGCCTCAAGGAGGTTCAAACC
Source organism: Capsicum annuum (assembly GCF_002878395.1). Lineage (NCBI taxonomy): Eukaryota > Viridiplantae > Streptophyta > Magnoliopsida > Solanales > Solanaceae > Capsicum > Capsicum annuum. The sequence continues at coordinate 223,391,826 of NC_061122.1, read as the reverse complement.
CACACATTAAAGTTCAAAGTTTTAAGGTTCCGCTTAAAAATCAAAACACACATCTATACTCTTGATATTTAGGGTGGTTTTTTGACTTCTTTTTCAAATTTTACATGAATTTTTTATAAATTATATTTAGTATACGTCTCGTTTAATGAGTCCTAAAACACCACAAAAATGCATATAGGTCTGACCTGCACCATAAAATAGAAATATAATGTAAAATTATACCGGATATATTATTGTTCGAAAATAATTTGTCCGTCCAAATCTATACAACTCAAATTAGAAGTTCAATTAGAAAGACAAGAAAGTTCAACAAGCGAAAGATTAGAGTGTAATTTATTGGTAGAAAAATGTGATTTCTTACACTTATAATTTGGATAGAAAAAAATAATTATCCCAAATATGGTAGTTAAAAATGAAATGTATATAAGTGTGACTTTACAAAACCAAATTCTTATTGTATCCAAATAAAATCCAAACATATGAATAAAGGATATGCCTTTTAGTACCAAATTTCATCCGCTATGAATTAAGAAAACGCCGACGCTCAATGTCTTTGTATCGCAACTTATGAAGCGCAGCCTTTGCTATTCGCCACTCAATTTTCGAATTCTTTCTTCACATTATAATGAGTTAAATATTGCGGGTGATTACTTTTCAATTACATGGAGATCATTGCAGGCCTCCGGGTACATGACTGGAACCGGTCCAATGAGGAATAAAATGTACAGACGGGGCTAAATTGTTACTACTCGAGAAGAAGAAGCCAAGACATAAAATGGACCCAAGGCTAGAGGGACAATGCGCTTTAATGAAAAAAGGCAGTTTCAGTGCACTAAAACTCCCATTATGCATGAAGTTCGGGGAAAAAATCGGATCTTAAGGGTCTATTGACGCAGTCTTACCTTGCATTTCTGCCAAAGTCTGTTTCCACAACTTGAACTCATGACCTCCTTGTCAAAATGCACTTAAAAACTGAATTCCACACGGCATAACTCGTACTTTGCACCATCAAAGCTTATAATCGAATCTTCATGACCTCCTGGTCACAACGCACTTAAAAATTAAATTCCAAACTACATAACGCATACTTTGCACCATCAAAGCTTATAGCCTAATCCTCATGACCATCGCAATGCACTTAAAAACTGAATTCCAAACAGCATGACTCGTACTTTGCACTATCAAAGATTATGGTCTAGTCCTCATACGCTTCTGGTCACAATGCTCTTAAAATCTGAATTCCAAACAACACAGTACTTTGCACCATCAAAGCTTATAGACTAGTTCTCAAGACCTCTTGGTCACAATGCACTTAAAACTAAATTCCAAACAACATAACTCGTTCTTCGCACCATCAGAGGTTATAGTCTAGTCGTATCAATGGAGTTCTTCCATACAATAGGTGCCGCTTACATTCTTATTCGCCTATTTCATCTTCCCTTTAGCAAACTATGTGTGAGATAAGACGGATTCAAAATTTGAAGTTAAAGATGCAGAATCAACTAGGATTGTCTCACTATTCCTTTGTTACTGAACCACATATTAGTAACACTGTAAATTAATCTAAATTGTTCAAATATAACCAATCAAGCTGAGATACTGCAATGAAAGTGGTATTATTGACTTGAAAGTGTTTACTTCAAGCACCAA
>NC_061122.1:223163338-223387176 GCF_002878395.1 Capsicum annuum | reverse complement strand
TTTGAAATAAAGTGTTATGACAACTAAATATCTCATCTGTCCTAGCCACAGGTCCACAGTAGACAGAGTTACTTTGCTACGAGTTGCTAGTGGGGGGTAGCAAGCACCTCGTTAAATTAATCGAGGTACGTCTACTTTTGAAATAAAGTATATGACAACTAAATATCTCATTTGTCCTAGCTTCAGCAGATAGAGTTATTGCTACGTGTTGCTAGTGGGAGGTAGCAAGTATCCTGTGAAATTAGTCGAGGTACGTCTACTTTTCAAATAAAGTATTATGACAACTAAATATCTCACAGTAGACAAAGTTATTACTACGTGTTGCTAATGGGAGGTAGCAAGCATCCCGTTAAATTAGTCGAGGTAAGTCTATTTTTTAAATAGTGTAATGACAACTAAATATCTCATCTGTCCTAGTCACAGTAGACAAAATTACCTAATATCTATTATTGGAAATAGTCGAGGTGGAGCAAGCTAGCCTGAACAAAAATAATGATCAACTACTTTTGAAATAAAGTTCTAGGTGGCAGGCATCCCGTAGATTTAGGTGCGCAAAAAGCTAGTCTGGACAACACGATTTTAAATAAAATTAAAAATTTAAAAAACAATATCAATATGAATATGAATAAACATTAACAAGTTGGAGAGGTTTACCGGAAATTGTCAATTTATTGCATTTCGCCGGAACCGCAGACGGGATTCACCGGGTCTTCCGGTGACAAACTGCCGGCGGCGGCGGACGGCGAAGCAGCTAAAACCCTCACAAAAGCTCCTTAAAATCCATTAGCAGGAATGACATATTTTAGGAGGTATTTTATTTTTCACCTTTAAATCCCTGATTTTAATATTTATCCTTATAAATCTTATTCAAGTTTTGACCTTGAAATCCCTGGTTTTAATATTTATCCTTATATGTTTATTTAATTTTTGACCTTTAAATTTCTTGTTTAAATAATTATCCTTATAAGTCTTATTTAATTTTTGACCTTTAAGTCTCTGATTTTAATGTTTATCCTTATAAGTCTTATTTAATTTTGACCTTTAAATCTATGGTTTTAATATTTGTCCCTATGTCTCAATTTATGTGAAAACTGAGTGCTTTTATTTGTCATTTTTTGACACATTCATTCATTAGGAAAAAAATTATTGATATGTCTATTTACCATATTATCTTTGTTAATTAATGTTTAGAGTAATATGTCTTGAAAATGATTTGAAAAATAAGCAACTAATGCTAATGATAAAATATGAAAATTTCCTTTTGTCATTTTTTGATCTGTCAAAAATGACAAGAAAAATAAAAATGTAATTAGAAAAAAAGTGACAAGTAAAAGCAAACAGAGAGAGAAAATAAATTTTTGTTCCAATGCACACTATTAAGAAAAATAAACTAGAACATAAATTATACTTTTCTTTTCATTTTTATCCTTATAAATATTATTTATCAAACTACTCTTAAAATTTCAAACTACATTAAAGTAAAGTCAATTAAGTCTCCTGAAACTCGTAACTTAAAAGTTTAAATAAATGATAAAATTGAAAAAAAATTCAACATACATCTTGAAGACTGAACAATTCACTTATTTTGGACATTAGAAAATAACTCAATAATTTACTTATTTTAGACCAGAGGGAATAAAATTTTTTCCTTATACTATCGAGGGTCTATCGAAAAGAATCTCTTCGTGCCGGGTGGTGGACCTAGAATTTAGGGATTGTGGGTGCCTCAAGGAGGTTCAAACCCATACATTATAGTTCAAAGTTTTAAAGTTCCGCTTAAAAACCAAACCACGCAGCTATCCTTTTGATATTTAGGGTGCTTTTTTGACTTCAATATCAAATTTTACATGATTTTTTTATAAATTATTTTTAGTATACATCGCATTTAATTAGTTCTAGAGCACCACAGAAATATATGTAGGTCTGCCCCTGCACCATAAAATAGAAATATGATATGAAATTATACTGGATATATTATTGTTAGAAAATAATTTGTCGGTCCAAATCTATACAAATCAAAGTAGAAGTTCAATTAGAAAGACAAGAAGGTTCAACGAGCAAAAGATTAGAGTGTAATTTATTGGTAGAAAATGTGATTTCTTACTGTTAGAGTTGTAACCCGAATTTCGTTGGTTCGACCCTGAAAATTTCGCAGTGCGACCCATGTTTGTGATTTTCAATGGGGTCAGTGGTGGGCTTTAGGATCGGGCTTATGTTTTTGAGCCTAGGACCTATTTGTGCGCGCGTACTATATAAGTGTAATTTAGTGGGTTATTTTTAATTACAACAACAACATACCCAGTGTATTCCCGCAAGAGTAGGGTCTGGGAAGGGTAGGATGTACACAGTCCATACCGCTACCTCCGAGGAAGTAGAAAAGTTATTTTCGATAGACCCCCGGCTCAAAGTAGAGAACAGTAAACAAACGGATGGAAAACATGATAGAAAATCAGGACTAAGAAATAATAAAATAGACATCAGTAGTGGGTTATTTTTAATTATTTAGAAAATTCATCCTTTTCCACATTGTACTCTCTCTCCATTATAGTGAAACCTCCTCTGCCTTTGTCCGTGGTTTTTTTCGCAAGGGTTTTCATGTAAATCTGTGTGTTGCTCTCGTTTTTTTTACTTGTGGTTTGCTTATTCTGTCCGAATCATAATAAATTGGCATCAGAGCATATTCGATTGTTTTCTCGGGGATGGCAACCATGAAATATGATATTTCGTTGTTGGATCGCAACACCAGATTTTTGTTATGACAAGTTAAGATGCGAGTTGTGCTCGTGCAGATGGATTTGGACAATGCTCTATTAGGGTTTGATAAGATGCCCTTATCATGGACGGACGAGGACAAACGACGTAAGGATCGAAAGGCTCTATTTCTGACCCACCTTCATTTATCCATCATATTCTACGAGATATTTTGAAGGAGACCAATGTCGTTGCATTATGGTTAGTTGCATCTCAAACAAAGACTTTATTCCTATCGCATGTCTGAGGGTGCGTCCTTGGAGGATCACCTATCTGTATTTAAGGAAATCGTCTCTGATTTAGAGACTCTGAAGTTTAAGTACGATGAGGAAAATCTAAGGTTGATTTTGTTGTGTTCGTTACGTGCATCATACACGAACTTTAGGGATACAATTTTATAAAGTCGTGATACCCTGATGATAGATAAAGTCTATGATGTGTTCTTCTCTAAGGAGAAGATGAATCATATTGTAAATGGGTCAGAGACTCAAGGAGATGGTCTCATTGTTCGAGAAAGGACTCATGAGAGGAATTCTAGGGGTGATGACAGGAATAGGTCAAAATCCAGCAACAAAAACAAAACCTGTAATTACTGCAAAAAGAAGGGCCATATCAAATCCGAGTGTTAGAAGTTACAGAATAGAGAGAAAAGATAAGCTCCAAAATCGAATGAAAATCAACCAGAGAAGTCTGGTGAAGCTAGTTTTGTTGAAGATGGCGGTAGTGATAGAGAACTCTTGGTAGTTTCTGATGGTAACTCCAAACCATGTGAGGATTAGATTCTTGATTCAGCTTGCACATTTCATATGTGTTGCAATCGGGATTGGTTTACAACACATGAAATAGTCTTTAAAGATACTGTGTTGATGGAAAATAACACACCTTGTAAGATAGGTGGTATTGAAACAATTAGAATTAAGATGTTTGATGGGGTTGTGAGGACACTTAGTGATGTGCGTTATGTCCTAGACCTGAAGATAAATCTTATTTCCTTGAGTACCCTTGATTCAAACGGATATAGTTACACTGGTGAAGATGGAGTCCTAAAGGTTACTAAAGGTGCTTTTATTATGATGAAGGGAAAAGAAATTCTGTAAATTTATATGTCTTGCAAGGCTCTATGGTTACAGATGATGCAGACGTTTCTACCTCTTCTCTATCAGAAAGTGACGTTGCTAAAATTTAGCATATGCGCCTGGGGTATACGAGTGAAAATGGGATGGTTGAACTTAGCAAGAGAGGACTTCTTGATGGCTAGAGTATTATCAAATTGGAGTTCTGTGAACACTGAATTTTTGGAAAGCAAAAGAAAGTCAGATTCACTAAAGACATCCACTCAACTAAAGGCACACTTGATTACATTCATTCTGATCTCTAGGTCCTTCTACAGGAGGTGTGAATTACCTGATGACTATTATTGATGACTATTCCAGAAAATTTTGGGTGTTCTTTCTACAGCAAAAGAATGATGTGTTGCCTACTTTCAAGGAGTGAAAGATTATGATTGAAAAACAAACAGGGAAGCAGGTAAAACGTCTTTGGACTGACAATGGTTTAGAGTTCTATTCTAATGAATTTAATGCTCTGGGCAAGTCAGAAGGAATTGTGAGGCACTTGACAGTTCGTCATATTCCGCAGTGGAATGGTGTGGCGAACGAATGAATAGGACTATAATAGAGAAGTTTTGTTGTATGCTCTCTAATGCTGGTTTACCCAAGTCTTTTTGGGCTGAAGCTGCTTCCACATCTTGTCTTCTTATTAACCGCTCTCCCTCGGTCGTGATTGATAAAAAGACTCCACAAGAGGTTTAGTCTGGTACTCCTACTAGTTATTCTGATTTGAGGATATTTCGATGTTCTGCTTATGCACATGTTGATAATGGAAAGTTGGAACTTAGATCTGCTAAATGCTTATTTATGGGTTATAAGCCTGGTGTTAAAGGTTATAAGCTTTGGTGTCCAGAAAACAGAAAGATTATAATTAGCAGGGATATTGGGTTTGATGAAACTGCCATGCTTCGGGCTCCCTCCAAATCTAGTGTTTCTCCCCCGGATGAGCTTAGTGACATGAATTAGCAAAAGTCAAGCACCCATGTTGAGTTGCAGATTGGAGCAGAGTCTACACCAGTGCCACTTCTCAGTATAGCCCGGATATACAGAGTGGTACTATTTCTTCTTCACCACAAGTGACACCACAATATTCTATTGTTAAATACAAGCCTAGAAGAGATATTAGACCTCCTCAGAAGTATACTGAAGCTGATTTGGTTGCATATGCGTTGAATGTAGCAGAAGTATTGATTTCGGTTAAGAACCTTTTTCTTACTCAGAGGTAGTTAGTTGTGATGATTTCGGGCGATGGATGATTGCTATGCAAAAGAAGATGGAATCACTTCGTAAGAATGACATATGGGATTTGGTGAGATTGCTTAAAGATAAGAAAATTGTCTATTGCAAGTGGGTATTTAAAAATAAAGAAGGAACATCAGGAGTTGAAGATGCTAGATACAAAGTAAGACTAGTTGCTAAAGGCTACAGTCAGGTTTCAGGTATTGACTTCACAAATGTGTTTTCTCCAGTTGTTAAGCATAGCTCGATTCAAGCCTTACTTGGTATTGTGGCCATGCATAATTTTGAGCTTGAGCAGTTGGATGTCAAAACTGCATTCTTACATGGAGAACTTGGGGAGAACATCTATATGCAGTAACCAGAGGGCTTTGTAGTTTCAGGAAAGGAGGACTAAGGATGCTTGTTGGAAAAGTCTTTTTATGGCTTAAAACAGTCGCCCAGACAGTGGTGTAAGAGGTTTGACTCTTTTACGACCTATCATATATTTCAGAGGAGTAGTTATGGTAGCTGTGTCTACTTCAAGAAGGTAAGTGATGGTTCGTTCGTGTATCTTCTCTTGTATGTTGATGATAATAAAAGTCAAAGCGCAACTCAAGAAGGTGTTTGAGATGAAGGATTTAGGAGCAGCAAAGAAGATTCTTGGCATGAAAATTACGAGGGATAGAGAGAAGTGTAAGTTATACTTGAGTATATTGAGAAGGTGTTTCACAGGTTCAATATGAAAAATGCCAAGCCTGTCAGTACTCCATTGGCAGCTCACTTTAGACTCTTGGTCACTTTATCTCCAAAGACATATGATGAGCGTGATTATATGTCTTGAGTTTCATACTCTAGTGTCGTCGGGTCTCTTATGTATGCGATAATGTGTTCCCGATCAGATTTATCATATGTTGTCAGTGCAGTTTGCAAATACATGGCAAATACTGGCAAAGAACATTGGAAAACAGTTCAGTGGATTTTCAGATACTTGCATGGATCTGCTGATGTTTATTTACAGTTTGGGCGAAATAGAGATGGAGTAATTAGACATGTTGATTCTGATATTGCAGGATACCTTGATAAAAGGAGATCCCTTACTAGCTATGTTTTCACCATTGGTGGTTGTGCTATCAGTTGGAAAGCTACTTTACAAACTATGGCTGCTTTGTCAACTACTGAGGCAGAGTACATGACTATTACAGAGGCTTTCAAGGAAGTTATTTGGTTGAAGGGTCTGTTTGGTGAACTTAGCAAAAACTTACAGATTACTACGGTCTTTTATGACAGTCAGAGTGTTATCTTCCTTATGAAAGATCAGATGTTTCACGAGAGGACAAAGCACATCGATGTTTGGTATCATTTTGTGCGTGAAATTATTGCTCGTGGTGACATTGTGTTAAGCAAGATTAGTACCCATGATAACCCTGCTAATATGATGACCAAGACACTACCAAGTGTCAAATTTGAGCATTGCTTGGACTTGGTTAGTGTTAGCTGTTAAGATGTGCCCTTAGGGGCTTTTGTGGAAGAGGTGGAGAGTTTGTGTCAAATGGATTTGAATTCTGAATTAGAATTCGTTTCAAGGTGGAGATTGTTAGAGTTGTGGCCCGAATTTTGTTGGTTTGGCCCCGAAAGTTTCGCGGTGCGACCCATGTTTGTGATTTTCAATGGGGTCAATGGTGGGCTTGGGGATCGGACTTATGTTTTTGGGGTTAGAACCTATTTGTATGCACGCACTATATAAGTGTGATTTAGTGGGCTATTTTCAATTATTCAGAAAATTCAACCTTCTCCACATTGTACTCTCTCTATTATAGTGAAACCACCTCTGCCTCTGCCCGTGGTTTTTTCCACAAGAATTTTCATGTAAATCTTATTTTCTTTTACTTGTGGTTTCCTTATTCTGTCCGAATCATAACACTTACTCTAACAATTTGAATAGAAAAAAATAATTTCCCAGATCTCGTAGGTAAAATAAAATATTTACAAGTATAAGTGTCGCTTTACAAGACCAAAGTCTTATTTTATCGACATAAAATCCAAACATATGAATAAAGGATATGCCTTTTAGTACCGAATTTCATTCACTCTGAATGAAGAAAACACCCACGCTCGATGTCTTAGCAGCGCGACTTACGTAGCCCAGCCTTTGATTATCAACTCTCTATTCGCTACTCAATTTATTCTTTTTTCACATTATAAAGAGTTCAACATTGCGGATCTTTAAATTTCAGATGTGAAATTTGTAACTCCATGAAGTGATTATTTGTGAATATCATCCACTGCTAGAGATCATTGCGGGCCTTCGGGTACAAAACTGGAACCGGCCCAATGAGGAACAAAATAAATTGGACTGGGCCAAATTGTTACTACCCTAGAAGAAGAAGCTAAGGCATAAAATGGACCCAAGGCTAGAGGACAACTCAATGTATTAAAGCTTCCGCGTGTAGAGGATCGGGGAAAGAGACGGACCACAAGAGTCTATTGACGCAACTTTACCTTGCATTTCTGCCAGAGGCTGTTTACACGACTTGAACTCATAACCTCTTGGTCACAATGCACTTAAAACTGAATTCCAAACAACATAACTCGTACTTTGCACCATCAAAGCTTATAAGCTAGTCCTGATGACCTCCTGGTCGCAATGCACTTAAAAATTGAATTCCAAACAACATAACTCATACTTTGCACCATCAAAGCTTATAATCTTGTCCTCATGACCTCCTGATCGCAATGCACTTAAAAACGGAATTCCAAACTGCATAACTCGTACTTCTCACCATCAAAGCTCATAGTCTAGTCCTTATGACCTCCTGGTCACAATGCACTTAAAAACTGAATTTCAAACAACATAACTCGTACTTTAGACCATCAAAGCTTATAGTCTAGTGCGTATCACTGGAGTTCTCCCATACAATGGGTGCCGGTTACATTCTTATTGGACTATTTCGTCTTCCCTTTAGCAAACTATGTGTGAGATAAGACGGATTCAAAATTTAAAGTCAAAGATGCAGAATCAACTAGGACTGTCTCACTATTCCTTTGTAACTGAACAACATATTAGTAACACTGTAAATTAGTCTAAATTGTTCAAATATAACCAATCAAGCTGAGATACTGAAATGAAAGTGGTATTATTGACTTGAAAGTGTTTACTTCAAGCACCAAAGTGAACAAGTACCCAACATGACTTGAAAAAAGTGAAACATAGAAGATGATTACAATACTTGAACATACAAGTACAACTTTAAACTTATTCAGTTTCCAACATCATCGTAATAAAACACAAGACATCGAAAGTTCGGTACAAAATACAACATTATCACAGGAAAAAACAGTACAGTTTATAGCACCAACGCGAACGTTTTCTTGTATTAGTCCTTCAGCATTGCAACTTGAAACATTTCCCGTTTCCAACTGTTTTCATCTTCACATTGTTGGCTTCACAGTGAGACGAGAAGCGACCTTCTGACCACAAGACTTGTCAGCCTGCAATGTATTCATACAAAAAGATTGGTTTTGTTTACCGCGCTTCATTAGGACAGAAGAATCATGGTAAAGAAGGGAAAAACTCAAACCTGAGACAAGTATGATATCCATATACTGCGTATCTCATGAGTGACTCGGGGATCGGATAAAGACTCAACCCATTTGTTGATATATCTGTCTTGCCTGAAATAGCAAGGATACTCAGTTATCCCCGCGTGTTTAAGAGGGGGGAGAATGGCGATATTAATATGATAGAAGAACCAAATTACCTGTCAGGTGCCCAGGATCTGTATCTCTCCCCAGCCTGCTTGAAGTTGTTCTCTTTCGGAATGACACACTAAAAAACCGACATGATAAGTGAGTGAAAATTAAACTCATTTGTAGATTAATAAAACGTGATTTATCAGTATAGATGAGCAATAAGAAAGATAGGCCTCACCTTTTCACGCCTTCCTGTCAAGACACAGGAAGGAATTGGGTACTGCTCGGCAGGACGACAAGGATCAAACCTTGAGGGCAAATAATCCACCTGGAAAATTTAGTAATACATCAGAAGAGTACTAATAGGAACTTGCAATGTGCCTTGGTAAAGTCGATAATGTTCAAAAACTCACATGCCACCTTATAGTACTGAGGACAACGAAAATATAAGGACAAAATAAAATAGCACTAGTTGACTGGTGCGTAATACCTCCTCATCGCGATGCATGAAGTTCATGGCACCATCACGGTGATTATTGTGATGAGCACACTTGGGAGCGTTAACTGGGAGCTGCATATAGTTTGGTCCAATACGGTGTCTCTGAGTATCAGCATATGCAAATATCCTAGTCTGGAGAAGCTTATCCTCCGAATAGTAGACACCAGGGACAATATGGCCAGGGTTAAATGCGAGCTGCTCGTTCTCTGCAAAGAAGTTATCGATGTTCCTATTCAATACCAATCGACCAACTGGCATCAATGGCAAGATATCCTCAGGCCAGGTCTTGGTTACGTCAAGAGGGTCAAAGTCGAATTTGTCAACATCCTCAGGGTTCATAATTTGGATAAAAAGTTTCCACTCAGGGTAGTTTCCAGCAGCAATTGAATCGTAGAGATCCTTGGTGGCGTGGCTATGATTAGTACCTCCGACCCTAATAGCTTCTTCCTCCGTCATGGACTTGACACCGCAAGTTGGCTTCCAGTGGAACTTCACATAATGTGCTTTCCCAGCTTTGTTGATCAATTGATAAGCGTGAACACCAAAACCTTCCATGTGTCTGTAATCTGTCGGGAGACAAACATCATCGTAGAAGAAAGCAAACGTATGCAAACTCTCCGGGAGGAAAGAGAAGAAATCAAGGATCCTCCAGTTTTCCTGAATGTGTGACTTTGGATTTGGTTTCAATGCACGAATCGTGTCAGGGAATGACTTTGCATCACGATTAAAGAAGACGGGGACATTGTTTCCAACAAGATCAAAGTTACCCTGATCACATAAATTAAGAGGCATTAATTCAAGACAAAACAATTGAACAAACACAAACCAAGAAAGCCAGTAAGTTCATGTGAAGTTAACTACAAGGTAGTTACCTCTCTGGTGTAAAATTTGACAGCAAAACCGCGAATATCCCTGATGGATTCGGGGCTTCCACGCTCATGGACGACAGTAGAGAAGCGACAAATAACAGGTGTTTGAACACCAGGAGCTCGGAGAAAATCAGCACAGGTAAGATGAGAAATATCATGAGTGACTTCAAAGAAGCCCTTGGCACTGGCACCTCTAGCATGAACAACACGCTCAGGTATCCGCTCACGATCAAAAGTCGCAAGCTTCTCAATTAAGTGATAATCCTCAAGAAGAACAGGCCCTGCCAAAAATGTTAACAATCAATACATTGATCACTTGACTAAGATTGGATAATGTTCAGAATCTTATACAAGGAATTCTTTTGAACATCTAGGTTATAACGAAACCCATTTTGTGTTGCGCTCACGATTCCTCCTGAATGGGAAATACACAAACAACATATCCAGTATAGTCTCACAAGTGACACAAATGGAGAGGGTAGTGTGTATACAGACCTTACCCCTACCTTGGTAGGTAGAGAAATTGTTTCCGATAGACCCTTAGCTCAAGAAAAGGAAACATCCACTCCTATGAACTAACCATGTCAAGATTGTATTCCAATTCTTATCAGGTAAAATAACAGTTAAAATGATAGAAAGAACTCTGATTAATGAACCAAACACCTAACTCATTATTCTCTAAGCAAGAATGGATTAATTGTAATGAAACACCCCCTATTTCATCTCGATTGACCTACTTTTCTTTTTAGTGTGTTTAAAAAAAAATACCCTTTTCCTTTTGAGCGCCTCTTTAATTTCAACTTTTCAGTTACATGGCATTTTGATATATTTGACACATCTTTAATTTAATATCATATATGTCGAACAAATTAAAATGGAAAGAGTATTTTAACAAGATCATAAGTCTAAGGAAACTGTTGTTGACATAAGATTAACTAATAAGATATTCCCCCTTTTAAAAGTATAACAATTCAATAAGGCAATAACAAATCTGAATATCATATACTATAGATTAAAAAAATACCTCTAGGTCCAACAGTCAAGGAAGATACATTGTTGTAGACAGGACCACCAGCATTTGTTGTCAAGAAAGGGGAATCATATGCACTTGATGGGCGATACTGCATCAAAATATATTAATTAATTAATCAACAATCAAATCCAACATAAACATAAGTCCATTTAATATGCAACTGATCTCGGATGTTTATGAGTTCCTACAACAATCTCTAGCTAACAACAAACAACATACCCAATGTAGTCCTACACAGTGGGATCTAGGAGTGGGACGGAGCCACCTTTGCTCCAGGGGTTTCATCCGAACCCCCTACGATGAAAAATTATACTATTTATATTATTTTTACATGATTAAAAAAGTATTTTTTATGCATATATAATAGATGTTGAACCTCCTTTGACTAGTTCATATATTTATTTCTAACCCTCCCTGAATGAAAATCCTGGCTCTGCCAGTGTCTAGGAGGGTAGGCATACTCAGTCGTACCTCTGCTCTGGAAGTAGTGAGACCGTTTCTGATAGACTTTATTGACTCAATGAAAAACAAAATACTATAGAAAGCATGATAAAACGTCCTGAACATTAACTACAACCAAAATACGATAAACTAAGTACAAGAAACAAGAGATAATAATTACCAAAACAACATATTTAGTGAAATCCCACAAAACAGACTCCGAGAGAGTAAAATATACACAAAATAATACAATAACAATAATAATGGAAGTACAATAATCTCAAACTAATATATAATAATAACTAAGTTCACAGCTAACTATACAAATATAAGATTCGAACAAAAACTACTAAAATCACGTGAACCTATAGCTTTAAGGCTAGATCCACCTCTTAATAAACTACCAAGTATGGTCCCTAATTGTCTTTTGAACTTGTTTTTTCTTTCAGAAAGATATAATTTAGTTGTTAGGAAAATGGAGATTTCAGCAAAGCACATAGCCAAATCCTCCATCTGTTCTAAATTATTAGTAGCGGAGTAGAAATTTTATTAATGACTAACAATTTTCTTCTCAGTTATATTAAGAGCGTATATAACTAAATATACACTTATAATAATTAGCATGTAACCACATAATTTTTGAACAAGGATATATACTTCGTCTAAGATGCAGACATTTTTTTTTTTAGTTGTTTTAAAATATATATATATATATATATATATATATATATATATATATATGTATGTATCTTTTTAGAGGTTGATTTAAACATGTGACAATTTTGTTTGAGAAATTAATTTCTTAGATGGATAGGTGACATATTTTTTCTGAATTGATTAAAAGGAATTTGAGGATCTTTAATTTTTTATTTTCCTTTAAAATGTTTTTTACCCTCAGAAAATATGCATAGTTCTTTTTTCTCAAAAAAAAAAAACTTCAATATATTTGTTTTGCTGAATTTTTTAAGCAAAGTATTATTTTTCGAAAGTTCAAGTTTTATGTACTGACAAAATATTCATATAGTCATACTATCATTTATTTGATAATTATTACATTTAATAATTTGATGAAAATGAAATTAACTTGTTACCCTACAAAAATATGTCCATAGAGGGTAAAAAAGTTTTTTTGTCAAAGTTGTCGGTATATATAATTTAATTTATTATGGCTTTTTCTAAAGTTGTCCACTTGTGATCTGAAGTTATTATTTATAAGTTGATATTTGATCTAAAATTATCCACTTGTGATCTAAATTCTAAAGTTACTATTTACCAGTTGAAGTTTGATCTAGTTGATTTTCATTCATAAAAACTTCAATATTTTCTCAATATAAAAGTTACATAAAAAGATAATTTCAACATAAAAGAAGTACACAACACTTGTATGCTGTGGCGGAATAAGCTTTGGTTCGAGTTCTGAACGTAAAATTCTTTTTGAAAAAAAACATTGTTTTTCCTTTAAAAGACTTATATGATGTCTATTTAGTCGAACCCCAACAATAATACTAATCAAATAGCTCAACAACTAAGAAAACAAAAGAAGAACAAAAATTGTTTTACAAAATTTTGTATTAAGAAAATATATTGATATACCTTAGAGAGATCCATAGTGATTGAAATGAGATGAAAATTGAAGAGAGAGGCGTTTTTTTTTTATTAATATAAGGTTTTTGATTTGGAGTGTGTTGAGAGTGAGAAAGAGCAACTTATTTATAACCTGTGGAGGGCACTTTTGTAAAATTATAATGCACATAAAAATCTCATAATGTTGATCATGAAATTCTATCTTAATCATATTTTTTTTTAATTTTAAATTATATACGTAACGTAATAAAAATAACTTTATATGTTCTCACAAGTAGTTTTAAGAGGATAAAATATATGTAGATTTTAATTTATATTTCTATTTTTAAGAATGTGGAAAAGTTATTCTTGATGAACCCTCGGCTTAAGAAAAATATTTTACGTAGCAAATTTGAAAAAAAAATAGAATAAAGAAGCTGAGATGAAAATAACAAAGAAAAATATAAACGACAAAAATAGTAAAGATAACTAATATTAAAAATAAAAATAAAAACAAAAACAATAGTACTACGTGTTATTATTGAAGAATAGATAGAAAATAGAGCAAATAAAGTGTCCCCCAACTAAATGAAAGAAATCACTCGATTTTCTACTATATCTTTCTATCTTAATTTTGATCTCCAATGTTATATCGTTAATGTAAAAAAATGAGTTATTACAAATTGGCAAAGCCAACCAATTTTATTAGAAAACTCGAAACATAAAGAAGTAAATTCATATATAGATAAATCAAGCACATTCAAATTTATTATATTTTTATATAAAAGATAAGTGCAATATATTGATCTTGTATAGACAATATAAATTTTTAATAAATAAAAGGTGTTCGATTGAACTCAGCCCCTTACACGCCGTAGCTCCTCCCTGAGCCAACAAATATCACAACTGTCTTAAAATATGAAATTTATAATTTTAAAATTTAAATAGGTTCTTTAATTTGAGGAAGTATATATATTAGAATAATTTTATAATAAATAAATTTAAAAAATAGTACTGTTCAAATGGATAAGATTTAGTGGATAATAGCTGTAAGATGATAAAAATGAAAGTACACTCATCATAGTATGTTACATTTTCTCATATTCATTGTATTTCTTGATCCAAAAAAGAAATAATAGAATTAAATAATACGTGTACTTAGTCAATTATGGCGACCAGAATCAGCATTTAATAGGGGCGGAATCATGATTTACATTAAAAGGATTTAAAATTTGATAAGAAGTTAATCAAAGAAAATTCAATATTTACTATACATATGTATAAAAATAAATTTCATCTTATATAAATAAAGAATATAATTTTTCTTCCAAAAAGATTCGTCTGAACTGTATATCAAAGAAAAAAAGTGATTATGACGTCTATGATTAAAGGTTGGCTCCACCCCTGACATCTAGCTAATTATTGATGTGTTTAGCTGCTACTTAAAGTTTTTGGACCAAGTTACATAGTTGGCTGATCGACCAAAATAATTATATGTTAGTTTAATATATAAAATGTGTATTTACTATTATTTTAAATTAAATACTTATATATATTTTATGCATATGATACGATACAATAAAAATATATATTTATAGACTATTATTTTGATAAACGGCTATATAATGTGATATTCCTATTTTTTTTATGATGATAATTAATGGTAATTTCTTTAGGAGCTTCTAGGTTAAAAACATCAATGTGTCATTTGTTTTTAAAAAAGAAAAAAAAAAAAAAAGCAACGTCTCGCCGTGAAATAATTATTATTCTAATATTTCAGAATTTAAAATTACAAATAATAAGATGAGTGTTTATTTTTTTTTTTTTCAGATCTAGTGAAATGGAGATATATTTCAAGTAAACTTTTCAAAACTTCAGTTTCGCTCATAATTGTTAGAAAACTTACATCCATTTTCTAATTCGTCTTTCTCCTTTTGCTCCATTTTTGAGCTCCTCAATGAATAGTTTCAGACTTCCGATTAAGAATATGGTGAAAACTTCAGATTCCTTAACGAAATTCACAATATCTTTTTCAACTTTAACTTTCAAATAACTTTATTTTATCAAGTATTTACTCAAATATTGTCCACACATGTACAACATGTTTGATTTTTCTTTATACTAATTGTCATTTTCTTCTGGAAAAGTAAACATGTCCGAGTTTTATGACCCTATTTTGAATTTCGTTTTTATTTTTTTGGCTATTAACTATTAGGGATGAGAGCTATTTGCATAGAATTTTGTCAAAAAAAAAAAAAAAAAGAGCCTAGAAATAAATAAAGTATGTAATATATATGGTAAAAGTAGCATGCATAAAAGATATATATGTTAATATTAGGTATCACTATATAAACTTTTTCCGTTCATTATATTCCATCTTTCGCTAAATTTGCATGGATTCTTAGAGGCACCAAATCTTTCGAAACGATTTTCTTCTATAAGAGTCTACATCTACTTCATTCTTTTTAACGCCTTTATTCATTCATTATGATTTCACACTGGCCTATATATAAATTGACACATCTAAAAATCGACATAGGATATAACTAAACCATCTGAAGTGATATTTTCTCGTTTTATCCTCGATGTTGTGTGTTACGTACTTGTATCTTATTGCAAATGTGGTCATTTCTTAATCTACTCTATGTATATATGATTGCACATCCATTTTAACATTATGTATCTGTGCGATATTCATCTTGTAAATAAGTTAAACTTAAATTCCAAATAATTTGTAGTAATATTTCTCTCTTTTTCTTTTTCTTTTTTTAACAAAAAAAGGAGTGTTAAGGTTTTTTTTACGGATTTTCCGAACTGTTGAATTCCACAGTACACTGACATTGGTGATAATATATTTTATTATATATTATAATATATTTTATTATTGAATTATTGTATCCACCATACTATATATGGCTGTTAATAATGTACAGCCAACATCATTCACTATATCAAAGAAAATATCTGACTTATGAATGGGTCCCTTTTGGCATTGCCCTTTCATCTTTTATTAGGACATTTCGGATCTAGTGTCGATAAAGAACGTAGCAAAATGTAGTATTTGAAGTAAATTAAGAATATAGTGAATTATTGCGACTTCGAAAGCAAGTTGCGGTGAATGCCGCTAGTCTGTCTGGACGTCGCGTATCACATTTTATGTAGCTATGTAATGATATGATATACTAATTAGGAGAAAATTATGAGAGTTTTTGAAAACTTTACTTTTATTATTTGGAAGTGTTTAACTTCGTAATGTTATTAGTAGAGGTAGATTCAATTTTTTAAATTTATTGTGACATAAGTATATAGGTTTTGATCAAAATGATCGATTTTCGTCGAACGTATTAGATTCTAGCTCAGCAAAAGATCTAGAGTTAAGTGTAAAAAGACATACCTATATCATACTTAAAATATTGAGACTTGAGAGTGTGAGTTCCACTCAATGATTAGCGAAACACGCCTAACACTAACTAGACCAAATATTTATCGACAAACACTTATGCTTCTAGGTGTGTTTGGCCATAAAATTATCCATTTTTTGATGATATATATAGCGGTTGTGTATTAACCAACACATTATTTTTTAATTAAAACTCTTTCCTTCCAAGCTTGAGATGTCGACATCACAACTGAGACGAGACTATGAATGAGAAGGTGGAGAAGAAGATGATGAATATCACTATGGACAATAAATTAATTTATATTGTGATAATTTCTTCTAATCATTAACATAATATTAATTTATTTACTTTGTCACGATAAAATTATTTTCCATGTGGAGCAACACGTGACATAATTCTTAAATAAAAATGAGAATTTTATATACCAGCTATCAAATGCTAGTCGAGATACATTTCACTAACCATTGAGTGATCATATATATATAACTCAAAAAATTTAGATAATTTAAATATGTTTTTGATCGTTAACTTATCAAGAATCTATTAGTTTAAAATGAGGTGGCCAAGTTTTTGATATGTTTTGTTTCAAGTTCTTAGAAATTGAAATTTTCACTAACTTAACAAAAAGGCCAAACCCACAACTATTCAACTTTATTTGACATTATTGCTTTTTAGCTTTTCAAAAATTATATAACCGAATTTACAATTTTAAGTTTATGAATAATAAAATTTAAAGAAGATAATTTATTAAATTTTGTATAAATTATTTATATATATTAAATATGTTTCTTAACATAAATATTAAATTGTGACAAAATCTACAAAATTTTGTCGAACATAATTGATATTCTAGCTTCGTCAAAAAAATATAGTCTGGCTAAGTTTCTGGGAAAACTAAAACTAAAAGTATCTTTTAAATTAAAGAAGATATTTATTTTTGAGATTTAAAGCGTTTGGGCAAGAATTTAGAGAAAAGTAAATATTTTAAATAATAACAGAAGTTACTTTTCAGTGATTAAAAAAAATGTTAGATGTCTTTTAATTAAATTGAGTGTCGAACATAAACTACTATCCTTTGAATTGTTATTTTTGCAGATATCACTTCTAATATTTTTTTAAAAAAACTTTTAAAAATATGATCAATCGACTTTAAATTTGCAACATTATTTTTATTCTTTTAAGAAAAAGAAAATAAGAGATGAAGGACGTCATACTTTCCTTCCATGCAAGAGTTTTATACCGATTATCTGAGAGTGTTGCCCTAAAAAATAAATTGGTATAATCGAATTTGCTTATATGATTGAATCCAAATATAAATATCGATTATTAAAATTTAAATGAAAAGTTAATAAAAGAAAGTCATTTGTAATCTTTGACATTAGAGTAAAAGGAAAAGAGAAAATTACTTTTTTCTTTTTCTTTAACCATCAAAAGTATTAGCTATATTTTCTTTAATTACCACCCTAATCATGCTAATTTGCAATAGTAAATCCTTAAAGAACCGAAAGATAATTATAGAATATATGATATCCTTTTTCTTCCTTGAAGTCTACAACTTTGACTCAATAATATATAGTATTATCAGAGACGAAGCTAGATCATTAATTAAACGAATACATTAATTTCTGTTTATATTATATGTATAAATAGTCATACATTTACGTAATAATAAAGAATGTCACCGATGTGTGGTGTATTTGATACAACCAGCTGCATTTATATCAGGTCCATTCTGACGGCGAATCGAATTAATTTAGATTTTAAACTTTATAAATTTAATATTTAAATATATTTAGTATTATTATTAAAATTATAAATGTTCATAACTAATTCTTATTGTACTTTTCATGATTTTTACCCATATATTTGTTTCTACATCAAAAATATCGAATTCAGATAAATACGATAACAATAATCTCCATCTACCTCTGACGAGGATCGTACTTATGGCATTTGTATTAACTAAATGAATATATGAAATGTGTCTTTATATACACTTTAATTACAAAATTAGAGTTAATTATTAAAATATGTTATTACTTTAATTTATGACTTAATTAGTCATGATAAATCAAGAAAATAAGATCAGTTTCCCTCTTATAATTTTATATAACAAAAAATTATTTTTTTCCACTTATATGCAAAAGTGAATGTCCTCTCTCGTAAAAAGCCATAGAATTTTAAAATAAATTATTAAGAAGATTAGAAAATCATTTCTATCAAAACAATAAACTAAATATTGTATTTAAAAAAAAAATCGTTCTTTGGATTTGCTTAAGATTTTTTAATATTATATTATTTTATTTTAGCAACCATATGTGACTCCATAAATTGATGACCCACCAAAAGAAACATGGCGTGTGGTAGGAGCAATTTAATTTCATGGTACCCCAGTAAAGCTGTAATGTCCAAAATTAATGAATCCTAATTGAAAAACGACAAAGAAAAGAATAAAATATTCTTTTCATATAGTATTAGATTAATTTTTATACCACTCAAAAGAAAAGTGGACAGAAAAATCTGTCATACGTTCTACGTATTATTTTATAAACAATAATAATAATGTTATGATAATTCTCAAAGAAAATGGTGGAAAGGAAAATCATTTCATACTTTAATTTATAATGTGATAATTGTGAAAGATAATGGTGGAGAGGAAAAACAAAACTTGTGCAGAATATATATCACATTTAGGAAAATGAGTTCGTTTTTTTTTTTTTCCTTGTGTTAGGAATGAAAAAAATTAGTATCATGTATCAAATATTTGTATATATAATCTAGATAAATAATATGAGAGGTCGGGTTGGAGGGGAGTGGGTATGATGGTGGCGATGAGGGCTACAGGGGTGTCGGTGAAGATGAGATGTGTTTGCGAATGAGAAGAATACAATCAATGTGGAATGTCTTTTGTGGAACTTACATATTTTCTACTTTCACTAAAGAAAGTCATTTTTATTATTTTTATGGATTTTTTTTCTCGAGAAAATATTTTTTAAAATTTTTGATCAATAATAGTTGGTTAGTCATTATAGGAAGAGGGCTGTTGAAAAGAAGTTTCGACCAACAAGAAGAGGGTAGGTGATCGAGGAGGCCCAGACTTTTGATCTCTTCTCTATGGCAAGAGGTTTCATTCATATCAATAGTGTGTT
Organism: Capsicum annuum; assembly: GCF_002878395.1. Classification (NCBI taxonomy): domain Eukaryota; kingdom Viridiplantae; phylum Streptophyta; class Magnoliopsida; order Solanales; family Solanaceae; genus Capsicum; species Capsicum annuum. The sequence continues at coordinate 223,367,453 of NC_061122.1, read as the reverse complement.
GGGGAGGTCACGCGAAAGATGGATTATTGGATCGACAGCCAATGCGTATGCTTCTTCTTTCTCGATAGAATTTCCATCATTTTCAGTGTACAACGAATGAGACAAAAGCAAGACATTGAACATGTATTCTCAACCTCCGTTTGGCATTAGTAATCGTTAATTCGTTTTATCTATATTTACTAATACACTAATAGCGCGCTCCTTTACTCGGTTGGGAAAAGACTAATGTGTTAGCACGTAAAGACCGATGTTGACAACAATTTCTTCATAGTCAATTTTAATTTGCCCTTCTTCTTACAATCAAGTAGTTGAACGCCAAAATTAAAATATTTTTTGAAAAACATTTTCCTTCCTATTAATCAACTATAATACATATTTTTGTAGGACTTTTTTTTTTCTTTAATTGCTTTAAAAGTAAGATAATCTTCTTCGCGGAATAATTAATTGTTGACTATTAAATTGTATTTCAACGTAATGTCACGTCAAATAAATTTCCTCCCGTACACGACACTATGATAAGAATTAGGAATTATTGTTATTTTTAGTACTGACATAGTTAGTTACTACTATAATTTTATTCAATATAAAAATAAAATTATTTAAATTTACCTAATATAATAAAGGTAAAACTAGGTGGATAGAATGTAGAACAAGAATTACCCTAATTTCCGATAGCATTTAAATTAAATAATTACAATTTTTTTTATTTTTATAATCGTGGTACTTGGTCAGTTTGTGCGCACTTTAATTCTAATTCATCTCATCGTATTTCCTGTTATTTTTCATATTTTTGTCAAACTATAAAGGTTAGAAATTTAGTTTTATATACCGTCAAATATAAACTTTTTTTTTTTTTAAATTATCAGGTCATTTAAACAATATTTACAGAATAAGTCTTTTAAAATATGAACTTTAAATTTTAAAAATAAAATATATTACTAATATGTGAATTAACGGCTTATATTACTTAAACTAGAAAGGATATTCTTTTGTTTATCCCTTATAATGATTGATGAAGGTACAAATGTTAAAAGCAAATGTTGACTTCTACTATGTCCATATCATGAAACAATAAAACAAGAAAAAACATACAACGAAATGGAAGTGGAGGGTAACTTCAATAAATCTATAAAGGGAAATCATGATATATATATATATATATATATATATATATATATATATTTATTTATTTTCTATCTGGTGTTTAATATTCATATTGGAGCGTGACGGAAGACCCACTATAGGGTTTTTTATCAAGGACGACCTAATACTAGTAACTTGAGATTAGAAACGAACCTAGGTTTAGAAATGTGGTGCTTCAACACTCGTTAAATAATCCTATGCAGAATAAGTATAATTGTATAAGAAATATATAAAAATTTATATAAGATGGAAAAAAGCACCAATAGAACCAAGAAGATAACTGAGTGTTTTGATTTTCAGATAGAACTTTAAAGCTTTGGGTATTAATATGTGTGTTTGAACCTCCCGAGCATCCACAATCCTCAAATCCTAAATCCGCCACTATCTGAAACCTCTAATTAAGGATGAAAGAGTGCTTTATCACTCCACTGCAACCTTGATAGTAACCATGTCCATATTATGAAACACGAAAACACATACAAATGAATGGAAGTGGAAGGTAACTTCAATAGTTCTATAAAGGGTAAAAATGTAAAATAAAATCTATATCTATATCTATATCTATAATATATTAAAAGTGTGAACATCCTTAAAAAAGTGATTTGAACTTTTTACCCTTTATTAAAAAAATTTTCTTTAGATAAAACTGTCTTTTCACTATTTGTTTAATTTATTATTTAATCATTTTTATTATATTAACTAGACTTTCTAAAATATATGAGACTCCTAAAATATATGGTAGGAGAATTAATTAATATTTTTCTTTCTACTTTTCAGTTAAAAAAATACTCCTAAAATAGATATGACTCTATTAAGGAAATACTTCTAGAAATATTGAGATGTACGTTAAAGTAGAGAACAAATCGGTTTACCTATTGGGAGAATATGATTGATGCTCATCTAACTTGATTCGATTGCATGTCCAGATGGTGGATGCTTGATTTTCTAACCCACAACTTCTTCAATGTTTTTTGTCAGCATAATAGAATTCAATATGTGTATATATATCTTCTTTGTTTTCATTCAAAATTATTCTTTAGGATCAAAATTTTCGCTCAGACAAGAATTAATTGGATCAAAATCGAAGCTTTGTAATCACTATTATATATTTTTTTTATAGTTTACAGGTCGTAGATAAATGTCGGTTGACTTTGAAGAATTTCTTGAGTAAAAGTTAGGTTTAATTGTATTGTTTTGATATCTTTATTACCCTATTATTTTATTTTAATTTAAAGATGCTAGATAAATGTAGGTCGACTGTAAATTTTTTTTAGGTAAAAGTTAGGTTTAATTGAATTATCGTAATATCTCTATTAGTTTGTTATTTTGTGGTAGTTTATACTGCGTAGATGAATCTCGATCGGCTTTGAGAAATTTTTATGTATAAAATTTAAGTTTAATTGTATTGTTTTGATATCACTTTTATCGTATTATTTTGTTGCATTTTATAGGTGATATATAAATGTTGGTCGGCTTTAAAGAATTTTCTTATGTAAAAGTTAGGTTTAGTTGTATTATTTTGATATTTCTATTATCATATTATCTTGTTTTTGTTTACAGGTAGTAGATGAGTGTCAGTCGACTTTAAAAAATTTTTTGTGTGTAAAAATTAGATTTAATTGTATTATTTTGATATTGATGAATGTCGATCGACTTTTAAAAATATTTTCGATAAAGATTAGTTTAATAAATAAATTCTCCATTTTTACATACTCAAAAGATATTAAATTTAATTATTATATTCATCTTTATTATTTAAACAAATATTCTATTTAATGTAATGTTTGAACTCATTAAAATAAGGTACACATGCAAATTGCATACACCTAAACTAGTTAAATTAATATTGTTGATGTTAAAAAGAACCGACAAGGTTCATTTACAAGTTGAAGTTGTTAATCACGTGAATTGACTGCTCAAAAAAGAGGACATTATTAGTGCCCACAAATTATCGTCATTAATCTTATCTTCATTTCTTATTATTAATAATGCAATGTGTCTATAGGCTCCTAGGATTTCCACAAGATAATATTGGACCTTCACTAGTTCCATTTCAATTTTTATGAACTATGAAATGATCAAGTCATGATAACGATTTAACATACAGCAACAATATATTCAGCGTAATATCATAAGTAAAATATATAGAGAGGATGATATGTACATAGTTTATCCTTACCTTATGAAGGTAGAAATGTTGTTTTGATAAATTCTCGACTCAAGAAATATATTAGAAAATTTATTAAATATGTATGAATGTTTAATTACGAACTAAATAATTGTAATGGTCGTTATAGATTCAATGACAAGTTCAAAATCATGTAAAAACTTTAAATTCTGACTCCGCCTCCAAGATTAAACACATAATAGCTGAGTTCATTAGACTATCTAAACTTTCACTTAATTGGTGAGGGTTCGATTTCTTATCTTGTAATTTTCAGCTCCTCTGACTTTAACCCCAATATTTCTTTTTTTTTAATATATAAAAACATTTTTTCTTTCTAATTTTTTTTCTTATCCATAGTAAAATATCTTCCTGTGACAAGGTGGGCATATGTCGCATTTATTTGCACCATTCAACCAGCAAAAAGTAATTATCCCTACCTACCAATATTACCATATTCCATTTAACAATTCTATTTTAATCTCTATCCATAAGTTTTAATTTGATAAAAAGTCACAATTCTAGTGGATTATTAGTGGTATTGCGTTTTATATCTGCAACAGCATTGACAAGACACAATGTCTTTATAATGGAAAATTCAAAGTTCAAATTGATCATGCAATCAACTTGTCATTGAAAGGGGTTAATTATTTGAATCTTTTTTTTTTTCAGATATTAAAAAAGTAAATTACATTCTATATATACAATTAAATTTAGGAAAAATAACATAAACATAGAACTTAACTTTATCATATTTAAACTAATTTCTATTCATACAAATTAATTACAAAAGTTTTAACTACTTATGTATATCGACAGACCCAAAATTAAAGTTTTAATAATTATGCAAAATATCATAATTTTTTATAATTAAGTTCCAAATTGTCGTTATTTATGTTGTTTGCTCTTAAATTTATTTGAATTCCTTCGCTTAGTATTATTTGATGTTTGGATGCTTCAGTGCGGAGCTTGGCTATGAATGTTTTTAGGAGAGGTAGAGACAAATCAAAGAAGTATAGGGGAGATGTGATTAGACATAACATGACATAGTTTGAAATTACTGAGGGTATAATCTTAGATAAAAAAGTGAAGGACACATATTAGTGTAAAAGGTTTATAGGTAGTATAATGTTGCCTTGATTATCCGTTCATATTATTAGTGGTAGTATTGCTCCTATATTATTAGTGGTAGTATTGCTCCTATAGTTTCTTATCCGATCCTTTGATTTCTAGTTATTAGTTGTTGTTGCTTCTACTTCGATTATCATATTATTTTGTTGTAGTTACTGTCTTGCTATCACTACATGATATTTTTACTATTTTTCTCTTGAGCCGAGGGTCTTATGAAAACAACTTCTCCACCTCTGAGTATGGATATGCTTACACTCGGTCCTCTCCAAATCTCAAGTAGATTATATTGAGTATACTATTGCTGTTGTCTGTTTTCGACTACATTTACTTATTACTAATATTATGAATCCTACCCCTTATTAAAATTTTTGATTTGGCTAATTTGAGCTTACCATTTCTATGATCTTTTCTTTTTCTGGTTTTTTACTCGGTATTCGGTACTCATATTAGAGCCCCGACTAATCGGATTGCACACTACAGGGTCTATTTTTGGGGTGACGCTCTCAACAGGATTTTGTCTATATCCTGAGCTCAAACCCAAAATCTCTGATTAAGGTTGAAGTAGTTTCACCACTATACCCCAACTCATGTTGGTACCACTTCCATGATCATAATGACTCACCAAACGTGACAGGTAAAAATATCTGTGTATCAATTTCGTGGTGGAATTAAATTGTATCTACAGTAACATGTCCAAATCACACAACGGGGAAAAAAATGTAAGGTGATAAATTCAACTTGAAAAATTGTAGAACATGTGTATGAGAAGTCATTGGATAGAAGGTGGACCAATTAATAATTCCATTTGCAATATGTAATTTAGGTCCCAACATTACCAAATGGGTCCAAATAATAGTACATTGGAGTTGTAATATATTTCCCTTCGTACATCGTATCTCTTTCAATCACCTAGGACATATGAGATCAATTTAACTGAGTTTTCTTCGTTGAAAAAAATATATGTGAAAGCAAATAATAATTGAATCAGGAATTTATTATATATACAAAGAGTGTCATGATTAAAATTTTAAAAAGAGTTAATTATTCAAATATTTCAAAAATGTTAAAAAAACTTAATTATTTGCCTCGTTGATTAATTATTTAATTAGCTTGCCTAACAATTTTAGTAATTAATTTAAGTGAATTAATTGATGATCCACCAAAGAACACATCGCTAGCGTTTGAACATAGATTTTCAAATATTTTTTGACAAATCATTTTTTATTGAAGTTTTATTACATGTTTGGCCATAGTATTTGAAAAACATATTTTACTTTTAAAAGTTTCTAAATAATGAAATTTGACTCAAATACTAAGTATTTTTTAGTATTTGAAAATTTCAAAAATATTTGCTAATTAATAGCAAATTATATATCCAAATATTATTTATTACTTATTTTTTTAAAAAATACTTAAAAAATCTATGAAAAAACCAAACGAGCCCATCATGTTTTTTTTTTTTTTTGGTGAACGTAGGAACTAATATTATTAAAACATCACTGATGCAGGGATTTATATGGCGGCAGTGCCACTTTACAAAAACAGGCCCCAACAGTCGTTGCCCTGCTGGAGCTAGTATTTACATCCTGATAGCTATTAGTAGTACTTCCTTCATTTTAAAAAGATTGATTTACTTTTATTTTTAGTCTGCTTAAAAAAGATGGCTTCTTTCCTTTTTTGACAATACTTTAATTTTAACTTTTCACATGACATGTTTAGGACCATAAGATTAAAAGATATTTTGGTACATTTGACACAACTTTAATTTAAGGCCACAAGATTCAAAAGTCTTCTTTATTTTTTTAAACTTTATGCCAAGTTAAAGTAGGTCATTCTTTTTGAAACGGAGGAAGTGGTATTATACAACAACTGGTTGGTAGTAGGCACACGAATAGTCCGACGTGATAATTCTTCATTCGTATCAGCTCGCAAAATATCCAAAATGGATGATGGAGGATCCCACATTAACCTAGTACTACTACTAGTAGACATATTTGTTCTAGCCAGTGCGTCTGCCATCTTATTCTGTTCCTTGTAAATGTGAGTCAACGATGGATTATCTAATCTATGCATCAGGGACTTGCAATTAGAAAGCAAATTTAAAATTTTGTCAGGTAAGCAATTTAGCAGAGATACAAGCTGAAGGCAATCAACATTTATTTGCAAATGGACGTAATGATATTAAATAGCTAATTCTAGTCCTGTACGTAATGCATGAAGTTTCCCTTCTATAGGGGTAATAGCGCAGACCGTTCTTGCATATCCTAGCAGCCAATCACCCATAGAATTCCTAAAAAACGTTAGCTGTAGATGCCAAGTTTGTTGCACTCTCAAACGTAGCATCCGTGTTAAGCATTACCGAGTTTTGGGGAGGGGGCTGCCATTTAAGATACATAGTTATAGGCTGCCTACTGAGATTTCATTGTTCAGTCATAAGCTAGAATTCCGTCTCAAACGCTCTAATAGCTGTAACAAGGATCCGAAAAGTTGCATTGTCAAAGACGCATCTGTTTCGAGCTAGCCAAAACATCCATAAGTTATATCCTAGCATAATTTTGTTTGGGATACGGTAAAGACACTTATCGAGAATTTTGATGGTGAAAAAATGTTTTACCTAGGAGGAGGCAGGGTTAGGGCTCATGATATAAGATTATGAATCCTAAATTTGTCGCAAGATACCTAGTTGCTCCCAAACTGGAGTCACAACTTTACATGTTAGGAAAATGTGGGCGGTGGTTTCCTCAAAGTATGAGTTACAACTTTTACAGTCAGGTGAAGATATGCAGTTAATATAATGAAGGTATGATGCAGTGGGAAGTCGATTGTGATTCAGAAGCCAAATAAAGCAGCGAATTTTTGGTGGCAGCTGAAGTTTTCAGACCCAATCAAAGGAGAGAATGTCTGAGTCCGCAGCTAAGTCATCACCCTGACAAATGGCCTTGTAACATGAACCAACGGTGAAGAGACTTGAGTCAGTTAGGCCCCATCTAATTCGATCCACCATGTTTTTATTATATAAAGAAAAGTGGATAGAGTTAATCTTAGACAGGATATCACAAGAGAGAATAAAAGAAAGACTCGACAGATTCCAAGCATTTGCACATCGAAAACTAGCTATTTTAGCTTGACTTTCGTGCTTCTAGAGTGGTCCTTGGATCAAACTTTGAATCGAAGCATTTGGGCCTAACTAGGAGTCGTTAAAGAAGCCAATGTGGTCATTACTACCTGGGTACCATTGTGACCCCAGTTGGCATTGGCGCCAACCTAACATCAGCGCTTTCTAACTACGAGAAGTGTCTCTTCGTCGTCCTAGATATTTAGCTCGCAAGATACGCGCCCACAAAGAGTTATAATGAAAAGTACGCCATGCCGATGAGGCCAAAAGTGCCAAGTTTTTAGTCTCGATTCGTTGGATATCCACCCCCCTCGGTCCTTAGATTTTGTAATAGAGTCCCATTTCAGAAGATGTATCTTCCTATGGCTAACCATATTCCCTTAGAAAAAATTATGTTGGTGAGTTTCTAGCTTCTTGATTACATGTGTAGGGAGTTTCGTGAGGTACATCGCATGATTTGGGAGTCTATTTAGGGTAGATTTAATTAAAGTCGTCCTCCCAGCAGTAGTCAGGAAATGAGTCTTCCATCCATCTAAATGGTTCTTAAAGTTATCCAATAAAAATTAAAAGTCATGCGTATTAGGTCTTTCGATAAAAATTGGATAGCCTAAATGCTTTCCAAATCTACGTCCTTCAAGGATATTTAATACTGACATGACTATGCTCTTTTGAGCCTCCAAGGTATTATTTAAAAAGACCAACTTGGATTTAGTAAAGTTTATCCGTTGGCCAGAAATTGAACCAAAATAATGAAGAATGGATGTTATGGAATTGCAAGAGCTGGTGTCTACTGCCGCACAGAGTATAATGTCATCGACAAAGAATAAATATGATAATGGGGGAGCTTTAGCTGCTATTTTTATAGGGTTCCAAAGTCTGTAATCCAAAGCCAAATCAATACGCCTTGAGAGACGTTCCATGCAAAGAATGAAAATATAAGAAGAAAGAGGGTCTCCCTGGTGGATTCCCCATGAAGGACAGAAAAAGGTGTGGCAGAGCCATTCAACAAGGTGGAGATTAAAGAGGTGGTGATGCAGGACATAATTAGAGATACCACCTTATCGGGGAAATTAAAATGGATGAGTGTATCTCGGATAAAGGACCATTCCACCCCGTCAAAAGCCTTTTCTTAATCTATCTTGGCCAGCATATAAGATTTCCTACCCTTAGTTTTCCTGAAAAAGTGTAAATTTCCTGGACAAGGATCACATTATCCGCTGGTCTTCGATTTTCCAAAAAACTAGACTGATATGGACCTATGATATCCTGAATAATTGGTTTGATACGATTCACTAAAATCTTATAAGTAGTATTAGCCAGACTAATGGGCTTATATTGGGTAATTAAAGTTGGGCTGGGGGTTTTGGGGATTAGACAGATGAAAGTTTCATTGATGGCCTCTGGAATACCCATTTTCTAGAAATATTGAAGCAAAAATCTTTGGTAGAAGTCTTTAGGATATTTCAAAATTTTTGGTAAAAGAAAGGATGAATACCACCAGGGCCCGGTGCTTTATAAGGCTTAAAAGAGAAGACCATAGTATGAATTTCCTGATGAGAGAGAGGCCTTTGAAGTGAATCAGCTTGAATAGGGGAGAGGATATGGGATAACACACGACTGACTCGCCCGGTAGAGAGAAGAAGGTTCGATTTGTAGAGGTTATTGTAAAAGGATATCACATGCACCCGAATTTCCTGACTGTCGGAAATCCAATTACCCACTGAGTCTTGAAGGGATAAGATTTTATTTTTATGCCTTCTGTTGATAGAAGACATGTGAAAAATTTTTGTATTCGCATCCCCTTCATTTAACCAGTGAATACGAGACTTGAGTCTCCAGAATTCGTGTTCAGTAGTAAGCAGCCACTTAAAGTCTTGAGTGAGGGAATGGTCAAGGTTTTGTAAGAAGATACTTTAAGTATATTGTGGAGATGATTAAAGTCTTGAGTGAGGGAATGGTCAAGGTTTTGTAAGAAGATACTTGAAGTATATTGTGGAGATGATTGGAGTCCATTAAGTCTCGCCAGAATGTATCTTTTTCTTAGTTAAAATATTTCCAAGAATCTCATTTTTCCAAATAGAAACCTTCTGCTGAAAATTAGAAATAAAAAGTAAAAGAAAGTTATTCGTATCTCTCAAGGTGTCCCTAATTAAGGAAGAGAACTGAGGGTGGGACAACCACATAGACTTAAGCCTAAACAGTTTTGATAGGATAACAATTCGGGAGACAAAGACAAAAGGAGAGGACAGTAATCCGAATGGGTGCGGGGTAAGTGTCTCACTGTCGCTTCAGAAAATAATTCTATCCATTGAGCATTAGCGTTAAATCTATCATGATTTTCCAAAATGGGTCTGTTATTCTTATAAAAGTTTGTCTAAGTGAATTTACTGCCAGAGTTACCTAAGTCAAGCATACGACAATAGTTCAAATACTAAGCAAAACGGTTTACTCTATCCTGATTTATTGCTACACCACTACATTTTTTAGTAGCCCTACAAACCTCATTGAAATCCCCGCCCATAAGCCATGGACCAGCGACTGAGTCATCTACCCGTTTAAGATCTTCCCAAACAACTAATCTATGGGACATATTATTACAAGCATAAATAGAAGAAAAATCCATTTGGTTATTGATGGTCTTATCTGGATCATGTATTGAATTTCTTGGTGAGTAAGTGAAACATCAGTTACATTTAATAGATCAACATGCCATAAAATGGATTTCCCCCTGCTTGTCCCTCGGTCGGAACATCAACAATATTTGAAAAGTGGAATTCATAGGGCATATACTAATGATTGTCCCTATGAGTTTCTAACAGAACTACAAAATCATGCTTATGCAAGTTAATGAGGTCTTTAAAATTTAATCTAAAATCCTGAGATTTTGACCCCATACAATTCAATATTAGGAAATTCATAGGCCTTATGAAGTGAAGGGAACGCGAAGGAGTTTTAAACGGAACATCAATATCCCTCAGAGAGGGACTCAAAACCAGAGCATATTTTTCTACTTCCGGATTCATTGTTGGTCGCACATGAATTGAGCACTTGAACATATTTTGGGGAAAATTTATGCTTATTTTTTTTTGGACGATTCTCTGAGAAGGAATACTCGTACCTGATGTAGTCATTATGTTGGCCCGCCCGTCTTATTTCCCAGCTGGTTCGGATTCTGAGGAGGGCGAGAAACTTTTAAGTTCAAGGCTGGGGTCTGAGTCTTGGAGCCTTGCAGTGGTTCCGTAGGTACAACCGTTAAGTGAGGTTATATCCACGGGGCTGCCTCCTCCCCCTATCACTGCTTTAGATAAAAAGGTAGAGCCTGAATACCTAGGTCTATCCCCGAGGAATTGTGGAAGACCTCCGTACCGATTGTCATTCCTTCCATAATTATGTTGGCAAGATCGGAGGGGTTCTGGATCAATACTATACACCCTGCCCATTCACTTGAAGGCTAAAAGTTAGAGCATAATCGGTCAATGTTATTTACAACCATGACTGGGGTGGTTGAGCAGGGTTCGGCATTGAGGACGAGTAAACTAGATAGGAAAGGTGGTTTTGATTCTTCTTCATTAGCGGGAAGTTGCGTTGAAGGAGATTTTGAATCGGATATGATGGAGGGTGGCGAATATGGAGAGTCCTGATAGGGCATTTTAGATATAGAGCCATAATTTATAGGAGTGGAGGTAGAATACAAATTTCCCAAGTTCTGTAGGCTAGGAGAGAGGTGATTTAGAGAATGTAATAATGGATGCAGTAACAGGTTGTTGTTTCCATATGAACTGTAATCATTGTCTAGGTAAATATTCACAGTAGATATAGATGAGGGATTCAACGTACCAAGAGTAATATTATGGATAGAATCCACATAATCCATAGCTTTTTGAAGAGCCATTTTAAGATTACCTATTTTTTCACACACCTAGGGTAAATTAGTAATTTCTCCAGTGGAAACTTTCCCATCTTTATTGCATAAAGTAATATCCTTAGTAGAAATTGGATGACATTTTTACCATCCTCAATGGGCCCTGCTCCATTAGCAGTGACGTCACAGTGGCCATTGTTTTTCGAAGGAGTGAGAAAAGAGGACTTGAGGATACAAGTGTCCTTTAGAGTTTTTAGAGTTGAATAAGTCGTAAAGTACTTACTTGGGCCAACTCGTGCCTTGTTGACTGGCTGTGCCGAAGCTTGAGGCAAAAAAATCTTGTGCAAATTTGCTGCCATAGCCATTGTTGGTCTGCTCTTTTCAGGCGATTGTGTCACCAAAATTTGATTCTTTTCTAGTGATTTTGAAGTCGGTCTTCTTCGAAAGGTGACTAGCTGCCAGCCATTCGTATCCTCAATAATGCCATTCCTATCAACATCACCAACCTGTCGACTAGAAGAAACAACACCATTCTTAGGCCGGATGCTGCTTTCGTTTGGCCTACTATTGTCTGGCAGGCCTAAACTTGACTGGTTCTTAAAAGGGCAGAGGGATGTATGTCCTAATCTTCCACAGTTTGTACAGAGCAAGTAAGAGGCCTCATACAAAATTTTCTGCTTATGAGTTCGCAAAAATAGGTGGTGTAGCAAAGGTTCACCCAACGGAACTTATATATATAACCTAGCATATCGACTTTAAGACGAAGAAGATGTACATGCATCAATTTTCTGCAATGTCCCAATTTTTTCTCCAACCTTTCCAAGGATGTTGAAATCATAGAATTTCGTAGGCAACTCTGGCAGCTGAATCCAAATGCCCGTATGCACTACATAAGCGTGGGAAACAAAAAACTTAGGATCCCATTTTTTGATAGAGATAAAATTACCATATACAAACCAGGGACCATCATGGAGGGCATGATGAAAATTGTGTTCCTCTGTGAATTTTACCAGAAAAAAGCCATACCCTAAGTCCATAAGCCTAATTTGCTTAAAGACTTTTCATAAGTCCTATAGCTTTTTTGTAAGGATTTGATGTCCTATTTTCCGACCCAAAACTTTTATAATAATTGATTTTATCCATGGAGTGTAGCATCCTGAGAGTACACCCTGGGCATCACACGGTGCTTACAGCCCCAAAGGACCACAAGCTAACCTAAGCTGGTACCTGCTGTGAGTATTGAACAAGGTAACATAGAATATATATGGAATTTACTAGAATGCCATAAGGTTTTAAATCATATTTCTGATAATGTCTGTAAAACAATACTAAAAATACTGAGAAAACAACTGCCAATAACAACAGAAAAACTGACCAACTGTCTGTACTAGTCTGAAAGCCTCTAAATTGACTGACTATGGAGTTGATGGGAAAAGCCCCCAAATAACTCCGACTGACTAGATAACTAAACTACTGACATAATGAATATAAGATAACTCATCCTCAAAGGATGAGGACCCACCACCGTTGACTACTGCTTATAGGCTGATCTATCTACGGTCAGGAACTCGAGCGTCCGAACCTATGATATGAGACATCATAATACAAGAAACGAGTATGCGATCAGTACTTTGAATGTACTGATATGCTAAATAAGGTTGTCGAATATTCATGCTTTCATCTGCATGTTTAGTAACTGACTGAATGTATAGCATGAAGTACTGAGTAAAATGCAAGAAATCTGTAAAGACTGAGAATGCATGACCAAGCATAAAACATGTTCTGAATATAGTCTAAAAACTGAAGTACTGAGTACTGATAAATGAGTAACTGATATCTGTATGTTATGGTCAAGCAAAACTAAAACTGAATTACTGAGCTGAATACTAGACTGAGACTGTGGGAGCTATCATGTAACCGACATAAACTATATGAGCTATCATGGAGTCCAACGTCTGACCCACGTTGAGGAGGGTTGTTCTATCCTTTCCATCAGAATAGAACCTGAACTGTAGTGATCACTAAACTGAGCCCATATTGGGCAAAGGAAAACACTCTCTGGCCAGGCCTTTAGACCTACGGTAGCACGTAGTTTCTAGGGAAGTAGGATGCGCTGAACCCACACTTCCCACTCGGTGCTAAATCCTACTCCCAACTTAAAGACACTAAATTACTAACTGGTGCATGCACTGACAACTGATGATCTCAGGTTATGATATGTTAAAAACGACAGTGCATACATATTCTGGGGTAATTATTAACCTTAAATAGATTATGATGACTAATTGGTTGAAAAGACTCATGGTTTTTCTGAAAAGATTTTGAAAGTACTAAAACTAAGTAAACAACTAAATTTCAGGTATTCATAACCCCCAGGACTTGATAACAATAATAGCAATATCATATTAAAACTTTGAGGACATGATATATAAGCATTTATTCAAAACTTCTTCTTGTAGTCATGTCATTGAACACTTGCAATGCATGGTTTAAGCTAAGCATGAGATTAGTTTTGAAACTTGTAGTAATAGCATGATTTCAATAATAAAATCACCAATTAAGGGTAAAATCATTGAGCAACACCATTCAAACATGTAGGGTTTAATAACAATGAAAACTACATGTAAATATGGTATAAAAATCGAAATTGATGAAGTTTCATCAATGTAATTCGTAAAAACATGTAAAAATCATAACTTTGATCTTGAAAATGGGTTATTGGACTCCATGGGTGAAAAATACCTATGGATGAACATCTAACATACCTCAAAAACTTGAATCTTGAAAGAGGGTAACTTTTTTTGAAGATTCTTGAATGATGATGCTTTGATTCTTGAGTTTTATTGAAGAAGAGCTTGAATCTTGTTCTTGGGAGATGATCTCGAGAGAAACCCTAATTTTGGTTATATGGATGAATATGAAGTTATGTGCTTTTATTTGATGTAATTAGGTGTTAGAAAGGGTGGAAAAAGACCCCAAAATCCCTTTAAAACGGCTTTAAATCGCTAAACGGAGATGGTTGACGGTTTGGGTAACGGGCCATCACTATGGTGACTAACCATCACTCAAACCATTAGTTTATGGCCATAAAACGGGCTTACGGCCTTATTTGCGATGGTCCAGGTGACGGTCCGTCGCTGGCTTGACGGTCCGTCAGCTTTCTCGTCCCACTTCGGCAGTTCGGACAACTCTCTGTAAAACGGCCATAACTTTTTACTCCGATATAGTATTTAGGAAAAATTGATATAGTTGGAAATATAATTCAATTATATATATGTTAGTAGGTTATTACATCAAAAATTCATAGTATAACGAAAGATATGCTCTTTTGAAGCTAACTATAGCAATATCCTTCTCAAGAATTCAATCGGTAAGGGATGTTTTGATTCGCCTAATAGCTAGGACGTATTTGAGGCCTTAATACTCATCAAACTAGATCATAAAACTACCAAATCACTATAATTTATTTTTCATTAGCTTGAAGCATGGTTCTAATATTGGTTTGGATTTTTGAGGTATTACAATATCTCCCCTTTGGAAATATTCGTCCTTGAATGAGTCTGGTTAAGCTGAGAGTACTGAAGAATCTGAGATCGCATACTGAACATGCATAAATGGGACCATGAGAACATAACTTAGTTTGTAACATGATAAATGAACCAAACTGGTTTTCTTGAATATATGCAATGACATGAGAATGGTTTTAAGGCTGAGATTGGAATGAGAGGGTTAACTTATGAATATCCATTATTTTAAGCTGGATCTTGTTACGTGACGGAAATATGGAAGGTTTATGACATGAAAGCTTTGGAGAATTATAGTACATATCCCCTTTGGGACATTATGTCCCCTGAAAGATACTGACTTGGCTGAAGTACTGAGGAAAGACTGTGATGATGCACGAAATACTTACGAACTGAATCATAACTGATTATTTGGAATCTGAAATTGATGATTGATGCATGAACTGAACAAAATTTATGACTTTCATGGTTATGAATGAATTTCTTCATGAATAGGAGAGATGAAAACCATAGGAACCTGTCTGCCTGACTGCTAAACGAATTATTGGCTATACAAACTAACTCATACTGAAAGCTTATACTTAACTGGAGTATTTCTTTGACACTCTCTTTATGAATTTCTAATGACTTTAGGAAGCAAAGAATCTTGGCATGGTCTGAATAAGATATCTGACTATTGTAACGCCCCAAGATCCCATCCCAAGACGTCACACGGTGCTTAAAGCCACATGCAACCTCAAGCTAACCCTTTGAGCCTGTCATTACCTCTATAACTTACTATGACAATAATCATGCTGTAATAAAGAAGAATAATCATGTCATGAACATACCACAATACAAAGAAATACTATCCTGTACAATTAAAATACTGAAGCTCTGTACATACTGGTACTCTAGTCTTGCAAAGCCTCTACTAAATAAGACTGAGGAGCCATTAGGACAGATCCCTAACTGACCCGTACTGAACTGAAAATAAACAACCATCTACTATCAAGACAAAAATTGGGGATATAGGTCCTTAAACCACGAGGACTCACCAACTGTACGAATGTAGATGGAGGTACTCAAAGATCACTTTCGCTGTTGAGACTGAGCACCTGAACCTACATCACGAGAAAATATAGAACACAGAAGAGTATAGGAATCAGTACTTGGGAATGTACTGAGTATGTGGGGGTGCAGGCAACATTTAAATAATATCATAAATGTATAAGAAAATCTTGCATGCTGATAATAATGAATCTCTTCGCTTGAGTTACCTGAAACATATTTTCCATAAATAATCACATGCTTCATAAATCTCACAAACCATTGGACTCAACTCAAACTCTTTGACTCATGACTTAGAGTGACTCGGTAACTCATGAAACTTGGACTATTATGGACTTGTGAGTTTCTTATAACCGACATAAATCATGTGAGCTTACATGGAGTCCAACGTCTTGCCCACGTTGGGAAGATCTGTTCTATCCTTGCCATCGGAGTAGAACCTTAACTTTAGTGATAACTGTCTTAGCCTTTGGCCCTTAATCTTAATCCTACAGTCCACGTAGTTCTGGAAAAGTAGGATACACTGAACCCATACTTCCCGCTCGGTGCTAAATACTACTCCCAGACTTAAGCTCAGAACGCGTTAGGAAATCCACCTTAATAAACTCAAGGGTCTATATGAAGACCAAAATATAAATATATATCTCACTTGTAAATCATAATCAACTCGTGGATTCCTAACTTGACTAAATCTCAAAATAATCTTTCTCATCATTAAGTACACTTGCTTATCAAATCATATCAAGTATCAAATCTTCTAGAAAACATCATAGAACTCGTTATTGAATCTCAAGCTCAATATCAATATATATTCAATAGACAAACTTCTCATGGAAAAACATAAATCATGACACTTATCATAAATCACTTAGAAATTATCATTTCATGATAATAATATACAGCTCATGCCATAAATTCTTAATTTAAGAAATAAGACAATGAAGTAGTCATATGTGTCAATCTTGTATAGCTCAAATGTCATAAATCCTTGATAAAGTAATTTAGGTGTAAGCCCACTTTGCCAAATTCATGAAATTCAATAGAAATTAAATCTTTGGGCACAAGAATGAAAGAAGTATTCTTGTTCAAAACCCCACATACCTTAATCTTTGAAATTGGATGAACTTTAGTGCTTGAGACTTTATCCACACTTGAAATAAATAATTCTTGAAGCCCACACTATGAGGAACTTGGTTCTTGAAGAAATTTTGAAGATTTATGGATGATTCTTAGAAGATTTATGTTCTTGATATTACCCTAGATATATTATCTCAAGAGAATTGGAATAGCAAATGATGGAATTAGGGTTTGGATGGGATTCTCATATTTATAGAGGCCTCCAAAGGATGGGAAAAGACCAAAATACCCTTGAAAAAATGTCTATAAATTGCTGAAAAGAATAGCTGATGATATCCGTGACAGGACGTCAGACCCATGATAGGTCGTCACGAAATATCATCACAAAAGGGTTAAATTTTATGATTTTCTTCCTAAGGCTGATAATGTCATCAGAAATTTCGTCAGAAACGTGACGGCGTCGTCAGAAACGTGACAGGCCGTTAGAAACGTCGTCACCCTTTTCCAGATTGACATGCTAGAGTAAAATGAGTGTAAATCTTCGCTTCGGTATTGGATTTTGGTGAAATTGGTATCGTTGGAAAGCTAATTCAATTATCTATTTGTTGATAGGTCATGAGATCAAAAATTCCAAGTATAATGAGAGATATGCTCGTTTGAAGTTGACTATGCCAATATGCTTCCCAAGAATTCAATCGGTAAGGAATGTTTTGATTCACCCTACCTTCGGCTTAATTTGAACTCGCGAAGAAGAGATGAGGGTATCTGGTTCGCATATTTGCTTCTGCTTCCCAAGTAGCACCCTCCCCTGATTGATTTCGCCACAGAACTTTGACCAAGGGAACTTCCTTATTTCTTAGTCTACGAACTTGATAATCTAGGATTTCAACTGGAACTTCATCATACGAAAGGCTATCCTGAACATCGAAACTTTTTGATGGATCAACAACAATAGAATCACCAATGTGGTTCTTGAGCATAGAAACGCGAAAGATAGGATAGACAGCTGACAACTCGACAGGCAATTCAATCTCGTAAGCTGATTTCCCAACACGATTCAAAACTCTATAAGGGCCAATGTATCGGGGACTAAGCTTTCCTTTCTTACCAAATCTTTTCACCCCCTTCATGGGTGAAGTCTTCAAGTACACCAGATGCTTAACCTCAAACTCAAGAGCTCTTCTTCTCATATCTGCATATGACTTCTGACGACTCTGGGCTGTCTTCAACCTTTTCTGAATCAGCTTAACTTTCTCCATAGCCTCAAACACAGCATCAGGTCAACTCACAACGGATTCACCCACTTCAAACCAACCTATGGGTGATCTATATCGCATTCCATATAAATCCTCAAATGGAGCTATTCCAATGCTAGCATGAAAACTGTTGTTGTAAGAAAATTCAATCAATGGCAAATGTTCATCCCAACTTCCTTTGAAATCAAGAACACATGCCCTCAATATATCCTTCAAGGTTTGGATAGTCCTCTCAGCCTGACCATCGATCTGCGGATAAAAAGCAGAGCTAAGATGAACTTGGGTACCAAGACCCTTCTGAAAAGCCCTCCAAAAATGAGAAGTAAATTGAGTACCCCTGTTGGAGATAATAGACAAAGGAACACCTTGCAACCTGACTAACTCTTGAATGTACAGCTTAGCATAGTCCTCAGCGGTGAAAGATATATGCACTGGCAAGAAATGCGCGGACTTAGTCAACCTGTCTACAATGACCCAAATCAAATCATAATGACGTCGAGATGGAGGTAAACCAGTCATAAAATCCATATTTACTTCCTCCCACTTCCAAGTAGGAATACTGAATTCTTGCATCATTCCACCGGGTCTTTGGTGTTCTATCTTAACCTGTTGGCAAGTTGTACACTTCTCTACAAATTTCACTATATCCTTTTTCATACCATTCCACCAATAGATTTCTCGCAAATTGCGGTACATCTTGGTAGCACCGGGATGAACAGAATATCGTGCGCCATGCGCTTCAGCCATAATTCTCTGCTTTAAATCTTCAACATCAGGCATACATAATCTATTCTAAAATCTAAATACTCCATCTTCCCCTTGGGAGAAAACCTCCACCTTTTGTTCTTTAACTGACTCCTTCAGTCTGACCAAACTAGGATCCATATCCTGCTTCTCCTTTACTTCCGAAACTAGAGAAGACTCAGAACTACTCTGGACCCAAACATTACCCTCAGCTGAATCAAGCAATCTAAATCCCAACCTAGATAGACGATGCACCTCACGATCTAACTCCTTTCTATCTTTCTAGGCCTGTGCTACACTACTCATGGACGACCTGCTAAGGGCATCTGCTACTACATTGGCCTTTCCCGGGTGATACAATACCTTTATATCATAGTCCTTTAATAATTCTAACCATCACCTCTGACAAAGATTCAACTCTCTCTGAGTAAACACATACTGCAAACTCTTGTGATCCGTAAGGACATCAACATGAACACCGTACAAATAGTGTCTCCAGATTTTCAAGGCAAAAACCACTGCAGCTAACTCGAGGTCATGGTTTGAGTAGTTCTTCTCATGCGGTTTCAACTGTCTGGAGGAATAGGCTATAACCTTACCTTTCTGCATCAACACACAATCCAACCTAACTCTAGAAGCATCACAGTACACCAAAAAATCATCTATACCATTTGGAAGGGTCAACACAGGGGCCGAGTGAGTCGAGTCTTCAACTCCTGAAAACTCTTCTCACAAGAGTCAGACCACAGGAATTTAATTTTCTTTTGGGTCAATCGAGTCAAAGGAGACGCAATGGAAGAGAAACCCTCAATAAAACGATGGTAGTAGCCATCTAGACCTAAGAAACTCCTAATATCAGACGGGGAAATAGGTCTATGCTAATTTTTCACAACTTCCATCTTTTGAGGGTCAACTCGAATACCTTCAGAAGAAATAATATGACCTAGAAAAGCAACTGACCTTAGCCAAAATTTACACTTGCTAAATTTGGAAAATAGTTGATGATCTCTAAGGGTTTGCAAGACTATTCGGAGATGATCTGCATGGTCATTCCCACTTCGGGAGTATACAAGAATATAATCTATGAACACAATAACAAATATATCCGGGTACTGTCTGGACACCTGATTCATAAGGTCCATAAAGGCTGCTGAGGCATTTGTTAGCCCGAAGGACATGACCAAGAACTCAAAATGACCATATCGGGTGTAAAATGCTATCTTTAGAATATCATACTCCCTAAATTTAAGCTGGTGATAACCGGATCTCAAGTATATTTTTGAGAAATAGTTAGCACCTTGCAGCTGATCAAACAAGTCATCAATTCTCGAAAGAGGGTACTTATTCTTGACTGTGACCTTGTTAAGATGACAATAATCAATGTACATTCGCAATGAACTATCTTTCTTTCACACGAACAGAACGGGTGCACCCCAAGGAGATATGCTAGGCCTTGTGAAACCCTTATCTAGAAGATCTTTGAGTTGCTCTTTCAACTCTTTAAGTTCTACGGGGGACATACGATATGGAGGAATAGAAATAGGTTGTGTGTTGGGGAGAAGATCAATCCCAAATTTTATCTCTCTATCGGGAGGTACCCCTGGGAGATCTTCTGGAAAAACATCACAAAACTCATTAACAATGCTGATCGACTGAATGGTCGGAGTCTCGAACTTAGTATATTTAACTCAAACTAAATAATAGATGCAACCCTTGGATATCAATTTTCTAGCTTTAAGATAGGATATAAAATGACTCCTGGGAGATACAAAATTTTCAAACCACTCAAAGGCTGGCTCATTGGGAAATTGAAACTTGACTACACGGCTACGACAGTCTATAGATGCATAATAAGAGTGAAGCCAATCCATACCCAGAATAATTTCAAATCAACCATGTCTAGCTCAATCAAATCTGCAAACATAACTCTGTGAAGGACAATAATAGGACACTTCTTATATACTTGCTTAGCAACAACAAGTTCACCTACTGGAGTAAAAACTAGAAAAGGCTCAGGAATATTTTCAGCATTGATCTCAAAATTCACAGCCACTAACGGAGTCACATAAGAAAGACTTAACCCAGGGTCCATCAGCACATACATATCAAAATGAAATACATGGAGCGTACCAGTAACAACATCTGGTGAATCGTACTGCTTCTGGTGGGGTGGTATAGCATAAAAGTGATTCTGGCGCTGACCACCGGTAGTGCTAGACGAGGTAACCTGAGGAGGAGTATGACGAACCCAAGGGGCTGGAGCACTAATAGCCTGACTCTGGGGACGAATATCATGGCTTCCCTGTCTAGCATATGGGCAATCCCTGAATTTATGGCCCAACTTACCCAACCAAAACAACCTATTTGCTCAGCCATACACTCTCCAGGATGCATCCTACCACACTTAGAACACGGGGGATAGTTCGGTCTATTACTCACACTATCCTAAGACCTAGACATAGTCAGTCTATTACCTTGCTCTTTCCTGACTCTGAATGTAGGAGTACTAGCTGATGATGGTGCTGGGACAAAAGAATAGCTCTGAAACTGAGGGCGGATCCCTCCAAAAAATCTACTCTGACTATACCCCTCCTGCTCTGATCTAACTCTCTTATTCCCTCTCACTCTTTCTCTCTCTTTCACCTTGTCTGCTTTAATCTGCTGGGCATGTATCATCAATTTATAAAGATCCATGTCCCTATTGAGCATAGAAGACCTACACTATTTCACAACATAACTCGATACGCCAGTCAAAAACTTACTTATACTAGTCCTGGAATCAGCCATCATATCGGGAGCATACTTAGACAACTGGTTAAATTTAAGACAATATTTCTTAACTATCATGGAGCCTTGTCTTAAGTTCATAAATTCTTCTAGTTTTTCTTCCCTCAGCTTCGAGGGAAAGAATCGGTCTAAGAACGCGTCCTGGAACAACTGCCAAGTCATAGAAGCGGCATCCTCCCCTCTAATCTTCCTTCACAACTCCACCCAATCATAAGCAACATCTTTTAAGTGATAGGAAGCTAGCTCTATACTTTCTTCCTCTGTTACATGCATAATTTGGGTGATCTTTTTCACCTCATCAAGATATATTTGTGGGTCCTCACCTACCCTTAACCCATAAAACTCTGGCGGATTCATCCGCATAAAATTCCATACTTGAGCTGCTGTAGAATTACCTTCTTGCGGAGATGAGACAGCAGCTTGAACATTGGCCTGAGCATTGGCGGTAACTGCCTGGGGTAGCACCTAAAAAGCTATCCAAAATTTGGCATGAGTCACCATCTCATTTAAAGGATCAACGGGTTGAGGTCATTCGTGGTTTTTGTGAGCTCTATGATGAGGTATTTTCTATCATAAGAGAGCACGAATTAATAGCAGAGAGAAACATTCATAGGCACGAAAGACTTTTGAAATAAAGAAATGACTTTTCCTAAAACGTCCCATAGCCTCTTGCTCATAGATGTGTCGCGCTACACACCGATGATCATGACTCTACATAACATAGCTTGTCGGACTCCCTAGGACTCCTTTAAACCTTAGGCTCTGATATCAAGCTTGTAACGCCCTAAGATCCCATCCGAAGACGTCACACGGTGCTTAAGGCCACACGCGACCTCAAGCTAACCCTCTGAGCCTGTCATCACCTTTGTAACTCACTATGAAAATAATCAAGTTGTAATAAAGAAGAATAATCATGTGATAAACATACTGGAATACAAAGAAATACTATATTATAAAATCAAAATACTGAAGTTCTGTACATACTGGTACTCTAGTCTGACAAAGCCTCTACTACATAAGACTGAAGAGCCATTGGGACAGATCCCCAACTGACCCGTACTGAACTAAAAATAAACAACCATCTACTATCAAGACAAAAATCGAGGACATAGGTCCTCGAACCATGAGGACTCACCAATTGTATGAATGTAGATGGAGGTACTCGAAGATCATTGTCACTGCTGAGACTGATCACTTGAACCTACATCACGAGAAAATATAGAACACAAAAGAGTATGGGAATTAGTACTTGGGAATGTACTGAGTGTGTGGGGGTGCAGGCAACATTTAAATAATATCATAAATGTATAAGAAAATCATGCATGATGATAATAATGACTCTCTTCGCTTGAGTTACCTGAAACATATTTTCCATAAATCATAAATAATAACACATGCTTCATAAATCTCACAAACCTTTGGACTCAACTCAAACTCTTTGACTCATGACTTAGAGTGACTCGGTAACTCATGAAACTTGGACTATTATGGACTTGGGAGTTTCTTATAACCGACATAAACCATGTGAGCTTTCATGGAGTCCAACATCTTGCCCACGTTGGGGAGAGCTATTCTATCCTTGCCATCGGCGTAGA
Source organism: Capsicum annuum (assembly GCF_002878395.1). NCBI lineage: Eukaryota > Viridiplantae > Streptophyta > Magnoliopsida > Solanales > Solanaceae > Capsicum > Capsicum annuum. Next base: position 223,344,005 of record NC_061122.1, on the reverse strand, counting down.
ACCTTAACTTTTGTAATAACTGTCTTGGCCTTTGAACCTTAATCTTAATCCTATGATGGCACGTAGTTCTGGGGAAGTAAGATGCACTGAACCTATACTTCCCGCTTGGTGCTAAATACTACTCCCAGACTTAAGCTCAGAACACGTTAGGAAATCCACTTTAATCAACTCAAGGGTCTATCATGAAGACCAAAATATAAATATATATCTCACTTGTAAATCATAATCAACTCGTGGATTCCTAACTTGACTAAATCTCAAAATAATCTTTCTCATCATTAAGTACACTTGCTTATCAAATCATATTAAGAATCAAATCTTCCAGAAAATATCATAGAACTCGTTCTTGACTCTCAAGCTCAATATCAATATATATTCAATAGACAAACTTCTCATGGAAAAACATAAATCATGACACTTATCATAAATCACTTAGAAATTATCATTTCATGATAACAATATACAACTCATGACATAAATTCTTAATTTAAGAAATAAGACAATGAAGTAGTCATATGTGTCAATCTTGTATAGCTCAAATCTCATAAATCCTTGATAAAGTAATTTGGGTGTAAACCCACTTTGCCAAATTTATGAAGTTCAATAGAAATTAATTCTTTAGGCACAAGAACGAAAGAAGTATTCTTGTTCAAAACCCCACATACCTTAATCTTTGAAATTAGATGAACTTTAGTGCTTAAGAATTTATCCACACTTGAAATAAATAATTCTTGAAGCCCACACTATGAGGAACTTGGTTCTTGAAGACATTTTGAAGATTTATGGATGATTCTTAGAAGATTTATGTTCTTGATATCACCCTAGATATATTATCTCAAGAGAATTGGAAGAGAAAATGATGGAATTAGGGTTTGGATGGGATTCTCATATTTATAGAGGCCTCCAAAGGATGGGAAAAGACCAAAATACCCTTGCAAAAATGTTTTTAAATTGCTGAAAAAAATAGCTGACGACATCCATGACAGGCCGTCAGACCCGTGATAGGCCGTCACGAAATGTCATCATAAAAGGGTCAAATTTTATGATTTCCTGCCTCAGGCTGACGATGTCCTCAAAAATGTCGTCAGAAACGTGACAGGCCGTCAGAAACGTCGTCACCCTTTTCCAGATTGACATGCTGGAGTAAAATGGGTGTAACTCTTTGCTCCGGTATCGGATTTTGGCGAAATTAGTATCGTTGGAAAGCTAATTCAATTATATATCTGTTGATAGGTCCTGAGATAAAAAATTCCAAGTATAATGAGAGATATTCTTGTTTGAAGTTGACTATACCAATATCCTTCCCAAGAATTCAATCGGTAAAGAATGTTTTGATTCACCCAATCATCAGGACATCTTTAAGGCCTTAATACACACCATACTTGATCAGAAAACAACCCAAAACATTATAATTTATTTCTCATGAGCTTGATTCATGGTTGCACTATTGGTTAGAGTCTCGAGGTATTACACTAATAAATCACAACAAGGCTAAATTCTGTAATATGGGACAAAGTTCTACAAAACTTCATCCAGGATAGAGTTACTAAGCCTTATGCACTGCAACTACTTACTTACAATCTTAGCTATACTTTTCAACTATTTCCTCAACTATACGTTCTACTCCAACACCGGACTTCACTTGAGACTACTGAAAATATTCACATGGGCACTGATAACTCTACCTACTGAGGTCTTAGCTGGACTGAATTTTCTCACTATGTTCAAGCCTACTCGAATCTGTAAAATGCACACATCACACTGTAAAGCTAGTCTGAATCCTGAATTCTACACACCCTGTATTTTCACAAGTTCTCATCTCATGAATAATTCTATTACCTCTTGAACAACTATATTCAACTTCTTACCATCTACTATGTGAGATACATTTATCCAGTTACACACCAACATGATGTTAAAGCCTATTTGCATAACTACATATAAACTTCTAAATAACCACCCACCACCTTTATCAATAAAACTCCCAGGCGCTACCCCTAAGAAAATATACACAAAGTTTTCAACCAACCATGACATATATAAAAAACTTAGCCTCAATTTCATTCACACTTACAGCCTTAGCTAAAATGGGAATACCACAATCTTTCATCAACAAGAAATGTTTACTCTCTCCCATCTAAGCAGTTTCTTAGCACAACTAGTATTTCATAAGGAGAGGTCACTAAAAGGTTAAACATGCGGACCTGAAGCATGAATGAACACTATACGTAACTTGACACAGAACTGAGACATGAGGAATAGAGTATCAAACATTATAGATTCATCAAGAGATCTAAACTGAGGGTATTCATGACATAAATTTAAATATTGATGATCGTTAAGAGTGTAGCATGAGTACTAGAACTGAAAATACCGTAAAGCATGAGTACATGAGTCATGAGATGCATGACCTGAGTTTTTGAGTTTCTAAATTCATGGAACATGATTCGTACCACTGGGTGAACTGGAACTCCTTATACTAGGAACTGTAAGTATATATGATTTTTGATAGTGTGCACAAATATGAGCTATAATCATAGAGCTGACATGTAAGGCATGAGTATATATCGTGATATTGAAGTACAAAACTTTATACTAAGATATGAATGCTTTGGGCATCTCTCCCCCTTCTGATGTTCTACAATACACTGTATCACAACTAGAATCTGAGAGCCTGGCTTGGTTACTTGTTCTATCATCTCCCCCTTAGCTTAAATCCATCAATCTAAGTCTGTAACCAACTAATTAATAACTCTAAACTAAATTTCCACCACCTTACTTTAGAATCTGGGGGATAATAATGCGAATAATTAGTAAACTCACCCTGAATGATTATGCCAAATAATGTAAAACTTGTTGGTAGTACTTTCTTTTGAGATACAACTCTTAGTCCTCTATAACCCTAAAAATGATCATGTAACAACTTAAAGTTGACTAACATAGATTTTTTAACTCCTTTTTCTATTAGTTCAACCTTCAAAGATTCAAACTTAGATTCTAACACATAACATGAATATCCCCAAATCTTTAATAAATATACTACTATCATCATAGCCTACAAATATCACATCCACAACATATGTTTTGAATCCAAAAAATTAAATTCTTGAATATACTGCTTCAACCCCACTAATTCACCTTTTATCTAACTAGCCCCATGAAATATGTTCTGCTCAAATTCAGATAATACTATTCCAACTCCACTACTGTTGCTAAATGCCTAATTTCATGCTTCTAATTATAGATCATATGCTATCATAGGATTCTAAGAAGGAATCTAAAAACACGTTTGACTCCTACGCACTGAGGTACTACTACCTCTTCATTTATTGACTGATTCATCGAGAAATTAAAATTGAACGACTCTATTTCCAAAATCAACTAAAGTGATTTTCTAGAACATTATAATCGAGAAATTTTTGTATACTCATCTGACCAAAATAGGTTTACCTACTGGGGTCGACACTGATAAAGGCTCTGCTAAAGTTTCAGGGCTAACTCTGAAATAGGCAGCTATATAGGGGTTACAAAATAAAGTGAAGCTCTGGGGTATAACAAAGCATGAACATAAAGATGAAGGTCTTGAAACATACCCATAGTCACATCAAGAGAGCTTTCTTGATCCTGTCGGGACTGAAGTGCATATAGCCTGTTTTGATGTTGACCACTAGTTGTGCTGGAAGTGGCACCCTGCTAAGTTGGGTGACCGGATGGGACTGGAGGATGATCGGACAGACCTTTTTGGCACAAATCCCTTCCTCTCTGAGCTATTACTCTACACTTATATATCCTGTGGACTGGCTTACCACGTATAAAACATTCATCACTACCAAATTTACACTCTTAGGTGATTTCTACCACATTCTCCACAAGGCGGATGGGTACAACCACTGCTTACACTATACTGAGTTTGTAGCCTAGCTCCCTATCCTGACTTTCATTCCTGAACTTTAAAACTGGCGCACTAGCTGAAGATGGAGCTGGGGCTAAAAACTTTTGACTGAACTAAGAATGATTACCAACCTCTGACCTTAGCTGAGCAAAACTAAAGCTACCTATTCTAGCCATCTTGTTCTCCCTCTCTATCTCTTCTTAACCTTCTCATCTTTAATCTATTAAGCATAGACCATAAGCCTAGATAGGTAAATAAGCCACTAATCATTTTGAGTTTTTATTGAGTAAGATAAGGCAAGGGAGTCAACTCTAAATTTGCCATGAGAGATATGCTCATTTAGGGGATGTTCTTAAATAGGCGAAGGTGCGGACTGATTCCCATTTCTCCCTACGTTATTCTTTTTGGAAGGCATTCTCTATACACAAAAGGAAGGATGAGTTAAGAAGGGAGCTCATGCTCTTTCATATGACATGGATACTTTCAAAGTGTAGAATATAAGAGAACTGATGGGATCCTGTTAATCCAACATGTAATCCCATAACCATTTGGGGGCACTGTCTGAGAAAGCTTTATTTGTAGGGATTTGAGCTTGACTATTTCTGTTACCTCAATAACAAGGTAGATCTGGCATGAATAGAGCAAGATCAGAATCTGTTTAACATTCTTAAAAGACATTTCTATAGCACAAGCTGAGATATGAAGGAAGGGAAACTTTTCCTAAAACTTCTCGTAGCCTCTTATCTATAAGTGTGGAGCGCTTCACACTCATGCACAAGACTCTACTCGACGCGACTTTCAGACTCCCTAGGAAACTTTAAAATCTAGCTCTGATACCAAGTTTGTAACGCCCTGAGAGTACACCATGGCGTCACACATTGCTTACAGCCCCAAAGGACCATAAACTAACCCAAGTTGGTACCTGCTGTGAGCACTGAACAAGGTAACATAAAATATACGCGGAATTTACTGGAATGCCATAAGGTTTTAAATCATATTTATGATAATGTCTATAAAATAATACTAAAATTACTGAGAAAACAACTGTTAATAACAACTGAAAAACTAATCAACTATCTGTACTAGTTTGAAAGCCTCTAAACTGGCTGACTGTGGAGTTGATGGGACAAGCCCCCAACTAACTTTGACTGACTAGATAACTCAACTGCTGACATACTGAATGTAAGATAACTCATCCTAGAAGGATGAGGACCCACTACCATTGACTACTGCTTATAGTCTGATATGTCTAAGTGCGGTCAGAAACTCGAGCATTCGAACCTATGATATGAGACATCATAGCGCAAAAAATGAGTATGCGATCATTATTTTGAATGTATTGATATGCTAAATAAGGTTGGCTAATATGCATGGTTTCATGTGCATGCTTAGTAACTGACTAAATATATAACATAAAGTACTGAGTAAAATGCATAAAATCTGTAAATACTGAGAATGCATGACCAAGCATAATACATGTTCTGAATATAGTCTAAAAGCTAAAATACTGAGTACTGATAAATGAGTAACTGATATTTGCATGTTACGGTCAAGCAGAACTGAAACTAAATTACTGAGCTGAATACTAGACTTAGACTGTGGGATTTATCATGTAATCGATATAAACTATGTGATCTATCATGGAGTCTAACATCTGACCCACGTTGAGGAGGGTTGTTCTATCCTTTCCATCGAAATAAAACCTGAACTGTAGTGATCACTAAACTGAGCCCATATTGGGAAAAGGAAAACACTCTCTGGCCAGGCCCTTAGACCTATGGTGGCACGTAGTTTTTGGGGAAGTAGGATGCGTTGAACCCACACTTTCTATTCGATGCTAAATATTACTCCTAACTGAAAGACATTGAATTACTAACTGTTGCATGCACTAACAACTGATGAGTTCAGGTCATGATTTGTTAAAAATTATAGTGCATACATATTCTAGGGTATTTATGAACCTTAAATAGATTATGATGACTAATTGGATGAAAAGACTCATGGTTTATCTGAAAAGATTCTGAAAATACTAAAACTAAGTAAAAAACTAAATTTTGGGTATTCATAACCCCCAGGACTTGATAGCAATAATAGCAATATCATACTAAAACTTTGACGACATGATATATAAGCATTTATTCAAAACTTCTTCTTGTAGGCATTTTATCTAACACTTGCAATGCATGGTTTAAGTTAAGCATGAGATTAGTTTTAAAACTTGTAGTAATAGATTAATTTAAATAATAAAATCACCAATTAAGGCTAAAATCATTGAACAACACCATTTAAACATGTGGGGTTTAATAACAATGAAAACTACGTGTAAACATGGTATAAAAATCGTAATTGATGAAGTTTCTTGGATGTAATTCGTAAAAATATGTAAAAATCATAACTTTGATCTTGAAAATGGGTTCTTGGACCCCATGGGTGAAAAGTACCCATGAATAAACATCTAACATACCTCAAAAGCTTGAATCTTGAAAGAGGGTAACTTTTCTTAAAGTTTCTTGAATGGTGACGCTTTAATTCTTGAGTTTTCTTGAAGAAGAGCTTGAATCTTATTCTTGGGAGATAATCTTGAGAGGAACCCTAATTTTGATGCTATGGATAAATATGGAGTTATGTGCTTTGATTTGATGTAATTAGGTATTAAAAAGGGTGAAAAAAGACCCAAAAATCCCTTTAAAATGGTTTTAAATTGCTAAATGGAGGTGGTTGACGGTTTGGGTGATGGACCATCACTCTGGTGACTAAAAGTCACTCAAACCATCAGTTTATGGCCAGAAAATGGGCTTACTGCCTCAGTTGCGATGGTTCGGGCGATGGTCCGTCGCCGGCTTGACGGTCCGTCAGCCTTCTCGTCGCACTTCGACAATTCGGATAGCTCTCTGTAAAATGACCATAACTTTTTACTCCGATATCGGATTTAGACAAAATTTATATCATTGAAAATATAATTCAATTATTCATATTTTTGTGGGTCATGAGCTCAAAAATTCATAGTATAACAAAAGATATGCTCATTTAAAGATGACTATAGCAATGTCCTTCTCAAGAACTTAATCGGTAAGGGATGTTTTGATTCACCTAATAGCTAGGACGTATTTGAGGCCTTGATACTTATCAAGCTAGATCATAAAAATACCAAAGAACTATATTTTATTTCTCATGAGCTTGAAGCATGGTTCTAATATTGGTTTGGATTCTCGGGGTATTACATGGAGAGTATAGCCTCAACTTTTCAGCCGCCAAAATAGAAATAAAGTTTGCGTCAGAGGTTGCCGGATTGGCTTAATCGGCCATGTCGTCGCTGGCCGAGGCAGGTGATGAAATCGAAAATAGGTTGTCATTCAAAAAGGTCTATACATAGCTTGGATTATTTGGATTTACAGGTTGTTGTGTGGATGGTGGATCCACCTCCATCGAGCTAGAGTTTTGCACTAGGGATTGATTGGGTTTTTCTAAACTTTTTTTTTAAGTTAATGAAGTTCTTCCATGGTCATCAATTTAGAGAAACATTTCCTATGTCATGAATTCCTATGCTCTTAACTTCATTAACCCATCATGTTGCATGTGGTAGATAGAGGTCATCAGTATTTTTTTTCTTTGTTTTTGTCATTTTCTAAGAATTATTACTTCCTTTTTATTTCTTTTAATTTATGTAACAATATTTGATTTGATATATAGTTGGTGAATCCATTTTTTACATTGGAGAGGCACTTATTTAGCAGCCAACTATGAGCACTACTTTTGTAATATTAGTAGACGCTTGGTCATGAAAATAAAATATTATTTATTTTTTTGATATTTTTAAAATATCGAGTTGTGTGTGATTATATATTTTGTAAAAAAACAAAGTAAATTACAATTTGAATGTGTGTTTTTTAAATATGATTTATACCTCTCTCAATTTTTCTAACAAAATTACTCAATTTAACTAATTTATATGAAACATGCAACTAATATGCTCTAAAGACTATTACCTCAAAATAGATAGTCACATAATATATCATAGATTAGATCTCATATACGAGTTACTACTCATTAGTACGAATATTTTTTTCACTTTATATATATTTTTGAAGTTGGAGTTGAAGATGAAGTTGTGTTTGGTTATAATATTTTGCAAATAATAGTTGATTGTTTGAATATATTTTTCCTAAAAATCATAAAATATAATTTAAACATGAAATATAATCTAAATGATACCATTTGTATAACAATTAAAGTTCAAGGTAAAATTTGAGAAAGAAAAATATATATAGTAAAAGTAAAAATAAATGAAAATAGGATTTTGGGTTAGTTCCAAATTCTCAATACAACTTCAAGTTGTTCTTGAAAATTTTAGAGATAAGCATTCGGTACTGTGGGCAACAAAATTTTATTAAATAGAAATTCGTACGGAATTCGGATTATGTTAAATCCAAAATAGATTAGTGCCAAATAAATATTTTGGATTAATATAATTAAATTAATTATTTAAGTCCAAACATATATGAATTTAATTAAAGTCTAATTTTTATTGGGTTAGTCTATTGATTTGGGCTACAACTGAGGAGCCCACTTTGTTAAGCCCAAGATATTATCATATCCTAGCCCAAATAAGCACGACGTGTCAAATGACATGGCATGCCAAGTCAAGTGAAGGAGTCAATAGGACCATGCCACATATCAAAGTGATGTAGCAGACCCAATGAAATCAAAGTCCATAAAAGGCACCACGTCACTTGAATTTGATTGGTCAAAGAAAGTCCATCTTCATCATGACTCTTCCCTTTCCACAACTCTAAATAGGGGTGTCATAATTCAGAAATCCCCCAAAACTCTAACAAGAAGCGAGAGAAAACTCGTGGATCAAATGTCATAATTTCTCTACAAAGCTCAAGCATTCAAATCAAGTTTATCAAGATTCAAAATCAAGACCGCAATATTCAAGAACAAGTTTAAAAGTCCTTGAATTCAAGAACAAATCAAGATCAAGTCCCCCAAATCAAGTTCAAATTCAAGATCAAGCGCCCTTGAATTTTTATTTGAAAAGGAGAATCAGAGGATTCATAGAGATTGTAACGCTCACATATTGAAATCAATAAATTGATTGTTACAATATTTTCTTGTCTCGATTATTATTTTAGGTCTCAGGAAATTTTATTGTCCAATAAATTCTGGCATGCCCAGTTGGATAATCTCTACCTCTCATCTCAACTTTTCCAACTTCAAAGTTCAACAACACTGAAATGACTTCTAAAAAGGTCAACTCTCAATCAACTGCTTCCAAGGATACTAATTCAAAATTCTCTACTGAAGTAGAAAGTATCCTTGGTGTTACTTTTGGAAGCTTGATAGTTGTCACAAGAAGCAAGACAGGCTTGCTAGGACAACAAACACATCCAGTGTCATCCGCGCCAACTCTAGTTTTTAGATCTTTAGCCCCAAAAGGAATGAAGTCCGATGTAAGTGCTTCGAAAGGAGGAAGAAGTGTGGAAGAATCGCTTAAGAAGACTATAGCTCTACCTGAGCATTCCGATCCTAAATACTCTGGTGAAAAAAGCGATGGTCGTTCAACAAACATGTCATCTCCACTTACACCGCATAAGTTGAGCACTTCAAAGATCAAATTATGTGATAACCCGTGTTACTCTCCAATGTCTTCAGTGATCATGCAAGCAATGGTGACTGATGCCTCATCTATGGAGGAGCAACTTGTTAATCTGACAAAGGCAATTAAGGGTCTAACCAAATATGCTCATAATCAAGATTCTCAGATTGAGAATATAGTGGAAAGGATGGAAGGAATGATAGACGGAGAGACTAGCCATGCACCTGAAAAATCTCTAAAGCCTTACGAGACAGAACATCCTGTGAAACAAACACCACCAACTAAAGAGGTACAAGTTTCTTTTGAGGGAATGATCCCGATTAAGAAATTGAAGGAATTCATTGAAGAGGCTCTTAAAGACAAGTATGATGTTGTCACCAAGTTTTTCCTTGTGTTTTCCAAGCCCCACACTGTGAGAATAGATAGCCTCAAAATGTCTGCTGGCTATCAACCCTCCAAATTTCAACAATTTAAGGGCAAAGAAAACTCAAAACAATATGTCGTACACTTTGTTAAGACATGTAATAATGCTGAAACTTACGGTGACTATTTTGTCAAATAGTTTGTTCATTCCCTAATGGAAAATGCCTTTGATTGGTATAACGACCTCGAGCCTAACTCCATCGAAAGTTGAGAGAAATTGGACCATGAGTTCCTGAATCGCTTTTATAGCACAAGGAGTACAGTGAGCATGGTATAGCTCACAAATACTCAGCAAAGAAAGAATGAACAAGTCATTGACTTCACCAATCGATGGAGAAATGCTAGCCTAAATTGCGAAGATAAGCTCAGTGAAGTTTCTGCAATAGAGATGTGCATCCAAGGAATGCACTGAGAGTTTATCTATATCTTACAAGGCATTAAGATTAAATCCTTTGAAGAGTTAGCTATCCGTGCTCACGACATGGAGTTGAGCATGTCTTCTTCTGGAAAGGGAGCAACGCCTAACCATGACCCTCGAAGGGGTAAGGATAAGCAGAAACCCAGGAGATGGGATAAGTTTGTCCCTAAAAATGACAATAAGGAATCTATGAATATTAGCGTGTCTCCTGTGAAATTCACCACGAAGGTGAGCAAGAAGTAAAGTGTAAAGACGACTTCTGGAGCACGTCGAAATAAAAAAACTTTGAAGAAGATGCAAGAAAAGGAATATCCCTTCCTTGATTCTGATGTTGCTGGGATTTTTTATGAACTCCTTGAGTATTTTTGATGAACTCCTTGAGTATAAGATCATTGAACTCCCAGTGATGAAGTGGCCCAATGAGGCTGGAAGGACCAATGACCCTAATTATTGCAAATATTATAGGCTTGTGAGTCACCCTCTGGAAAAGTGCTTTGTCTTTAAAGACAAAGTCATGCAATTGGCAAATGAGAAGAAGATCTTCTTCGACAATGATATGGTCAGTTTTCATCAAATCTCTATCACTTTTGGCTCGCTCGATCCAGTCCAAATATGTGCAAAAAAATATAATGAGAAACTAGTAGAGCCTGACAGGTATTCAGTTGACAAAGGCGATGCCGAAGGTTGGACTCTAGTGATCAGGCACAGATATAGGAAGATGAGTCTATGAAAGAAGTCGTTCGATCAATGAACTAGAAGGAGGATGGTAAAGAAAACAAAAAACAGAAGTTGGTTGAACTTCCAAAGAAGACGAGGGTAATGGAGCTTCACTACCAAAAACTATGGTGTCCAATAATGTTGGATGAATTTTTACTAAGTTGATTTCTTGCAAAGACTGCTCAAGTCAACCTTGAGATATCTTGTTTTAATACTGCCAAAGAGAGGGCAAAGGGTAAAAATCTACTAATGGAAGTTCCTTCATCTTCTAAAAAGCTTGCTGAAACTCTTGGCCAGAAGACACATATATGTGATACAAAAATCACATTTACCAATAACGATCTTATGCTTAGAGGAACCCTTCACAATCACCCCTTGTACACGGTAGGTCAAGTTCTAGGAGAGAAGATATATAGAATCTTGATTGATGAAGGATTCGGAGTTAACATCCTGCCTATTCATACTATGAAGAAACTTGGCATCGCTGTTGACGAACTAGTCGAAAGTTGTATAATGATCCAAGGCCTCAACTAAGGGGAGCTAGAGTGCCAGAAGAGCTGTCAAGTTAGGGATTTGTATGGATGATTTTCAGACAAATGCATTGATGCATGTGATCGATGTCGAAACTTCATAAAAGATATTACTTAGTAGGCCTTGGGTACACGAGAACAAAATTATCTCATCCTCTTACTATCAACGCTTGAAGTACCTCAAAGGCAGAGTGGAAAGAAAGATAGTTGTCAATGATAAGCCATATACTAAAGCTGAGTTACACTTTATCGATGCAAAATTCTACTTAAAGAATTATATTGTGAAGAGAAAAGGGTTGAAGATGTCACCAAGACCAAGTGTGATGATCTTACATCTAAGAAGATCACGGTGACTGTCGAAAAAGTCACCACCAAGAAGCCCCTCTTCACTTCAAATAAAGAAAGCATTGCACCTATGAAAAAGAAGGCAAGTCCTATTCTTTGGAACGTACCAAAGATAAAAAGAGAAAGATCACCCATTTGATGCCCAAAATAATGTACTAATAGGGCTAACTTTACCTATCAGGAGGATTGATGCAATAAATCCATCCTCAAGACTACTTGGAGAGTTTGTGGCTCAAAATTTGCCACAAGATATGACGCTCCTTACAAAGCATACGAAAGAAGGCTTTGACCTAAATGCATTTAAGCTATTTGTAAAGGTAGGATATAATCCTAATGAGTCATTAAGGTTAGGCCAACTTCCATTGAAAGGTATAACCAGATAGGCACGTGAAGGCGTAGGATATATGCAGCTACCTCCAATTTGCATCTCTATAAGAAGGGCGGTTAGTAACTACATCACTGTAGAAAAAGTGTCTACTACATCTAATAAAAGGCTTTCAGTCTTTGACTGACTTGGAGAATCAACTGCAAGGACTTTTGTGTTCAAAAGGTTGGGACCTCTAAATAAGAAGAATGTAAAAAGTTTCAGAGAAGTCATTAAAGCACGATGATACACTCTTCACTTAAAATCTAGAAGGATTTCCAAAGTTTGATTCCTTCTAGAATGAGGCGGCAGACGGAACTGGTGGTTTCATGTAATGAGGTATTAAAAGAAAAGGCTCGTATAGTAGTTTATACCAAGGAACGTAGGGAATATGAAGAAAGTGTTGGCTCTTCATATCATGTTACAACCTAGAATGAGAAAGATGTCTCATCTCAAGTGAAGTTTGCTGAAAAGATAGAAGATTCTTTCTGGTGTTATCATATATACATCAATGATAACGATCCCCAAGAGGAAAAAAATGCTGGATATGCTCCATTACAACTTGAAGAACGAGTAAAGGACACGATAGATCCCTTAAAAGAAGTTAATCTTGGAACTGATGAAGACCTAAGACCAACTTACTTGAGAGCCTTTCTAGAAGTGGAGGAGGAAATTGCTTATATGGACATACTCAAAGAATATATGAATGTCTTTTCTTGGAGTTACAAAGAAATGCCTAGCTTAGATCCAAAAGTAGTAGTCCATCAGTTGGCGGTCAAAAATGGGGCTCGTCCTTTTAAGCAAACCCAAAGGTGCTTTAGGCCAGAGTTGGTTTTGTTAATTGAAAATAAAGTTAACAAACTCGTTGAAGCTGGCTTTATTTGCGAAGTCAAATATCCTATATTAATTTCAAGTATTGTTCCAGTACGAAAGATGAATGGCCAAATTTGAGTTTGTGTCGTCTTTCAAGATCTCAACAACGCCTGCCCTAAGGATGATTTTCCAATCCCTATACTAGAGTTGATGATTGATACCACCACTGTCTTTTATGGATGGTTCATCCGGCTACAATCAAATCCGTATGGCACCAAAGGATGAAGAACTCACTGCATTTTGTATACCTAAAAGTATTTATTGCTACAAAGTGATGCCTTTTGGTTGAAAAATGCTGGCACCACTTATCAAAGGGTTATGCAAAATATCTTTGACGGCTTGGTCCATAAAAATGCTGAATGCTACGTGGATGATTTAGTGATGAAGTCAAGAAAGAGAGATGACCACTTAAAAGACCTAAAAATGATGTTCGAGTTACTTTGAAGGTATCAACTTAGGATGAATCCATTGAAATGTGCCTTTGGAGTTACTTTCAAAAAGTTTCTTGGCTACATTGTGCAACACCAAGGAATAAGAATTGATTAAGCCAAGGTCGATGCAATTTAGAAGATGCCCGAGCCTTGAAATATTTATGAGTTAAAAATCCTTTAAGGAAGGCTAGCATATTTAAGAAGGTTCATCTCAAACCTGGCTGTAAGATGCCAATCATTTAGTCATCTCATGAAAAAGGACACTCCCTTCAAATGGGACCAATCTTGTAGTAATACCTTTGAGAGTATCAAATCATACTTATTGAATCCACCAGTTCTTGTGGCACCCATACCTGGGAAACCATTGATACTCTACATCGCAGCACAAGAGAGTTTAGTTGGAGCACTACTGGCTCAAGAAAATAGTGAAGGCAAAGAAAACTCTCTTTACTATCTGAGCAGAATGATAATGCCTAATGAGCTAAAGTATTCTCCAATTGAAAAGTTGTGCTTGGCATTGGCCTTCTCAATTCAAAATACGAAACACTACTTTCAAGCTCATGTTTTCCATCTTGTGTCTAGGGAAAATCCCATCAAGTTTGTAATGTCGAAACCAGTCCTTAGTGACTGACTTGCAAGATGATACTTTCAATTTCAATAGTTTGAGATTGTGAACATTCCCCAAAAGGCTGTAAAGGGACAAACATTGGCTGACTTCCTGGCAGACCACCCGATACCTGATGATTGGGAACTGAGCGATGAACTTTGGTTATTGAAGTCCGAGCTCCATGGAAGATGTACTTTGATGGTGTCGCACATCGAGATGGAGCTGGAGCCGGTGTGGTGTTTGTCACTCCTCAATAAAAGGTCATCTAATACTTTTTTACCCTAATAAATCGTTGCTCTAATAATGTTGCTGAATATCAAGCATTAATACTTGGACTTGAGATGACAGTTGACATGAAAAATGCAATTACAAGTCTTTGGTGACTCCCAATTGGTGATGAAGTAGCTTTTGAGAAACTATGACGTCAGAAAGCCTGAGCTACGATCATATCATGATCATGCACAAAAGTTGATGGAGTGGCTTGGAGAATTAACCTTACAGCATGTGCCTAGGAAAGAAAATAAGCAAGTCGATGTCCTAGCTGCTTTGGCGCCTCAACCCTAACTCTTTCAAATCAGACATGAGTTACTATCCGCTAAGAATGGGTAGTACCATCATCAAATGAGGATATAGAAAATAAGGTTAAATACCTCGTTGCCGTGTCTAAAGCTGTAGAAGAAGATTGACGACAACCTATCATTGATTACTTATGTTATGGGATACTTCCAGAGGATCCAAGGAGAAGGACTGACATTCGTCGTCGTGCACCTCGCTTCCTTTACTATAAAGAGAAGTTATACGGAAGATCATTTGAAGGAATACTCTTGTGATGTCTGGGAGAAAAAAAATAGTTCAAGCTTTGCAAGAAGTGCACTCAGGAGTTTGTGGATCGCATCAGTCTGGACCGAAGCTCCATTTTCACATTAAAAGGATGATATACTATTGGCCAATGGTGGTGAAAAATTTCTTGGACTATGCTAGAAGATGCAAAGCTTATCATTCCATGCGAATTTCATACATCATCCTCCTGAAGTACTACACCCAACTGTAGCATCTTGACCATTCAATGCTTGGGGAATGGATATTATTGGACCACTACCAAAATCTTCTAGTAGACACTTATCATCTTGGCCACAATAGATTACTTCTCAAAATGGGCTGAAACTATTGCTCTCAAAGAAGTAAAAAAGGAGAATGTTGCAAATTTCATCCGAGTGAATATTATCTACCGCTTTGGAATCCCTTAATATATAATAACCGACAACGGAAAACCATTTGATAACAAGTTGATGAACAAGATTTGTAATCTCTTTGGATTCAAGCAGCGTAAGTCTTCTATGTACCATGCTACCGCCAATGGTCTAGCCGAATCATTTAATAAGAATTTATGCAATCTATTGAAGAATGTTGTCTCCAATTCCAAGCTAGACTGGAATGAATGAATGAAAGAAGCTTTATGGGCATATAGAACAACTTACCGCACACCAATACAAGCAACCCCATATTTTCTTGCTTTTGGAGCTGAAGTCGTCCTACCACTTGAGCGTCAAATACCTTCTTTAAGATAGGCTATTCAAGAAGGGCTCAATAATGAAGAAAATGCTAAATTACATCTTGTAGAATTAGAAGATCTTGATGAAAAGAGGCTAGAGGCTCAGCAAAATCTTGAATGTTACCAAGCCCGTCTATCTCGTTCTTTCAACAAAAGAGTTTTCTTGAGGTGCTTCCAAGATGGAGATCAAGTCCTCACAGTAAGAAGGCCCATTATTACTTCTCGTATGTCTGGGGGCAAATTCACCCCAAAGTGGGATGGATCATATGTTGTACAAGAGACATATTCAAATAGTGCTAACAAGCTTGTCAATGTAGATGGAGTAAAAATTAGCCCTATCAATGCCAAGTTCTTGAAGAAGTACTATCCTGAAGGAAGATAACACTTCTTAAGGTACGAGTACAAACTGTATATTCACTCCTGGACCGCAAGAGTATAAACTGTGTACGACTAAAAAAAAGTCTGCTAGGTTGAAAACCTCGAAAGAGGCGGCCTAGGAAAAAGTTAGGACATAAAAAAAACACTCACCCAGAACTACGTTGTGACTTGATCCTCTTCACTGAGGTACATAGGCGCTTAGAATTTCATTCTGAGTTCAGTTGCATGAGTGTAAAAAATATGTTCTTGCAGTATCCGTCATACGAAAGCCAAGTATGAAACTGTTCTAATTAAATTTTGGACTTAATCCAAATATTTGTGGCTCAATGGGGCAATCCATCGAAAAGAAAAAGAGCTTCTTCAATGGGATTTGGAATGCTTAAGTTCTCCAAGCCTACAACGAAAAGGATCTCAAAATTTTCATGCCTTAAGGTGGACAAAATTTTCCCCTTTGCACCTTAAGCTGACCTCTTACATGTATATCCTTAAAAGTTTTCACGTCTTAAGGTGGACAAGATTTGTCCCTTTGCACCTTAAGCTGGCCTCTAACGGATTTATCCTTGAAAAGATATTGAAATTTTTATGCCTTAAGGTGGACAAAATTTGTCTCTATGCACCTTAAGTTGACCTCTAATGGGTTTATCCTTAAAAGGATATTGAAATTTTCATGCCTTAAGGTGGACAAAATTTATCCCTTTGCACTTTAAGCTGGCCTCTCAAGGGTTTATCCTTAAAAGGATCTCAAAATTTCCATGCCTTAAGGTGGAAAAGATTTGTTCCTTTGCACCTTAAATTGGCGTCTCACGAATTTATCCTTAAAAGGATCTCAAAATTTTCATGCCTTAAGGTGGAAAAAATTTGTCCCTTTGCACCTTAAGCTGGCTTCTCACAGGTTTATCCTTAAAAGGATCTCAAAATTTTCATGCCTTAAGGTGGAAAAGATTTGTCCCTTTGCACCTTAAGCTGGCCTTTCACGGGTTTATCCTTACAAGGATCTCAAAATTTTCATGCCTTAAGATGGACAAAATTTGTCCCTTTGCACCTTAAGCTGGCCATTCACGGGTTTATCCTTACAAGGATCTCAAAATTTTCATGTCTTAAAGTAGACAAAATTTGTCCCTTTGCACCTTAAAATGGCCTCTCACAGGTTTATTCTTAAAAAGAGCTCAAAAAATTCCATGCCTTAAGGTGGAAAAAATTTGTGCCTTTGCACCTTAAGCTGATCTCTCAAGGGTTTATCCTTAAAAGGATCTCAAAATTTTCATGCGTTAAGGTGGACAAAATTTGTCCCTTTGCACCTTAAGCTGGCCTCTCACGGGTTTATCCTTAAAAGGATCTCAAAATTTTCATACCTTAAGGTGGACAAAATTTGTCCCTTTGCACCTTAAGCTGACCATTGAAAAGGGTTCATACTTAGAGAATACCATTGTATAAATGCATCAGTAAAAGAGCTCATACATAAACAAGACCACTGGATAAATGCATCGGTGAAAGGGCCCATACTTAAAGAAAACCATTGCATCTTGAAGCAAAATTGATCGGGTCTTGAGGTGACGGGGGCGAAGTATCACACCTTAAGCCAATGTCCACAGTCTTTAAGTAAAATTGGTCGGGTCTTGAGGTGATGGAGGAGAAGTTAAACCCTCCCACCTTAAGCCGACGTCCACCGTCTTCAAGCAAAATTGATCGGGTCTTAAGGTGACGAAGGCAAAATTAAACCCTTGCACCTTAAGCCGGTGTCCATCGTCTTTAAAAAAATTGGTCGGGTCTTGTGGTGACGGAGGCAAAGTTAAACCCTCGCGCCGTAAGCCGAAGTCGATCGTCTTCAAGCAAAATTGGTCAGGTCTTGAGGTGATGGAGGCAAAGTTAAACCCTCGCACCTTAAGCCCACGTCCATCGTCTTCAAGCAAAATTCATCGGGTCTTAGAGTGTACGGAGGCGAAGTTAAACTCTCGCATCCTAAGACGATTGTTTCATATTACTATTTGTTTCAACCCTTCAATAAAGGAGAAAATAAGAAAGAAAGAAAGAAAAAACACAAATAAAAAGGATGTTACCTGTCAGAGCATTGCGATCTTAAAAATTGTATATGACCAACTTGGACTGAGACAAGATGCCTTGATGAGAATAAAACCCTCAAAATCTAGTTTGAAGTGATCAAAACACTCTTTGGTGGTGATAGTCCCACATCAAAATATAAATTATTTGGTGAGGCGGTGCAAATCTGGAATCTTTTGCCGGACAACATATAAGATCGACTTCAAAAAAAGCATCTAGAACAATCCAAAAAGTGTTAAAATTCAAATTTTTGATATGTTATATATGCATGTTTCTGAGATCTATAGAATCAAGAAAATCATAACTTCGATACTCCCACATTGAGATATAATTTTTTTTGTGACATCACGTGAATCTGAAGTTGTTGATGCATCAAAACTCAATGCTGATTTCGGGATAACACCTAAAATAATCTCGAAAGTAATAAATTATAAAGTTCAGATATACTGTAGATATTTGTGTCTAGTTTCATAAGAATTAAGCGGCTTGCAATTACGTCATTCTTGTTCAAGATATGAAAGTTTTTTAGTAAAGAGGCGCAAATCTGAAATTTTCAGCATGATAAAATTCAGGGTTAAATTTAAAAAATTATCCAGAATTATATTGATGGAATTTAAAACTTAATTTTTGATATGTTATAGATCTCGAAGTATAGTGTCTGGAATATCAAACAGTTCATGATGTCGATATTCCTACAATAAGATACGAATTTTCTACCACTAAGATGTTGTGCTGAAAAATAGGGACGAAAATCAAAGAAAAGTAGGAGGAAAAAAATTACCTCAATATTGTTCATGACTTGAAAATTCTAAAATTGATATTGAAAAGGTGTGGAACCTACATCCTTTTATAGAGTTGTAGGATGTATGTTTACTTCTCCAATATAAATTTGAAAGAGCTTCCATTTCTAATATAAATTCAAATTGGAGGTTGTTTTCTTCTCCCATACAAATTCAAATTAGAGGTTATGTCCTTCTCTCATACTAATTCAAATTGGAGGTTGTTTCCTTCTCCGATACAAATTAGAAGAGTTTTCATCTCCAAATTCAAATTGAAGGTTATTTTCTTCTCCCATTCAAATTCAAATTAGGAGTTGTTTCCTTCTTCAATATAAATTCAAATTGGGAGAGTTTTATTTATGGTTAAGTAAGGCGGTAAAATTTTTTCCTAAATCTATTTGGAATGAGATATCATGCCTCACCAACGGTCTTACATGTAGAGATTCATGAAAAAAAAATAAGAGATTTTTAAAGAGGCGATATCAATATGTAAATTGCATGGTTCAACTTTATAGAAATCTTTGAAGCACCAAGGAATCATGATTAAATAAATCATACTTCAAGTCCAGTCTCAAAAAGATTAAATATCTCAACAAGTCTTGAAGTAGGGACATTTTGTGGGCAACAACAACAACAAGCCCGGTGTATTCCCACACAGTGGGGTCTGGAGAGGGTAAAATTTTGTGGGCATTAAAATTTTATTAAATCGAAATTCATACGAAATTCAGATTATATTAAATTCAAAATAGATTAGTACCAAATATATATTGCGGATTAATATAATTGGATTAATTATTTAAGTTCAAACATATATATATTTAATTAAAGTCCAATTTTTATTGGTCTAGCCCATTGATTTGGGCTACAAATGAGGAGTCCACTTTGCTAAGCCCAAGATATTGTCATATTCTAGAGGCCCAAATAAGCATCACGTGTCAATGACATGACATGCCAAGTCAAGTGAAGGAGCCAATAGGACCATACCACATGTCAAAATGATGTAGCAGGCCCAATGAAATCAAAGCTCATAAAAAGCACCACGTCACTTGAATTTAATTGGTCAAAGAAAGTCCATCTTCATCATGACTCTTCCCTTTCTACAACTATAAATAGGGGTGTCATAATTCAGAAACCCCCCAGAACTCTAACAAGAAACGAGAGAAAACTCGTGGATCAAATGTTATAATTTCTCTACAAAGCTCAAGCATTCAAATCAAGTTCATCAAGATTCAAGATCATGACCGCAATATTCAAGAATAAGCTCAAAAGCCCATGAATTCAACCACAAGTCCCTCAAAATCAACAAATCAAGTTCAAATTCAAGATCAAGCTTTAAACCCTTGAATTTATATTTGAAAAGGCGAATTAGAGGATACATAGAGATTGTAACACTCACATATTGAAATCAATAAATTGATTGTTGCAATATTTTCTTGTCTCGATTGTTATTTTCGGCCTCGAGAAATTTTATTGTCCAACAGGTACATTTAGAACTATGACCAAAGTTTCTACGACACACTTCAACGTCACAGGGGTCCTATTACCCCTTGAATTCAATTTTAACGTATTTTTGTCACTCATTTGTGCTGATGTGACACATTTATTACATAAAATGAGGCTCATGTCAAAACTGTCACGTTAGCTAAAAAAAGTTGACAAAAAGTGTCACGTTAGCTAAAAGGATGATAAAAATATGCTAAAATTTAATTTAGGAGAGAAACAGAACCCTTGTAAAGTTGGAGTATATCATAGCAATTTGGTCATAGTTCAGAAGGATACTAAATAGGGGACCTTTCAAAAATAGCAGCATTTTGCTATAAAACCGACCTTCCATAGCCACATTTTACATAATTACCATTTATAACCGCTGTATTCGATTTACGCCCGATGTATTCAGTTTTACAGATAGTATGTATTCATATAAAATATGAATACAGTCCCTATTTAGCTACTGTATTCGATTCACAACAGATGTATTCACTTTTACTTAGTGGTCTGTATTCATAAAAACATAAATACACTACATATTTAGTCTCGCCAAAAACACTATCATTTTTTCTTTTTTATTTTCTTATATTTTTTCTTTTGTTTTGTTTTCCTCGTTTTTTCTTCTTCTTTTTCTATTTTTCCAATTTTTATTTTTTTTATTTTTTTATTTCTATTTTTTCTCTCTTCTATCTCTAACTTCCATTTCTCTTTCTTCTTTTCTTTTCTTCTTTATTTTTTTTATTTTTTATGTACTTATTTACTTTATCATTTTTTGTTCTATTTTATATTTTTGTATTTTCAAAAAATATGACTACTCGAGCACAAGTCATGGATGATAACATAAATACCATAATTATTTATCATATTTGTAATCCCACCGTCATTTATATTTTTGAATTCGTTGATACAACTGCATTTATATTTGTATTTAAAAGTTCACATTTGTATTTGTATTTTGTAGTTTACCTTATATTTGTATTTTATAGTTCGCACTTGTATTTGTATTAGTTAGTTCGCACCATCATTTATATTTTATATAATTCGCACTTGTATTTTAAAATTATTCTGTATTTGTATTTTATAATTCACTGTATATTATATTGAAATATATTTGTATTGTGATTTTATTGTGTTTGCATATTTAGATTATATTTGTATTTATATTCTATTTTTGTCGATGTCTTTTTATTTCTAAAGAATTATTTTGTATTTGTATTTGTAAGTTTATTGCATATTGTATTTAGCCGTTACTATGTACAATTTATATTCTATTTTCGTCGATGTATTTGTATTTTTAAAGAATTATTTTATATTTCTATTTATAAGTTGATCGTATATTGGATTTGTATTTGTAATTTCATTTGTTTGTAGTTGACAACATCATTTGTATCTTTAAAAATTAGAAAAAAATTATTATTTTTCTTTCTACAAAGACTTGTATTTACATTTATTGATACAATTTGCATCATAATAAAAATAAAAATAATAAATTATACAAATACAAATGTTACATCTGTATCAGTGACACATGTTTATACAACTTGAACCATATGCATACAAAATGATACTTATTTATATACAAATATAAATGATAAATTTGAAATACGAAACACAATGATATATTTGCATTGAAAGACAAATTGCATATTTATGTATTTTAGTCTCAAGCAAATACAATTAATCATATTTATTTATATACAAAAATACGAATGATAATTTATACATATTGACAACTAAACTATTCAACTACAAATAATAAATTTATTTAAAATACATAGTATGGTACAAAAAAAAATATAAAATATTAAATACAACAACAAACGAAAAAATATAAAAAAAATAAAAAAGGAGAAAAAATGACCAAAAAAATAAAAAAGAACGAAAAAAGAATCAAAGAAAATGCAAAAGAAAAAAAGACTGCAAAAAAAAATATATAGAAAAAGATGAAAAAATAGGAAGAAAATATGATTTAGGCCACAATTATGGTAGCGTGTAACTGTACAACAACATACCCAGTGTATTCCCACCTAGTGGGGTCTGGAGAAGGTAGAGTGTACGCAGACCATACCACTACCTCAAGAGAAGTAGAGAGGCCGTTTTCGATAGACCCCAGCTTAGGACCAATAACAGTATAACCAATACAAAAAGTAAATGCATATAAACTAGTATGGTACACAAAACAAACTAACAGTTTAACAAACACAAAAGATAAGTGCGTAATAAACTAGCACGGGATGCAAAAAAGCCAACACCACTAGCCCCAAAAACTACAGCCACAACACTACGAACCAGAAACTCCAGACCCAAAGGAGCACTCCCCTATTACTACCGCCGCACTCCTACCCCTAACCCTTTACCCTAATCCGCATCCTCCACATCTTCCTATCAAGGGGCATGTCCTCTGTAAGCTGTAATTGCTCTATCTCATGTCTAATCACCTCCCTCTAATATTTTTTCGGTCTACCTCTAGCCCGCTTGAAACCATCCATAGCCAGAGTCCCACACCTCCGCACTAGAGCATCAGGGCCCCTCCTCATCACATGCCCAAACCAACATAGCCTTACTTCTCGCAACGTATCCTCCACCGAGGCAACTCCTAACTTCTCCCGAATAATCTCATTCCTCACCCTATCTTTCCTAGTATGTCTACACATCCATCGCAACATTCGCATCTCTGCCACCTTCACCTTTTGGATGTGGGAGTTCTTAACTGGCCAGCACTCTGCTCCATATAATATAGCCGTCCGGACTACCACTCTGTAGAACTTATCTTTAAGCTTCGAGAGCAGCTTCTTATCACAAAGGACTCCCGAAACGAGCCTCCACTTCAACCACCCTGCCCCACTACGATGTGTGATATCCTCATCAATCTCACCATTACCCTGAATTATGGACCCCGGATACTTAAAACTCTCCTTCTTCTGGATGGCCTGAGAGTCTAGCTTCACAACTACTCTATCTTCTTGCGACATATTACTGAACTTACACTCCAAGTACTCCGTCTTGGTTCTACTTAACCAAAAACCTTTAGATTCAAGCGTCTATCTCCAAATCTCCAACTTATCATTAACTCCACCCCGAGTCTCGTCAAGCAGAACCACATCATGTGCAAATAACATACACCAAGGCACCTTCCCTTGAATATGTCGCGTCAAAACATCCATCACCAAGGAAAATAGAAACTGGCTAAGAGTCGATCCCTGGTGCAACTATATCGAAACTGTGAAGTGCTACGAATCTCCACCTACCGTCCTCACACGAGTTTTCGCACCATCATACATATCCTGAATCGACCTAGTGTACGCCACGGGCACCCTCTAGCCTCCAAGCACCTCCACAGAATCTACCTGGAAACTCTGTCATATGTCTTCTCTAGATCAATAAACACCATGTGCAAGTCCTTCTTCCTCTCTCGAAACTGCTCCATTAATCTCCTCATAAGATGAATGGCCTCAGTGGTCGAGCGACCAAGCATGAAACCGAACTAATTCTCAGAGATCGTCACGATCCTCCTCATCCTCAACTCTACCACCCTTTTCCAAACCTTCATAGTATAACTCAACAACTTAATACATCTATATTTGTTACAGCTCTGAAAGAAAATATGATTTAGGCCACAATTATTGTAGCATGTAACTGTAAGGCTACAAAAATAAATGAATAAAAAATAAAAAGAAAAAAGTGGAAAAATAAAAAATAAAGAGAAAGCAACAGAAAAAGGAAAAAAATGGAAGAAAAAAAACTGAAAAAGGAAAAAAAGAAGAAGAGAATAATAGAAAATAGAAAAAGAGAAAAAATACATGAGAAAGACTATGAATTATAATTAGGAATAATTAATAGGTAAGAGGGGGCTATGAATTATAATTAATTAAAAATTAAGTTTTATGTGGTAATAAAAATCTAATAATAACTAATCCGGATAATTTTCCCAATTAAATATCTCATGACCAGATCTTAATATTCGAATAAAGTGAAAAATTTTCAAAAAATAAATAAATTCTTATGACCAAACTGATCATAATGAATTAGTTTGAACCAACAAGCAACAATAACATGTCTCAATCACAAGAAGGACAATAATGTTAGGTGATAAATCCAACTTGAAAAATTGTTTTTTAGTTGTAAAATTTTCAAGCACGTGTATAAGGACCAATTAATTCCGTTGCAACTGCATATTCTATTGGATCTCAAATAAGAGGTGGAGACTATGGATATGATTATACTAGATATTGAAGATCGTGTCAGCGCAGGCTCAATATGTTACTTTTCAAATGTTATATGTTATTTTTTGTATGAGGTAACTTACCAGGAAATTGCATGCCATAAATTCAAATTTGGATGGCTTTAGATATTTGATTCAATAAGAAATATCTTTAAAAAATAATTTTTCTTACTTTTTAAGTATAATACAAGTATCATTTTACCCCTCTACACTTCAAATATATTTTTAAAACTTTCCATACTTATTTGTCTCTCAAATTTTATCTTTTTATCATTTTCACTATTTATTTTTTCTTTAATTTATTATTCTACTTTTTATTATTTTTACTTTTTTATTTTTCTTTAATTTTATTATTTTCACTTTTTATTTTTTTTTCCTTTAATTTTATTTTCATGTTTTAATTAATTTGTTTCAACCTTTATTTTTTTTCTCTTTTTTCTTTTTTCTCAAGCATTATCTATTTCATTTTTTTCCTTTTTTTTAATTCATTTGTCTTTGATCTATATTTTTCTTTTATTTTTTATTTTTATCATTTCTCTTTTTTCCCTCATTTTTTTCAAACTTTTTTTTATTTTTTCCTCTCATTTTTTATTTTCTCAAATTTTTAATTCTTCTCTTTTTTCTTAATCTTTATTTTTTTCTTGCCTTTTTTTTCTGACTTTTTTTTTATTTCTATATTTTGTTTGATCACTTTTTTCAAACTTTATTTTTATTTTTCCTCTCATTTTTATTTTTCTCAATTTTTTTAATTCTTTGTATTTTTCTTGATCTTTATGTTTTTTCTTTTCTTTTTTTCTCAATCATTTTTTTTATTTCTCTATTTTGTTTGATTGCTTTTTTGTTTCTCAACTTCTATTATATTTTGCTAATAAATAAAAAATTGGATAATCCGCAAAGGGATCTTCTTTTTTTGATATCAAAACAAATTTAAAGGCATGAATGTTGTTACGAAGTTCTTTGAAAATTCTTGAGATAAGTCATGTCTCTAAGGCAAGAGTTGTAGAATATCTCATAAATAAAAACATAATGTGATAGTGTCAACTCTTACCCGTAGGGCATAATTTATTATTTGAAAGTCCTTGAACAAAGTCCTTAGAGACAAGACTTGTAGAACATCCCATAAATGAAGACATAACGTGATAGTGTCAACTCTTGCCCGTGAGCAATAATTTCTTACTCCCTCCGTCTCATTTTATGTGTCATCATTTTCTTTTTAGTCTGTCCCAAAAAGAATGCCATCTTTCCTTATTTGGCAATTATTTATAAATATAATTCCACTTTTATCCTTATTGGTTCCACTTAATTAAAAAAAAAAAGACACTAGCACATTTTTTGATAAAGGACAATTTGGTAAACATTACCAAGTCTTCTTTTATTTCTTAAACTCCGTGTCCGGTCAAATGACGACACATAAAATGGGATAGAGGTATTATTTGAAAGTCCTTGAGCTAAGTATTGCCTCTAAGGCAAGAGTTGTAGAAGATTTCATAAATTAAGACATAACGTGGTAGTGTCAACTCATGCCCGTGGGGCATAATTTGTAGTTTGAAAGTTTTTGAGCTAAGTCTTGCCTCTAAGGCAAGAGTTGTAGAACATCTCATAAATGAAGACATAACGTGGTAGTGTCAACTCTTGCCCGTGGGGCATAATTTGTAGTTTGAAAGTCCTTGAGCTAAATCTTGCCTATAAGACAATGTTGTAGAACATTTCATAAATGAAACATAACGTGGTAGAGTCAACTTTTGCCCGTGGGGAATAATTTATTCTTTGAAAGTCCTTGAACTAATTAAGTCTTGCCTCTAAGGCAATAGTAGTAGAACATCTCATAAATGAAAACATAACGTGGTAAAGTCAACTCTTGCCTGTGGGGCATAATTTGCAGTTTGAAAGTTCTTGAGCTAAGTCTTACCTCTAAGGCAATAGTTGTAGAATATCTCATAAATAAAAATATAACGTGGTAGAGTTAACTCTTGCTCGTGGAGCATAATTAGTAGTTTGAAAGTCCTTGAGCTAAGTCTTGCCTTTAAGGCAATAGTTGTAGCACATCTCATAAATGAAAATAACATGGTAGAGTTAACTCTTGCCCGTGGGGCATAATTTGTAGTTTGAAAGTCTTTGAGACAAGTCTTGCCTCTAAGGCAATAGTTGTAGAACATCTCATAAATGAAAATATAATGTGGAAGAGTCAACTCTTGCCCGTGGGGCATAATTTGTTGTTTGAAAGTCCTTAAGCTAAATCTTGCCTTTAAGGTAATAGTTTTAGAACATCTCATAAATGAAAACATAACGTGGTAGAGTCAACTCTTGCCCGTGGGGAATAATTTGTTGTTTGAAAGTCCTTGAGTAAGTCTTGCCTCTAAGATAATAGTTGTAGAATATCTCATAAATGAAAACATAATGTGGTAGAGTTAACTCTTGCCCGTGGAGCATAATTTGTAGTTTGAAAGTCCTTGAGCTAAGTCTTTCCTTTAAGCCAATAGTTGTAGAACATCTCATAAATGAAAATGTAACGTGGTCAAGTTAACTCTTGTCCGTGGGACATAATTAGTAGTTTGAAAGTCCTTAAGCCAAGTCTTGCCTCTAAGGCAATAGTTGTAGCACATCTCATAAATGAAAATATAACATGGTAGAGTTAACTCTTGCTCGTGGGGCATAATTTGCAGTTTGAAAGTCCTTGAGTCAAGTCTTGCCTCTAAGGCAATAGTTGTTGAACATCTCATAAATGAAAATATAACGTGGCAGAGTCAACTCTTGCCCGTGGGGCATAATTTGTTGTTTGAAAGTTCTTGAGCTAAGTTTTGCCTCTAAGACAATAGTTGTAGAATATTTCATAAATGAAAACATAAAGCGGTAGAGTCAACTCTTGCCCGTGGGGCATAATTTTGTTGTTTAAAAGTCCTTGAGCTAAGTCTTGCCTCTAAGGCAAGAGTTGTAGAACATCTCATAAATGAAAATATAATGTGGTAGAGTCAACTCTTGCCCGTGGGGCATAATTTGTAGTTTGAAAGTCCTTGAGCTAAGTCTTTTTCTAAGGCAATAGTTGTAGAATATCTCATAAATAAAAACATAACGTGGTAGAGCCAACTCTTGCCCGTGGGGCATAATTTATTGTTTGAAAGTCTTTGAGTCAAGTCTTGCCTCTAAGACAATAGTTGTAGAATATCTCATAAATGAAAATATAATGTGGTAGAGTAAACTCTTGCCCGTGGGACATAATTTGTAGTTCGAAAGTCTTTGAACTAAGTCTTGCTTTTAGGACAATAGTTGTAAAACATTTCATAAATGAAAACATAACGTGATAGTGTCAACTCTTGCCCGTGGGGTATAATTTATTGTTTGAAAGTTCCTGGGCTAAGTCTTGCCTCTAAGGTAAAAGTTATAAAACATCTCATGAATCAAAATACAATGTGGTAGTGTCAACTCTTACCCATGAAACATAACTTATTGTTTGAAAGTCATAAGTCTTGCCTCTACAATGTAGTAGTGTCAACTCTTGCTCATGAAACGTGGCTTATTGTTCAAAAATCGTAAGTTTTGCCTTTATAATGTGATAGTGTCAACTCTTGCTTAAGAGATATAACTTGAATGGAAAAAATCGAAGAAAAGAACAAAAATAATAAAAATTACAAAAAAAGAAGAAAATAAAGAAAAATATTAAAAAAAAAAATCAAAGAAAATGTAGAAGTTGAGAGAGAATAGAAAAAAAATAAAGGTTGATAAAAAAAAGATTAAATAAAAATAAAGGTCGAAAAAAAAATTTAAAAAGAAAAAAGTCAAAGAAAAATATATATTTTTTTTTAATAAAAAGACATTGAAAGGTGTAAAAAAAAGTAAGGGATGAGAAAAATTAAAAAGAAAAAAAAAGAAAGAAAAAAGAAAAAGAAAAATAATAAGTTGAGAGGAAAAAAGAAAAAAAGTAAGGGCTGAGAAAATTAAAAATAAAAAGAGAAAAGAAAAATAAAAATTAAAGTAAAATTAAAAAGAGAAAAAATAAAAGTTGAAGATATAAATATGGAGTTGTTATCCATTATGAGGATCATTTATGTAATTTACTTCATTGATCAGGAGCAATTTTGTCTAAAAAAAGATATTAGTTTATAAATAAAGGTTATTTTAAGAATTTTTTTTTTTTTTTTGGGTTAAAAATTGAAAGTCATCCTAATTTAGATCTATTTTTTAGATTCACCCGTAATTTACATAAATCCCTGATGGTTTTTGAAATAGTGATAGATATGTTATATGGTGATACATATATAAAAAAGTAATACATTTGAAACTGAAAAGATATTTATTTAAGAAAGTATCAAATAATCAGTTACATAATGTATTAATCAGATTAAAAAAAAAATTAATACCCTAATTTTTATCAATTCTAATACACAATGAATTTCCCTGTTTTGGTTCTTTCTCTTCACTGTCTACTACTTGTTGGGCTTATTGTTCTTGACCGATTGAACCATCTATGGCTTGATTCTAACCGGTTCACTGGTTCAATTCCGCCATTGAACCAAACGCAGCTTCAGATTTTCAATGTTTCGAATAATAACTTTACTGGTTCAGTACCTGTTATTCCAACTTTGAAGAAATTTGACATACGATCGTTTTTATTGAACCCTAATTTTTGTGGTAAGGTAGTTGATAAGCCGTTCCGTTTGGCTCTGTTCTTTGTTTGAAGTTTGAAATGTAGCACCCATTAACAACATATGAATCACTCAATTTTTAATGAGTGGTGGGGTGATTTTGTTGATTTTCAAAATGTATCACCCATTAATATCATATGAATTATGATATTTGAAGTATCACCCATTAATCACCCAATAATTGAAGTAAATAGTTATATTTACCATACGAACCACCATAATGATATATTTATCACCTAATAATTAAACTAAATAACTGTATCTACCATATGAATCACTATAATACCATATGTGTCACTCATTAATAAAATATGAATCACTCAATAATTAAAATAAATAATTATAACCACTATATGAATCATTATAATATCATATATATCACTCAATAATTAAACTAAATAACTGTATCTACAATATGAATCACTATAATACTATATGCGTCACTTATTAATATTATATGAATCACTCAATAATTAAAATAAATAATTGTATCTACCATATGAATCACTATAATATCATATATATCACCCATTAATATCGCATATATCACCCATTAAAATTATACAAATTATATTTATCTAATGAATCACCATAATACTCATATAATGATATCATATTTATCATTTATATGAATCACCATTAAAAGGATAAACATATATGAATAATTAAATAAATTTATATATGTATCAATCAATTTAAAAAAAAAAATTGGGGGAGATTTTTAAAAATATTAAGGAATTATTATTTATTGAAAAATAATGTCTACTATGAAACTAAAGTGACATACTATATACGTACGTAATTTATTATATACTTTTTTCTTTTCTGGCCTATGAATGGTGAAGCAGTTTCGTATAATGTAGTACTAGCATTTATGGAGATTTATTTCGTTTGCAGGTTGGGCCGGGGAGGGGGGGGGGGGGGTGGGGGGGGATATTTAACATTTTATTTGCATTTATGATAAAAAGAAAAAGACACTAGAAAAAATTAGGAAGGAAGATAATTTAATTGATGATAATTAAGGAGGTATTTTAGGGAAGAAAATGTTTCGAAAAAAAATCACTTGAATGAGTTAATGGTGGAGTAAAATAAAATGTGGTGTTTTGTTGATATGTATTAAGAGTAAAGTTGAAATTGAGATTTTATGTAAATTTTAAAAAAGTAAGATATTGAGTAATATAATCTCTTAAATTTGGGATTTGTGTAATTTATCCTTTTGTATATAGTTTTAGATATTTTAAATTGTTAAATTATATTATAATCTATGCGACTTTCTACGTAATTTTCAAATAATAGCCCTTTATCTCAATTAATATGACATCGATAAAATTTAAAAAGTCAAGCATATTTTTTATACATTTTCAAATATTTTATATTGATAATTATTATGATTTATATTATTTTTCATGAAATTTTCAAATACTGTATCTCAATTAATGTTGCATCATTGTTATTTATATTACTTTTCACAAAATTTTTAAATAGTATATATCAATTTGTGTTGCACTATTAAAATTTTGAGTCAACCGAAACTTTTTATGTGTCTCCAATTAATTTAAATTAATAATTATTATAATTTTTTCAAATATATAACAAGTTAAAATTAAAAATAAAATAATTACATTAAAATTTAGACGAGCAATTATATTTTTAATATATTTTAAGTTCTTTTAAGTTGTTAGTTATTGTAATTTATAATACCTTTTTAGCTTTGTAATTTAATATTTTAAGTTTTTAGCTATTATAATTTGTTTACTCTCCTTGTTCAAACTTTTGTGGTATTGATGGTCAATTATATTTTAAAAATTGTTTAAGTTTTTAATTATTGTGATTTATATACTTTTTCTTGTATTCCAATTTAAACAACAAAGATATAATTTTGAAAGTCAACCAAATATCACTATTAAATAGCGAAACAGATATGTATTAAATGACTCATAATAATTAATTAGAAGTGATATAGCAAAATTGCTATAAAAATAGGTGTAAAAATTTTTAAGTGAATCTCATATAAAAATCAAATTAAATACGAGTCCATGTATATATTGAAATAATAATTGAACATAATTGGAAACTATTAATGAAAAGATCCCAAACTAATAAGTGGACCTACCTGCTGGAGAGCTAAAATACAGCTTTTTTTGGTAATAAACCCAACCTATCCAAGGCTTTATGGTACAAAGTAAAAGAAGTACATGCATATAGCATCTAAGTACAACAACTTGAAAGAACAATAAAATGCAAAATACCAAAAATACCCTTAAACAAATTACAAATTTCAACAAGCACACATGACGACCATATGTTGTGTGCTCACTCACACATATATAGTAATAATAAGAGATAAATATGAATTCAAATTAATCGAGGCTAAAATTACTACTAAATATGGGATCCGTAATATCAATAAATTAGGTAATTAAAGAATTCGAATGAATCTCTTGCGCCGTATATTAAGGTTTGATTTCAATAGAAATCCATGATGTGTTTGTGCTTTCTTGTGGCAATCCAATTTTAGGTTTAATTGTATAGTTATGGCCATTATCTTTTGGAATTATTACCTGATCAATTTTAATTTGTAATAATGTTTGATATTAAAAATGATTTTTTTTTTTGAAATTTATAATCTAAATTCTAGTCCATATAAATTTATTTTAGGATAAAATATATAAAGTAGCATACTTAAGTATTAAATTACAAAAAATAGCAACACTTTTATCAAATTATATTTTGTAGCATATGTATTTGTATTTTTGTAACAACAGTTTGCAAAAATACAAAATACGTATCATCATAAGGGCAGTAAAAATCATATGTATTTGTATTTTTGTAGCAACAATTTACAAAAATACAAAATACAACTTGCTATAGTATGTAATTATGCAACTGTTGCTATGAAACTCATAATTAAGGGGATAAATATGCTATTTCTGAATTTTGCCCTTAAATTTTATGGTTATCAAAACGTGATGGTCTTGGTAATTTGAAGAAGAGTATAGTAGGAAGATTACAATAACAACAACAACAACAAATCCAGTGTATTCCCACATAGTGAGTTCTGGGGAGGGTAAGATGTACGCAGTCCATACCACTACCTCCGAAGAAGTAGCAAGGTTGTTTTTGATAGACCCCCGGCTTAAGATAAGATAAGTAATCACAACCGTACAAAACACATGGAACAAGATGGCAAGAAGTAAAAACGCCCCTACAATGGAAAGTAAACAAAGAATAGTAGGCACTCATAATACAGCATGCAACAAGGTAGCCTAACAAGAGTAATACACCAAACAGGTAATGCCCTACCCTACCTACCCTAATAGTCACTAGCCTTCTATCCTAATAC
The DNA here is from genome assembly GCF_002878395.1 of Capsicum annuum. Lineage (NCBI taxonomy): Eukaryota > Viridiplantae > Streptophyta > Magnoliopsida > Solanales > Solanaceae > Capsicum > Capsicum annuum. Next base: position 223,311,346 of record NC_061122.1, on the reverse strand, counting down.
GCGTCCTCCAACTCTTCCTATCTAGGGTCATGTTCTCAGTAAGCTGTAACTGCTCCATGTCCTGCCTAATCACCTCTCTCCAGTATTTCTTTGGCCTACCCCTGCCCCACTTGAAATCATCCAAAGCAAGTCTCTCACACCTATGAACTGGTGCATCTGTGCCCCTCATCATCACGTGTCTGAACTATTTCAAACGGAACTTTCGCATCTTGTTCTCCACTAAAGCCACTCCAACCCTCTCCCGGATTGTCTCATTCCGAAACCTATCCCCCTAGTAAGACCACACATCCAACGTAATATCCGCATTTTTGCCACCTTTAATTTTTTAATATGAGAGTTCTTGACTGGCCAACACTCCGCTCCATACAACATGGCCGGGCGGACTGCCACCCTGTAAAATTTGCCTTTAAGCTTGGGCGGCACCTTCTTATCAGACAATCCCCCCGAGGCGAGCTTCCACTTCATCCATCTCACCCCAATCCGGTGAGAGATATCCTCGTCAATCTCACCATTCCCCTGAATCATGGACCCGAGGTACTTGAAACTATCCTTCTTACACACCACCTGAGAATCCAACCTTACTACCACCTCGTCCTGCTCCCTTGAGCCATTAAACTTACATTCCAAATATTCAGAATTGCTCCTACTCAACCTGAACCCTTTAGACTCAAGGGTCTGTCTCCACACTTTTAATTTATCATTCACACCTCCTCGGGTCTCGTCAATCAAAACCACATCGTCCACAAAAAGCATACACCAGGGAACCTCTCCTTGGATACATCGCGTCAACACCTCCATAACCAAAGCAAACAAAAATGGGCTAAGAGTAGATCCCTGATGCAATCTTGTCAAGATCAGAAAATGCTCTGAATCTCCTCCCGTCGTCCTCACCTGGGTCTTAGCTCCATCATACATGTCCTTAATTGCTCTGATATACGTCATCGGGACCCTACTCACCTCCAAACATCTCAAAAGGACTTCTCTAGGGACTTTGTCATATACCTTCTCCAAGTGGATAAACACCATGTGTAGGTCCTTCTTCCTTTCCCTATACTGTTTCACCAGTCTCCGCACTAGGTGAATTGCCTCTGTCGTAGAGCGCCCGAGCATAAATCCAAACTGGTTCTCCGAAATAGACACTAACCTCCTCAACCTCCACTCGACCACTCTCTCCCAAATCTTCATCGTGTGACTCAATAACTTAATACCCTTATAGTTGTTGCAACTCTGAATGTCACCCTTATTCTTATACAGAGGGATCATAGTGCTCCATCTCCAGGCCTCGGGCATTTTCGCTGACTTGAAAATATCGTTAAATAGATCTGTCAACCACCTTAAACCAGTCTCGCCAAAGAACTTTCAAAAATCCACGGGGATCTCATCAGGTCCAGTCACCCTACCCCTTCGCATCCTGCGAACAACCTCTCTAACCTCCTCCACCTTAAAACGTCTATAATAACTAAAATCATGTCACTCCTCTGATTGCTCTAGTTCACCTAACTCAATAACTTTCTCCCCTTCATCATTTAAGAGCCTATAAAAATACGACTGTCATCTCTTCTTAATGTGACCATCTTCCACCAACACTCTATCATCCTCTCCCTTAATGCACTTCACCTGGTCTAGGTCACGGCCCTTCCTCTCTCTAGCCTTAGCCAGCCTAAACAACCTTTTTTTCCCTCCTTTCTCCTCTAACCTCGCATATAAGCTCTCAAATGCTGTCGTCTTAGCAGTAATAACTGCTAGCTTAGCCTCTTTCCTCGCTAACTTGTACTCTTCCCTAAACACCCGCTTCCCTTCTTCATCCTTACTCTCAATCAACTTTGCATACGCCCCCTTCTTAGTCTCTACTTTCTTCTTTATCTTTTCATTCCACCACCAATCCCCTCGATGGTGACGGCCCGGCCCCTGGACGTACCCAACACTTCACTAGCAGTCTCCTTGATGCACCTAGCTGCCCTATCCCACATACCATTTATGTCTTCCCTACACTCCCACACCCCCATACCTGCCAACTTCTCCCCAATCTCCTGCGCATTCACCGGCGTCAGGCCACCCCACTTAATTCTCGGTCGCCCCTCCTCACCCCTACTCTTCTTACCCTTTTTTATGCCCAAGTCCATCACCAATAGCCTATGCTGGGTCGAAAGATTCTCATTCGGAATGACCTTACAGTCCTAACACAACACCCTATCCCCTTTCTTAAGTAGTAAAAAGTTAATTTGGGTCTTGTCTATCGCGCTTCGGAAGGTGATCAGGTGATCATCCTTCTTTGGAAAGCTCGAATTCACCACCACCAACCCAAAGGACCTCGCAAAATCTAGCGAAGCAGCTCTCTCCTCATTTCTCTCCCTAAAACCAAAACCACCATGCACATCATTAAAGCCTCCCGGTAACGCCCGATGTGCCCATTAAAATCCCATGATACAATAATCTTCTTAGAGATAGGCACACCTCTTACCACCTCATCCAAGTCCTCCCAAAACTGGATCTTCTCCTCCCCGCTCAAGTCCACCTGCGACGCATACACACTACACACGTTCAGGGTAAACCCCCCAAAGACCAACTTAATAGACATCAGCCTATCACTAATTCTCTTCACCTCAACTACCTGCCCTCTAAGCTCTTCATCTACTAATATGCCAACTCCATTCCCACGTCTCTCGCTTCCAGAGTACCAAAGCTTATAACCATTCACATCCTTAGCCTTAGATCCTACCCACTTAGTCTCCTGGACACACGCAATATTGATCCTCCTCTTCTTAAGAATCTTCACCAACTCTATGGACTTTCCCTGGAGAGTCCCTATATTCCAAGACCCAACCCTCAGCCTATCAACTCTAGCAACACGTCTTTCTCTACCACCCTTAACACCAGACCTTGCCCCCACTCCCCCACCCGCCCTACTCACACCCCCACCCCCATCCCCGACCCCCTCGGACATGACCCTATTCTACCATCAACAATCATCGCCACTACACCAAGAAAATAAAAATAGCGATAATAAAAACAACAGGAAGTATAAAACAACGACAGAAAACAAGGCACATACAAAGTAGATGGAATAAGCAAGCAAGCAAACAGTCAAGCAAGCAAGCAACAATCAATCTCACAAATTAAATGAATTCAAGCTATGAAATACTCAGAAAAAGTAGAAAGAACAGAATAATATAAAGAAACTAAATTGCCGGATGTAACTAAAATGTAGGAATTAGCTAAAAGTCGAAGTAACTAAGAAAACAACAAAAAATAACAAAAATAAAAATACTATAAATACAAACAATAAAAATAGTAAAAACAATGTAAAGGAACCGAAAATAAAATTATAAAGAAATTAAAATATCAAGCAACTAAAATAGTAAAGCTCAGATATCACCGGAGTACTCCTGTGTATCCTGGTCACGACAATTTTGGTGTCGAAAATTGGTCGCCGGAGTAAGGTCGCCGGAAATAGTCTGGCTATGTGTCGCCGGAATGTTACCTGAGATTCCTCTCGGTGGTGCCAGGAGCTGGTCTCCCGTGGACTTCTTACCTCCTGTATTAAACCAGTTCAGACCGGTCTTCACCATTCCACCGACGCCGGAGTCGAGCCGACGGAAACCCTAGCTCCTCCGAAGATGACAAAGGTGCGATGATAAAATGAACTGTAGGGGGTAGGGGACTTGGGAGGGGGGAGGGGAAGAGAGAGAGAGAGAGAGAGAAAAGTGAGGGAGGGAGGGGGTGTGGCTTCACCTATTTACGGCGCTTCTACACCGTTGCCGGCGTCGGCCGGTCAGACAGTGACCATTGAAAGTGAAAAGGAACGTTAAGAGGAGAGAGAAGAAAAGGAACCTTTTCAATCATTTACAGTAGGAAGCTTCTAACCAAATTATTCTTAAAAGATTAAAAAAATATTTAAAAAGACATACAAAAACAACCTAAATAGAACAGTTAAAAAAATGAAATATAACTAAAATTATAATCAGACATTTGTAATTGTAGGTATTTAGAATATTTCTTACAATATATATAAAATCTGAATAAAAGTTGAAAATTTCCAATAACTCGTATGCCATACTTTATTCCACCACTAGATACATGCAGATAAAAATGAAAACTAACGTTTACTTAATGAGAATTTGATCCAATTATTTTGCATTTATATCGTAAAACGTATATATTATAATCCATAACTATAATACTCTCTAGTAAAGAAACTTTCATTTAGGAAAAAATAACATAAATATGCACCTTAATTTACTATATTTATACAAAACTCTACTCTTATAAATTAATTATAAGAATTTCGACTAATTATGTATCTTCGTTGGATGTATCAGGGGCTAATTATGTATCTCGACAGACCCTAAATCGGGAAAAAATATACCGGGAGCTAATTATGTATCTTTACAAAGAAAAAAATATATCTTCGTTGAATGTTATATGTACCTTGACAGATTCGTAATTGAAAAAAATGTATCGAAAGCTAATTTATGTATTTTTACAAAGAAAAAATGTATCTTCGTTAGATATATCTGAAGTTAATAATGTATCTCGAAAGATTCAAAATCAAAATTTTTAATAATTATATAAAATATTAAAATTTTCTATAATTAAAATTTAAATTATCAAAATTTATATTGTTTGCGCTATTATTTATAGGATTCAAACTCTAGATATTTGATAAAATGTAAACAATTTTTTAGTATTCCACCACAACCATTATTAATGTAAAATGGAGATTGTTAAATCAATTCGATATTGATTGTTAACCTTTAGGAAGACTTTGTGGAAGGATGAAGTGGAAAGTGATGTTACATTTTTGGAATCTTATCATTATTTCAAACATGGTGGGCCAAGTAAACAAACAAAAACAATGACAAATCATGAGTAATTAGTTGAAATTTGGTGATCGTATATGGTTGAAAGTAAATCTAATTGCTAGCTAAACTTGGATTCTCTTTTTTTTTTTTTTTTTTTAATTTGATATTCTTATACTAATATAATAATCTTATTTTTATCATATCTACATATTCGGTATAGTATCACAAGTGAAGCTTGAAAAAGAGCATACACTAACTTGATCTATTTTTAGTTAACTTCATGAGATAGAGAAACTGTTTTCGATATATCCTCAAATTTTTAAGAACATGATTTGAAAAAAAATACTAGAATAAAAAGTTATTATGAAAATATTGTAGACAAAGAAGTAGTAGAATATTAGAAGTGACAGAATAAGATAAGAGTTATATATCTTTTTCTTTTAAGGAATTAATGTGTCGTATATTTTGGTGGATAAAATTCTTTGATATCTACGCCGGTGATTAACAAATATTTAATAGAATTAATCAGTACTTATAGAAACTGATTCGAATATCATAATTATATATAAAAAAAAAAAACTCAAGCAGAATGAAAACAGCACTAACTATTTAAAAAAGAGCAAATATGAAAGACTTTAACTTGAATATTAGACTTACTATCTAAAGCACATAAATACTCTTACAACAACATTAATGAGGATAAAATTTGCCAATTTTCGAACGTTCCTAACTTAATGTAGTAAAGTGCACATAATTTTGAAACATATGATCGGATAATCCATATATAATATACAAAGAGAAAATTCAGATATTTAAAAAAATTTCTTCTGATTCCGTCGTCACGTTTGAGTTCGTTATATAATCACATAAGAGTAGATTAGAAATCTCTGATTAAATGTATGCTCATAGCGCAGCAGCTAACGTACATTACATGGTCCACAGATTGATGATCTCGATTTTTCATAGATAAATGTAATTTAGCCCGATCAACTTGATAGTATTCCTTTTAAATGTCGCCATTATTATGAGGCTGACTCACCTAGAAAGACACGATGAAGTTCAAGATGAGCACAATCGTCATTTCCAATAGATCATTTTTGTGCAAATAGGAGGCAATGAAGACCCATGACCATTGCGTTTACCAAATTTGAGATCACAAATTAGAGGCGGAGCCAGAATTTTTGCTTAGGGGATTCAAAATCTAAAGAAAAATTCATCGAAGGGATTCAATAAGTAGAATATATAAATAAAAATTATTTTAACAATGTATTAATAATATAATTTTTCGTCGAAGGGGGTTCGGACGAACCCCCTTTAACAGGCTAACTCCGCCTCTGTCACAAACAACTAGTCATGGACCGCTTCATCACACATCTACTTTTAGAGAATCCAACATGCACATGCAAACATTTTCGTTCCATATAAATTTTCTTTCTAGTTGCTTGATATCTCGTTCATACGAATCTTCTCCTCTTTTATATTGAATGCATCTCTAGTGAGTGTTATATCCGCTAGTATGGAAAATTTTTTTTTTCATAGTGAAATTTCTTAATACCCTCTTCGTTCTAAATAGTTGTACATTTCGAAAGTCATTTTGATTAATTTTAAAATTAAATTAGATTAGATTAATTTGATATTTTAAAATTAATATTTTGATATTCACAAACTAGGCATACCAATTTAATTAGTGTATGATCCGGTATTTTTGAAAGTTCGGTTTCAACAATTTGTGGTATGGTAAATCGATAATGATGGTTTGTTCAAATTCGACTATCATATATATACCCACAAAATAAAAAACCTAAGTGTGTAGAATATTCAAAAAGAAGTATACGCATGCAATTTATTTCTTTTTTTTTTTTTTTAAATCACTTGGTGTCAGTACCCGCTTTTTAGGAGTCCGATTATATCCAGATTGGCCCCGCATCGGGCCCCATTTGGGGAAGAACTCCCAACAGAGTGTTTGTACATACCAAGGTCAAACCCTCGACCTCTGGGTAGGTTGGGACAGCCCCTTTCCGCTGCACCACCACTGCTGTTGGTGCATGCAATTTATTTCATTCATTAATCAATACATAAAAAACATTTCAATAATCAATAAGATAAGATAGTTAATGTTCAAATGTCTAAATGATTTATAAGTTTTATACTAATACTATATACACACACGCGCGCGCCTCTTCCTGTCGTTTCGGTTAAGTCTAGCATGTCAAAATTCACGTTAAGGTTTTCCCGAATTAGGAGTTAGAAATTTTAGATTAGGCTAGTCTTGAACGAAATCCAAGTGTGGTATGGTCTAGAATAATCCAGAAATAGATTAGTTAAAAGGTAAGTGATTTGGGTGATTTTATGATAGCTAAGACGATAAGGAATTCATAAAGATTTTTGAAAGTGAGTTCGGGTTAGTAGAACTCTTGAAATCAAATTTGACATAGAGGGGTTAGTTCGATTAATTGAGCCCTGGAATTAGAGATTTGTATATGAGCCTCAAAATATACAACTCTATGAATCCAAAAGAAATGTATATTTAGGTATTTAATTTAAACCTTAACTGCACCTGGTAATTGTTTTAAACATTAGCTACGTCTGTTAATTATGACTCATCTTTTCTAAACTTTCTGGGACTTAAACTCAGATAAAAGGATACTTTATAGATTAGATGGGTTCTGGAGTATTATATAAAGGGACAGCAGGTTAAAGAAATGCAAATACATCCCTCAACAAGCATTTTGGATGATTTGACCGGTAAAATTGATGTCATGTGATCAAAGGTTACAGGTTCAAGCCTTAAAAACAGCCTATAGCAGAAATGCAAGGTAAGACTGCGTACAATAGACCCTTGTGGTCGGGTCCTTCCCAGGACCTTGCTCATTGCGGGAGTTTTAGTGCACCGGACTGCCCATTTTCTTTTGACAGGTCATGGGTGCTAGAGATTCAATGCAAGTTTACTCCTAAACAAGCATTTTGGATGAGTCGACTGGTAAAGTTGATGTCATGTGACCAGAGGTCAGTTTAAGCCTTGGAAACAACCTTTGGCAGACATGCAAGGTAAGACTGAGTACAATAGACTCTTGTGGTTGGGCCCTTCCCCGGACCTTATTCAAGCACCGGACTGCCCATTTTCTTTCGACGGGTCAGGTGTGCTAGAGATTCAATGCAAGTTTACTCCTAACAGAAGTGTGATCAAACATATTTACTTGATGGACTGGAAATATATGGTTTTCTTTACAAATGATACTTGAGCAAAGTCCAAATTTACTATGTGGCTTTTGCTTCAGGATAGATTACTCACCACTGATACACTCGTTTAATGGGGTCTAACCATTGATCCAGAATGCGTTTTATGCCACGGACAGGTAGAGTCGATCAAGGGATCACCTATTTGTTCAGTACAGCGAGTACTCTAGGACGATATGGGGGAGACACAAAACTCTCTCTCCTCGCTCAGATGAAGGATTCCAAGTGGGGAGGAAGTTGGATTATTGATGGTGAGTATATCTACTGTGTTGGAGGAATTATGTATTATAGTCCAAATCGAGTTGTTTCTAGGAATTTGTTTAAACTCAACGCGAAAAATCCTAGTTCTGGCTGGACAATAACATCTTCTTCCAGGAAGTTTTCCCTGTCAACGCCCTTTGTCGCTTTGATTGATAGAAAAGTGGAAAGTACATGAATTGGATATCGACAATACTCCTAATGGTGATCTTGTATGTATATATTGAACCACGTAGCTTGGTTGTTTTGGAGATAGAAGGTGAACTGACAAGAATTGTATTGTTACATAGGGGTCGATTGCTGTTAATACAAAAGCAATGCAAGGAGGAGGACATACAGCTTTGCCCCCGACACCATCAGTGATCAGCAATGAGTCTGATTCCACCACCACATATGAAAAAACAACCTCAAAACACACTTTGATACCTTGCAACATTGCCTTAGCCTCAGAGACACTATAAGAACATAGAAGTCAGTGAATGCACTGCACATACAAACATATATACCTCTGTGATCCCTTATAATGCCACCTCCTTCAGCATGTTCAGGATTGCCTTTGCAGCACCCATCCACATTTAGTTTCACCCAACCTTCGTTCGGCTTTGACCACATCACCAGTTGGCTATCAGTTTGTAGACATTGAAATTTTGTGACTCTACAAAAAAAGTTCAATTTTGATTAAAGTTATTGAGGCTACTTTACCCTAAATCTATCTTGATGGCTACTCAACCTAAACACTAAATTATGCGAGGCAAATATCCTTTAAAGAGGCATCTCCAGTATCCTACAAATTAGATCAAATATCTGAAAACTCCCAATAAATTCATGGCGTATTCATAAAGATCAAAACCCTCTCTTCTTGATAATCAAACATATCAAGAAGACAAACCCTAAGGAGATCAAATCCAAATGTTCCTACGTTCGAAAAATATGTCATTAACGGCCCTCGAATGACGGAGAAAATCAAGGAGATCAAATCCAAATGTTCCTACGTTCGAGAAATAAGCCACTAACGGCCCTCGAATTACGGAAAAAATCAAAAGAAAAGAATCAAGGGAGGAACAGATTTGTACCCCATCGTTTATCAATAAAACTGTTGTTTCTTCATATTTTTATTGTGGTTGAAATTTATTTTCCATGAAATAAATTATGTTGGAAACATAGTTGTTTGGGAAAGTTTTTTAATCCATCCACATCTTTAATTCCCACGCTAAGGATAGTCGAACTTTAGGAAATTGAATTTGGAAAATGGTGACATTTTACGACAATAGCAACCTGGGTCTGAGGAAGGTAAAGTGTACGCAGTCTATACCACTACCCCAAGTAAAGTAGAGAAACTGTTTCCGATATACCCGACTCAGAACAGATAACAGTATATAAACAAAAATATAAAAACAAACAAGAAAAGGGACAACGCACCGCTAGATAATAAAAGAAACAAGACACCCGCAGCGTAATACTATAACCAGCCAAGTTATCCCACCAAAATGAACTATCTCCATCTCCAATTCTCAAAAGAATAAATTCTTCAACAACCTCATCTTTCTTTCCTGCTATTTGTACACCATTTTGTTGACACATTGTTTTTACAAGTTCATAATAGGTAAAAAGAACAATGTATATATTTTCACAAACTAAACATAATTTACTTGAAGGGGAGCCTTGGAGTAAGCGGTACAGTTGACTCCATGTGGCCGGGGAGGTCTTGGGTTCAAGCCGTGGAAACAGCCTCTTGCAGAAATGCAAAGTAAGGGAGTGACTTGTATTTGTACGGATATGATCTTGTTGAAAAACATGGTTCCAATCGAAATGTCTCAAAAGGAAACTATGGACAATTCCATCCAGTGCTTGGTGGGATGAAAGTGATGATCCTACAGAGCCTATTCTGGTTGACTTCTGTAATGGGAAGTTTCTAGTGATTGTTCAAAAAAATGCTGTAGAAAGATTCTTTAAATGTGTCTGTGGAGTCACTTCATACTTTACTCATTGGTGATCCTTCATTTGGACTCGAGCATGGGATCGTGAATGATCAAAGTGAATCCAATAATAAATAATCGAAGTAGAAAACAAGACGAGATGAAATGAAGTATATGTGAAATTCAAGAAACAATCTCTGATCAACATATACAATTGAGCTCATCCAGCACCTCGATGTGAATGTAAGTTAATACACAGGTCTAACAACTGACTGCTTTCTATGCATACGCCACAGAAAAAAGCTATGTATTAACACAAACTAAACATAATTCACTATCCTACTACACAAGAAGGAAAAAGCACAAAAATTTGAAAAAGTATACGACTACAGCTGATTGTCAAGGAATCTGTTCTGTTTTACTCATAAGTTGCAGTATAGATTTAGCTTTTCTTTGGCCCCTATCAGTCCCATTCTCCGCAATATCTACTAAATTCTCATACACACCATACTGAAGTGCCGCGAGCATAAGATTTGAATTGTGTGTGCTTAACCTATGAAGCACCGCCACTGAACATTCCTTGTTCTTTGGAGTGCCATCTCTTATAAGATTAACGAGTGTTTCAATGAAAGTAAGTTTTCCCATTTCTTGCCTTCCGTCTTGATGTGTTGCAAGAAGTAACAATATAGACAGTGCCTCGTCAACCATTTCTGAGTTTTTCTTCTCGACTAACTGAAACAACGGTGCTATGATCCCCGCTTCAGTTGCCAAGCGCACGTTTTGCTCACTACAGCATAGATTGAATAATGCAGTTATTGCATCCTTCTTACCTCGGACTGTCCCATTTCTTAACAATTCTATTAACGGTGGGATACCCTTTAAAGAACCTATAGCTTCTTTATTATCATCCAGCATAGACAAGCTAAACAATGCTGCCGCTGAGTTCTCTTTAGCGCCAACACTTCCATTCTGCAGTATCTCAATTATGGCTGGAATGGAATCTTCCTTAGATATAAGTTTCTTATTTGTTTCATCAATCGATAAGTTCAAAAGCGCCGTAACAGCATGTTCCTGGATTCTTGTATCTGGATAGGATAGTAGTTGCACAAGCGGTGGAATTGCTCCGTTATTAACTATTAATGTTCTATTTTCTGAATTTTCTTTCGAAAGCATCCTTATCTTTTTCACAGCCTTTCTTTGCACTTCTAACTGACTAGAGGATAAATCTTGAATCAAGGATAAAATCTTTTCATCATTTTCATCCGAGGGGCTCTTGGGTTTTGGAGGAGCCTCCTTTTTAGGAAGTTGAAAATTGTTGTTCTCACACCATTCCTGGATCAAATTCTTCAGAGCAAAGTTTGGAGCCAATGACAAGTGCTCTAAAACTTTCCCTGTTTTCGGACATGTTTGGCAATTGGAATCCAACAAATGTTGTATGTTCTCTCTTTGGTATGTCTACAATAGATGCAATATGGAAAGAAATCAGTTTTACCACTTATCTAAGCAAATCTATTGCTAATACACATGTCTAACTAAAAAAGATGAATTGTTCAATTTTTTTGGTTTTATTTAAAAATGAGTGAACGATCAGAGACACGCCTAAATTTTTGCGAGTTTCAAACATGAACTATCATGTGTTCACTTTCCTACCTGAAATATCATCAACTATTCATCAAAGCACGCCTCAACTATAAGTTGTTCCTTTATCCTACTTGAACAATGGTGATTTTACAAGTAGGAAAAGTGAAAAACTTATAGTTGAGGTGTATTTTGATAAACATTTGGTAGCAGTTCAGGTAGGAAACTCACACATCAGATGGTTCAGGTATGAAACTCGAAAAATTGGAATACTTAGGTGTATTTTTCACCCTTCACTCTTTAAAAACTGATCATTCTTCGTATTATGGAAGAAAATGCATTGTCGTGGAGCGTCATAGCAACAGATAAAACCTACCACAAGAATTAAAACAGGTCTACTCTTTGTACACAGTAATAGAAAATGACTACATAAACTTTATCATATGTTACTCTTTTTCTCCTTTTCTTTTTTTGAGGTATGGTAGCTTGTCGAGAAAAATTTCATCGTAGAAGTAGTGAACTCACCTGCCCAGTTGAGACAGTAACGGGATCAGTCATAATCTCTAATGTGATTGGACAAAGAAATTCATTTGGAATTGCCAAAGAAGTGGATTTCTCTTGAGCTTTAAGCATCAATGGATCAATTTCTTCAAGCCCTGCAAACTTTCTGAATTTGTTTAGAAGACCTACAATTTTCCGCGTCTCTTCTGCATAACAACCTTTTCTTTCTTTAACTACTTTTCTTACTGATATCGTTTCCACCTCTAGGTCCTTAACGGTACGCAAACCTAGCTTGTTTCCTAGTCTCTCTATGCTAGCACTATCTGCATTCCTATCATCATTTGTGGACAGTGCAACCATCAGATCCATCGTGAGTTCCATATCTTGACTAACATTTCGCTTCTTAGCTCTTCTAAATTGCAGACGCAGTAACTCCACCTGAAAACAGTAAATGGTTAACATCATAAATCAATATTCAAGCATAAGTTGATATACTATAAAAGTATCAAAAAAATGTTTAATTAGATAAACCGTTTGGAAAACTTGAGCACGTTATAGCTAGCCAAAAAATACGACCATCTCCAAGAATTGGCTAAAACAACTAACTCAATGAGAATGTGGTGGAGTCGAGGGTCTATTGGAAACAGTCTATCTCACCTCTGAGGTAGTGGTATGGACAGCGTACACTTACTCTCCCCAGACCCCACTTGGTGGGAATATACTAGGTATGTTGCTGTTGTTGTTGTCGCTGAGAATGTGGCATTGTATTAATTTACTCAGCGACACCAACAACAGCATACCCAATGTAATCTCACAAAGTGGGATCTAGGGAGGGTAGAGTGTATGCAGACCTTGCCCCTGCCTAAGAGGTAGAGAGGCCGTTCCTGACAGACCCTTGGTTCGAGAAAAACAGCTGGTGAAAACGTTAGACCCATATTTAGTTTCCTTTTGCAAATATGTATGCCAAACTAAAATCAAAGCTCAACAATTGGATACAGACATCAACATCAACTTGTAGCTTTCTTACTATACCAAGAAAATCCATGTCTATAATACAATAACTATGCCTCACTCCCAAACTCAAAAAGTCGGAGTCTGCTATATGAATCCGCACTAACACTACACACAACTTGTTTACCGATTTTGGAGCAAAAGACGGCGTTGGACAATCTAATCAGAGGGGACAAGACTCTAGTCTCTGTAAACACTCATGTAACAAAATACGCTCAAGTATCTATCAGCAGCGTCGAAAAATGATATATTGAAAGATATTGTACCTGTTGTTTCTCTTCATCTGAAATTCCAAAATCATCATAACGCATGCTTTCCAGAGCCTGACTTAACCTTTCATACACGGAATAGAATCTTCCCATAACGGCCTCACTTTCTACGGCCTGCATATTTGTAAGTAAAATAAGTAAAAGTTAACTAACCAGACAAATTTATACATTATATATTCCTCAAACATAGCGAGAGTACAAAAAAATTATCCAACATAGCGATAGTTGCTGATTCCGCCTTGTATCACTGATAAAACAATTTCTGAAGTTTGTTCTGCATCACTGATATTGTTGAAATTTTAGAAACTGCTGTATCACTAATACAAAGCGAATTTGAGAAACTCTCTCTACGTTCGTTAATTATCCAAATCATCGCTATGTTTGATAATAAGCCTCTATTTCTGAAATATCCCTAAAAATAAACAACTCAAACCACCCAAAATGGGTGAAAGTTTACATTAATTAATCATAATGCAAACGACACATGTCACACTATCATTGATCTGGTGTAAACAGCAGGTGAAGATATGCATTTGCCCCCAAAACTGGCGATGATAATAATATAATGATGATATAATCAACAATGACATATCCAGCGTAATGCCACAAGTGACGTCTAATGAAAATAGAATCTACATTATACATAAACCTTACCCCTATCTCGTAAAGATAGAGATATTATTTCCGACGGACCCTCAACTTAAATAAAGCATGTCAAACAGTCTGAAATGTACGTAAACCTTACCCCTATCTCGTATATTGGGGCGGAGCTACCTTAGGTTAGGGGGTTCATTTGAACCCCCTTCGACGGAAAACTATACGATTTATATATAGATGAAATTATTTTTTTACGTATGTATAATAGATGTTGAACCCCTTTCGGTTAATTTGTATGTTTACTTCTGAACTCCCTTAATGAAAATCCTGGCTCCGCCACTGCTCGTATAGATAGAGATATTATTTCCGATGGACCCTCAGCTTTACTAAAGCGAGAAAGAACAGTGAATAATGCAAAATGGAGAGCATTACTTGACAAACAGGAGAAAGAACAGTAATGACAACGAAACAATGCAATAATCGGAGCACAAAAGACACCATTGATAAACGAAATCGTAGAACATACATGCAAGAAAATAATGATGATATAATCAATCAATTAGTTACTTACCAGATAAATTTTACTACCACAATGACAAGTTTTTAACAATTTCTTCGCAGAAGACAAAGCCTTTTTTAATTTCATCAAACATTCAATGCTCGATTCAGGTATCTGTCCTTCGAAATCTCTTATCTCTTCCAAAAAAGGCAACAAAAGTGTCAATCTTTCGAAAAGCTTATCACATTCCTCTCTTTGTGATCCTCTATACTCTTCATAAGACTCAACGGTATGAATCATACGTATAAGTTCGCGAACCACTTCTCGTTTGTCTTGTGGACTTGTTTGACAACTTGATCCAAATTCTTCCTCCAATGTAACTCTTTCATCGACCTCATGAACGCGATCCATCGCCATGAAACAAATGAAATCAAAACCATAACCTAATCTTATTGAAGAAAAAGTTAAGGCTTTGATTTCAATTTGAATCAATTAATTAATTTTCTTTGTTTGAAAATTGAAAAAGAAAAAAAAAAGTAGAAGTGAAAAATTCAGTTAAAAGTTTGAGGAAAAAGAAGACACTAAACGCTTTTCGCGGGTAGGAAGTGATAAAATTTTAAAAGTTGGTTAATTCGGGTAGTTTACAAGTAACCGCTTTTCGTTTTTGTACGTATGAGCCGAAAGTTACTGAGTTCACTTGACATGCGCGAGCGACCCCAAATTTGAATTTTATGAGTTTAGACTAAAAATTTTACGACAATTTATTTGATTTATCGGGGTTCAAGTATTTATGCTTATTTAGTGAATTTGTGTCAGTAAAGTCACAAAATTATTTCTGAATTAATGATAAAAACCAAAGTTAGAATTTTATGTTTGAATTCAAAAATTTTACGATAATTTATTTGATTTATTGGGTTCAAGATTTATTATTTGCTCTTATATTTAGTGAATTTTTTCTTCTATAATAGGAAAGTCACAAAATTATTTTTGAATTAATGATTAAAATACGCTTAAACTATTATGATTAACCGCTTTTCGTTTTTGTATGTATGAGCCAAAGTTACTGAGTTCACATGACTTGTGCAAGCGGCCCAAAGTTTGAATTTTATGTGTTTATTATTTAAATTTAAAATTTTACGATAATTTATTTGATCTTTTGGGTTCAAGATTTATTATTTGTGCTTATCTAGTGAATTTGTTTTCTCTATAACAATAAAGTCACAAAATTATTTCTAAATTAATGATAAAAAAAATATGTTTAAACTATTATATTTTTATGAGTTTCATACTATAAAACCAGATAAAAGAAACTATAAAACCAATCATAAAGGTGTTTGAATTGACTTTTTAAATAAGTGAAATTTTTTAAAACCATAAGTTGGAAAATCCAACTTTTTCTTTATTTTAATACTTTTTTGATCTAAAAGTAAAAGCTTCTTTTTGAAACACCACAAAAAAATAAGGAGGGGGGGGAGGGGGAACTTAAAAACCAAAAGCATTTTGAAATAAGTCAATTCGAACACTCTTATATATGATAATTCAGAAGCGTGTATTATCAATTTGTGTTCATATAACTCATTTAATTCGTATATGTAATGTTGTATTCAAAGGTCTCCAATATTATCTGCTGTATTTTATGTAATTCTGTTTATTCCATTGAATAATCAAACTATATTATTTTTTAAGGAGATACAAAATTGTAAGCAACTAGTTTTGTGAAGTAGTGGTTTGTGTGTTGCTATTGTTAAGGAGTTAATAAATAAGTAGTTTGTTAATAATTATTTCTGCCCTCTCAAAATATTTATCACATTTTGCTTTTAAGAGTCAAATTATATGAATTTTGTCAATATTTTGAGATATTCTTTTACCATATCCATATGAAAAGAAATGCAACATATGGTGTATTTCATTTATTTTTTAAATATTGAGTTGATTCAATCTAATTTAGCTAGTCAAATTGTCTCACGAGCAACAAATATAACAACTATTTTATCTCGAGGAGAGTTTACTCCTAAAGAGAATAAAAATATTTCTTCCGTCTCAAACTATTTATCGTAATTCTGATCTCCTTACACGCCTTTAAGAAACATTAATTAGGAGTTTCTTTTTAACTATTTGCTTTATTAGTATTTGAACAATCATAACATCACCTTTGAGGTATTTATATTTTCCAAGAACAATACTCCCTCCTCTGTGCACTTTTACTTGATAAGTTAGAACTTTGCATACCCCTTTAATGATTGACATGAGTAATTTACAACCATACTAGTTGATGTCTTAGTTTTGAGTCTTGGGAAATGTTTTGAAAAAATAAACAACTAATGTAAAGGTAAAACATGAAAAAATAATATGTTTTTTTGCTTAACATGTTAAAAGTGATAAGTAAAAATAAAAATATATTTTTAGTATACTGGGCAAGTAAAAGTAAATGGAGAGAGTAGCTACTAAAGGTAAAATGGAGAACAATAATTATATTTATTCATGAACTTCTAAAATAATAAATAATTTGAGATAACAACTTTTGAAAAACACTGTAGCTAATCTAAGACGGAATGAGCAGTACTTGGAGTGTCTTTGGTATGAAGGAAAATTGGAAATTCATGTTTGATTGATTTAAATGTTTTTGAAATATTTTTATTTTTTTTAAATAGACTTATTTTTCTCGAATTTAATGAAAATTACTTCTCTTCGAAAAGTGAGAAATATTATCCCCCGACAAAGATACGAATCAAGGTCAAATCCTTGGTCGACGTCGGGAGTCAAGATCAGGAGTTTGGTCTTAGATCACAATCGAAAGTTAAGACTCGGGTCGGGGTTGGGGTTAGAGTAGAGGTTAAGATTCGGGTCGGGGTTGGAGTCACGAATTGGGTCCTTAATCAAGGTCCAATTCCAAATCTCAATTGGAGAATCGGGTCTTAGAACAGGGTCGATATCGAGAGTTGGATATATGGTGGAAGTTAAATTCAAAGTTTAAGATCTAGGATGTGTAAAAAAATTAGATCTCATACCAATGTTGGGGTTGGGAGTTGCGTTTCAGATTGGGTTGAAAATTAAATCTTGTGAGGTAGAGATTGGAAGTTAGGTCTCAGCTCGAATATAGAGATCGAGTCATTTTTAGGTCGGGAGTCAAGATCTCAGGTCCTGACCTAAGGGAGAGAAATGGGTTCGATGGTTGAGGTCGAGAGTTGGATCTCGGGTTAAGGTCGAGAGTCAGATCCCGAGTCAAGATTGTGAATCGGGTCTCGACTCAAGGTATAGAAAGGGATCCTATATTGAGTCGTCTCAGGTCGAGCTTAGGTCCCTAATCGAGGCGAGAGACAATTTTGGAGGTCAGGAGTCTGAACTCGAATCACGATAAGGAGTTTCCCTGGGTCAAGATTGGATCATGGTCCCTAGGTCTCGGATCGGGATCGGGATCGGGATCAAGGTCAGAAGTCAAGAGTTAGGTCTCAAATCGTGGTCAGAAGTAAAAGTATATTTATTTTTATTTTATTTTTAAAAGGGAGAGGAAAATTGTAAATTGCAAATCTAGGTAACAAGAATTGATTATTGTAAAGATCTAGAAATCTCTTTATATTTGTTTTAAAATAAGGTGGAAAAAGCCAAGTCAGCACATCATAAAAAGTCCCTTTTAATAAGAAATTTTGAATTAATAAAGCAAAAAAGGGAAACCGTTTAAGGTCCTAGCTTATCAACATACACGACTTTTCATTTTATATGCCCATAAATCTACTAGCCGTTATTTTCAAAATTATGAAAAAAAGCCCCAAAAATAAAAAAAAAATAACAAAATTTCTATTTTGCCTTTAGATTCTCTCTATCTTCAATGAAACAACCCCAACAATAAATTTGGTTCTGTTCGCAAAAGAGAGAGAGAGAGACTCTTTTCTTCTTCAAGATATATCTCTCTCTCTTTCTTTTTTTGGAATCATTTGGGTTATTTGTACAAAAGATTGGATAAAAAATAAAGGGGTTCTTGATTTTGTAGGTTGGTGTTTATAATCTCTATCTTTATTTTTGAATTATTTGGGTTATTTGTGCAAAAGATTGGATCTTTATGTGAATTAGTATAAAGGGGTTCTTGATTTTGCAGGTTGATGTTTATATGTTTCTCTTTATTAGTATTTTTTTTTTTTTGAATTATTTGGGTAAATTTTAGTGAATGATTAGATCCTTTTGGTAATTAGTATAAAGGGTTCTTGTCGTGGAAACAACCTCTTGCAGAAATGTAGGGTAAGGCCGGGTACGATAGATCGGGTAGTGCGTAACGGGAGCTTAGTTCACCGGGCTGGCTTTTTAGTATAAAGGGGTCTTAATTTTGTAGATGGACGTGTGGGTGCACTAGGAGAGAATGAAGTTATTTGAGACAAGGTGGGAATGGTGTTTTGTCGCGGACAACAAGATGAGGGAAGCGAGACTGAGGTGGTTTGGACACGTGACAACGATGCACCGATTAGGAGGTGTGAGAAGTTGGTTGTAGCAGGAGTTAGGAGAGGTAGAGGTAGGCTGAAAAAGAACTGGGGGAGGTGTGTGATTAGACTGGACTTAGTTCAGTCCCAGCTTAATGAGGACATGATGCTAGATAGGAAGTTTGGGAGAACGAGGATTAGGATAGAATGTTAGTAGGAAGCCGGGTGTTGTAGCACTTTATGTGGGAGAGTAGGGTAGCCTTCTCCTTTTCTTTTCCTCTTCTCGGTGTTATTAGTAGTATTTCGTAATTGCATGGTCTCCTATTCTTCTAAGTGTGGTACTATTTGTTGCTTTATTTGCTTTGTATCGTGCTATGTGGCCATTTTTTCTTGCAATCCTTCTTCGATGACATTCCTTTTGAGTCGAGAGTTAATCAGAAACAGCTTCTCTACCCTACAAAGGGAGTGGAAAGGCCTGCGTACATCCTACCGTCCCCATACCCCACTTGTGGGATTAGTTTGGTCATTATGCTGTTGTTGAGTCTTGATTTTGCAGGTTGTTGTTCATAATTCTTTATTTTTTTGAATCATTTGGGTTGTTTTTATTGAAAGATTGGATGTTTTTGAGAATTAGTATAAAGGGTTCTTGATTTTGTAGGTTGATGTTTTAGATTTATGATCAGGGATTTCTTTTAGCTTGATTCTTGATCATCCTTTCAAAGATGATTTTGGGTGTTTAATATTGTTTGTTGTTCAATCTTTAATCAGGTTCAATATGGTTGGATCAAATGAAAACTCCAAAGGTGTTATCAGGCCTTCAAATCTTCAAGGTAAAATTAGAATTTTGAATTGTTAAAATCATATCCCTCAAGCCGAGGTTCGACGGAAACGGCCTCGCTACCTCTGAGGTAATGGTAAGGTCAGCATATACCCTACCTATTACATGTATTAGAACTCCTCAAATCATAGTTGATTCTTACAATTGGGATAACACTACCCTCCCCAAATCCCACTTCATGGGATTATACTGGGTATGTTGTTGTTGTTAATTGTTAAAATCATATATAGCCCTATTGCATCTGATTTGGATTGTGGTATAAATCCCAAATTTATGGTTTTGCTAATAGGGGGAATGGGGCGCAATAGAAGGGCTCTAAGCACAATTAATGGTAACATAGTTGAAGCTCCACAGTACCCTTGTAAAGTACACAAGAAAAATGGCATCACTGAGTAAGAACTGATCAAACTCTTGAACTTTTTGAGATTTTTTTTTCTCTCATTTTCATCAATCATTTTGATTTTTCCATTTTTTTTCTAGCAAGAGTATTGCGGATAGTGCTAAGAATCCGGTTCTCCGACCAATCACGAGGTCTGACTCTAATTCTTGGTTAATATAGTTCTTTGTGTTAAATACTTTATCATTTGGTTTGTTTTCCTTTTTTGTTATTAATAGTATGGGGGATTCTTGCTGCTTCAGGAAGTATGCTGCACAAATGGCTGGCAAGAAGCAACAACCAACGCTTGAGGTACATATTTCGATGAGTGTCATCTTGGATTGTATTAATGTTCGAGGTGGTGATGATGTTATCTTCCACAGGTAACAAAGCGACCAGTCCAAACAGCACCTAGTAGAAATGAACTAGAAGGTCAGATTATTATCGATGTGGAAGATTACATGGCCACAAGTGACAATGATTTGCCAATGTTCGTGCAACACACAGAAGCAATGATGGAGGAAATTGAACGGATGGTAATTGATTTGATCTGTATTTTCATTCTGGATGATCGGTGGATGGCAATTTATATTGTATTTTTTTTAATGTAGGATGAAGAGATACAGATGGAAGATGTAGAAGAGTCGTTAATTGTGGACATAGATAGTGCTGATAAAAAGAACATGCTTGCAGCTGTGGAGTACATTGATGACATTCATGCTTACTACAAGAAGACCGAGGTGAGAAATTATTTCAACTACTTTCTGAACCTTCTGTTACTACGTGCTGTTTCGTGCGCTTTGATTAATATTATTTTGTTGTATTGTCGTTCTGTTGAAGGGGAGCCTTGGAGTAACCGGTAAAGTTGCTGCCATGTGACCAGGAGGTCACGGGTTCAAGCCTTGGAAACAGCCTCTAGCAGAAATGCAAGTTAAGGCTGCGTACGATACACCCTTGTGGTGGGGCCCTTCCCCGGACACCGCGCATAGTACTTTAGTGCACCGGGCTGCCTTAATAATTGTCGTTCTGTTACTATGTATTCATTCTTGTACTTCCATTACTATCTGTTACTTTTTCTTGAGCCAAGAGTCTATCGAAAATAGCGTCTCTACCTCTGGGTAGGGGTACGGTCTGCGTACATTCTACTTTCCTAGAACCCACTTTGTGGGACTACACTGGGTATGATGTTATTGTTGTTGTAGTCGCTGCACCTTTTGTAGAAGCTCAATTGATACTTTTGGTATTTAGATATATAAGTTATTATATAAGTTCTCTACCTGACTTACTGTTATTAAGATGATTGATTCTAAGCAGTACATGTTTGACGATATACAAAATGGGATTAAGCTTTAAATATAAACTTATTATCATTGTGAAATAAAGATCTGATCATAAGATGTGCACTCATTCTTGTCATCTGCTCGTGAATATACCCTCAAGTCGTCAAGTCTATGTTATTTCATTCTTAAATATGCGTGCTAACCAGATTTCCCCATATTATGTGTGAGGTCAATAAAATTCTCGAGAGTGAGTACTTGATCGTAATGACCAACTAAAGTTGTTTCCAGTTGTAGTTTTTAGTTTGGGGTGCCAGTAGTAGCTGTCCTCCTTGGCTCTCCGGATTACAATATAGGTGCTTTTGATGCTGCCTTTAGCGGAAATGGACTAACTATGCAAAGCCTACCTACTTTAGTTAACCTTCTCCTTGAGGATGTTGTTTTAACAAGTATCTCCAATTTTATTTTTATAAATTTCTTTTACGTGTCTCTCGCTTTGTCACCCAAGAATGATGACCAGATGAGATAAAGTTTGTACAACTTTCTGGATTTCTATTTGAGGGAATCACTTTATGAATTATTTTTATTTCAGAGTTCTAGCTGTGCCCCTCCAAACTATATGGAACAACAATTTGACATCAATGAGAGGATGAGAGCGATTCTCATTGACTGGCTGATTGAGGTATAAAAACAATAACCCACAGCCTCTCCGAATTTTATGAAGCAACACAATGATTTGCAGCCTCACTAATGTCCTATCAATTCTGTGTAGGTTCATTACAAGTTTGAACTGATGGAGGAGACTTTGTACTTGACCGTAAATCTTGTCGATAGATTCTTGGCAATCCAGCAAGTGGTTAGGAAAAAACTCCAGCTTGTTGGGGTAACTGCTTTGCTTCTTGCCTGCAAATATGAAGAAGTTACAGTTCCTGTTGTCGAGGATCTAATTTTAATCTCAGATAACGCTTACACTCGGAAAGAAGTGCTCGAAATGGTATAGTTTTTTGCTTTATTCGAAATTAAGCCTCCATCCCTTTAATTTAACTAAAATTTCATCATTTGATTGAGTACTTTCTGCAGGAGAAGTTGATGGTCAACACCTTACAGTTCAACTTATCAGTGCCTACGGCATATGTGTTTATGAACCGATTCCTTAAAGCTGCTCAGTCTGATAAGAAGGTTACTATGAACTTACTTGCTAATACTAAATTATAGCTCAGAGAAATGATAACATTAATCGTGACAAGTACTGACAATTTTCGGGTATACTTGGATCAGGTGGAGCTGCTGTCTTTCTTCATGACCGAACTATGCCTCGTTGAGTATGAAACCCTTAGGTTCCCGCCTTCAATGCTAGCAGCTGCGGCAATATTTACTGCCCAATGTACTCTAAGTGTGTCTAAGGAGTGGACTAAAACTTGCGAGAAATATAGCAACTATACTCGAGATCAGCTTCTGTTAGTATCAATCTATCTACTTTCTTCGTTTGCAAAAATGATTTATTCTTCCCGAATGCTCGAAGAAACCCCTCTGAATGTTTATGGTCCCTTTATTTTTACAGGGAGTGCTCAAAACTGATGGTTTCTTTCCATCAAAAGGCTGCAACTGGGAGGCTTACTGGAGTACACAGAAAGTATAGCATCTCTAAATATGGCTTTGTCGCAAAATTCCCACCTTCTTCTTTTCTTTTAGAAGCAAGCTTTTTTTAGCACATGATGTTACTTTGCAGCCTGCTTGACAAAATGTTGTGGTTGGAGTGGCAACTGAGCAACATAAGTTGCCGCCCCCTCTATGTACCGAGATCCTAGTAATTTTTACAAATTGTTGCTATAATCCACTTTCCGGCCTCAGATGAGAACAGAAAACTGGAATTTTGAGACTCTAAAATCTGTTTAGATCCCTTTTCTATGCTACCTTTGCTAGTAATCACTTGGCAAATCCTTTGATTTACATAATAATCACTGTTGTGAACCATGGAAACATCCTTGTATGCAGAAGATATGACAAGTTTAGCTAGTAATGACAAAGTTTTAAGGTGTATTGAGGTTTCATATTTGATAGAGACTTCATTTAACTTAGGTTTATTTAGGCCTGAGACAAGCCTACGTCAAGATAATCCCACCTTTGAAGCACTTGATGCTCCCAGATACTGAATCAGAGCACATGGTGAATGAGTCGAATGGTCTATTAGCGAACCATCTAGTTTGAAAGATGTTCTACTAGAAATATTCTTGTTCTTGCTTCGATTCGTATTCCCCCAAAGTGAATCTTGCTCTAATAACTTCAAATAAATTAAATACGTGCATTAAGATATGAAGGCTTCAAGTACTTTCAGAGACATCATAATGCTCCTTGGTTAGATGACCGAGATACTGGTGAATACTACATGTGATTGAGAAACTAGTGTCTATAATAACATGAAAACCACAAAAGTCATCGATAAGAGTTGGAGACGATTAGTTTTGAGTCTTATATCTAATGCACAAGAATTTCTTCTCTATAGTCTTGTCTCCTCACTTACGCGGCTTTACACACCTGTCTTACAAATAGAGTCAAGCACTAGATCAGATTTGTTTATTGTATTTCATGCCTTCAAAGCCTATGAATACTTGTGCTAGTGAAAGATGTTTAGCTAGTAATGACAACAATGAGATGTTGAATTTGTTAGAAAATTACTTCAAAGTGGAGTTGGTGAACTTTCAATAGTTTAATCACAAAGTCCAATCTACAAATTACAATTAAATTTATTAGAAAGTGACATAACAAGTTGAAAACTATATTTGATGGGCTTTCAATAATTTAATCACAGATCCAATCGAAAAATATCAAATTACTATAATTCAACAACTCTTCTAATTAAAATATTTTATGCACATTGATCCACAAGTTTAACACTACATAGATGATTCAAGATTAATATTGATTCACAAATTTGAGTGTCTAATCATGAATTTGATGAACAATTGTAATTCGATATTTGAAATTTACTGGTCTGATTAATTTGATTTGCATCGGATAGGCTTACTACGTGATCAAACTCTTTCTATCGAGAAATTCTCCATTTTTCGATTCGAATTTGAAACTTCTGACTAATATAACGAGATTTCAACTATTTCTTCACACCCCCTCCCCTATATGGTACAAACATGTTAATATAAGACAACTTTTCTAGTAAAATACTATTTCAACCCCAAATCTTACCTAATTCTCAAGTAACGAACAATTCAGAGATCTAAATCACAAACACACTCCTGTTTTTGCTTTTTTCTGTTTCTTCCCCCCTTTTTTATTACTTTAATATATTACTAGTTTATTAAACTAATGTACTATTTCTTCTTATGCTGTCTTTACTTTTTTCAACTTAACCCCTTAATTTACTATTATATATTTATACAAATTCTCAAAATTTCAATTAATCATGTATCTTCGCTGGATATATGGAAAAACTAATTAAGTATTTCGACAGATTTAAAATCGAAAAAAATATCTCGAAAGTTAAGTATATATCTTTACAAAGAAAAAAATATTTCATTGGATGTATTATGATCTCGATAGACCCAAAATCGAAAAAAATGTATAGGGAGCTAATTATATATCCTTACAAAGAAAAAAAAGTATCTTTGTTGAATATTTCAGAAGCTAATTATATATCTCGACATACCCTAAATTGAGATTTTCAGTTATTATATAAAATATCGAAATTTTCTGTAATTAAGCTCCAAATTGTCGAAATTTATGTTGTTTGTCCAAAAAATATAATCATTTAAACACCTCAAAAACTTACGTGTGACTTCAGTATCAGGTGTTTACGAGATAATATGTCAATGAATTGAACTTTTCAGTTATTAGTTTGAGACCAAGTTGTGATGACTGGATTGTGCGCTCTCAAAGTTGGAGCATTTACTTGCAAATTTAATCTAATTTTTATATCAAATTTTTATAACGAGTCCTTCCCCTTTTATTAACATTGCATTTTCAATGCAAATTCAAATTAATCGTTAATTGGGAGTCTTAACATAAGTATCGAGCGTCAAGTGGGACCCACAATGCTATAAAAAGAGAAAAAGAGCAAAACATTTCCCACAATGAAATCCTTGTCGTTATGGCCTATGGGTCCTCTAAACTAAAATCCCCAAAATTCCTCTCTTTAAAACACTAAAACAAATCTGAAATTCCCATAATACCCCTAAACCCTCCACCGCCGTCTTCCTCCGCATCACCGCCGCCGTATGGCTCTCCCACGGCGGCGCCACCACCATCACCACCACCATCACCATCACAACCGTGTACGGTGTCTTCTCCCCGCAATTTTCTCTATTTCCACCGTTCTCCTCTTCTTCTTCTTCCTATCGTTCCTCGCTCCGTCTCCTGAAGATTCCTCGGTGCGCTAATTAGTCATTTTCATAATCGTATTCATTAATCTAATTGGATCAATTGATTGATATATGATAATAATAATAATAACTGTGGATTTAATTTATCATTTTGTAGAGTAACAAAGGCGGAGAAAGTGAGATTAGACTTCCTCAATCTCGTATTCAGGTTAGGATTATTTTAATCTGAATATTATTGAATTGCTTCGTAACTTTGAATTGGATCGAAGGTTTTGCTAAATGTGCGCGCGATGAATTTTTTGAGTTTTAGATCAGTGCTGGAGGAGTTCATAATCGTGAGCTTTGGAGTTATAGAAATTCGAAGTTTTTCTATGGATGCAGTAATGCCAGCAGTAAATTTGCAAGTATGTAGACTTACAAAAAAGAGCTCAGTAGCTAAGCTTATTTTCATCGTGCAGTTTTAGTTTGTTTTTGTAGTATTCGTATTTGGAGAAAAAAGTAATCAGCTTGTTCGAAAAAGAGCTCAATATGTCAGCTTATTTTCATCGTGCAATTTAGGTTGTTTAATAGTATTCATATTTGGAGGAAAGAAAGTAATCAGCTTGTTCCAAAAAAGGCTCAATATCTTAGCTTATTTTCATCGTGCAATTTAGGTTGTTTTATAGTGTTCATATATGGAGAAATATGTAGGATCAACGAATGAAGGAATTATTTATAAAGTTGGATTTGATCGTATAATTTAGGTTGTTTTATAGTATTCGTATTTGGAGAAAAGAAAGTAGTCAGCTTGTTCAAAAAATAGCTCAATATCTCAGCTTATTTCCGTCGTGCAATTTAGGTTGTTTTATAGTATTCATATTTGGAGAATATGTAGGATCAATGATTGAAGGAATTATTTATAAAGTTGAATTTGATCTTATAATTTAGGTTGTTTGATAGTATTCATAGTTGGAGAAATATGTAGGATCAACGGTGGAGGAATTATTTATAAAGTTGAATTTGATTGTATAGTTTAGGTTGTTTGATAGTATTCATATTTAGAGAAATATGTAGGATCAACGAATGAAGGAGTTTTTTATAAAGTTGAATTTGATGGTATAATTTAGGTTGTTTTATAGTATTCGTATTTGGAGGAAAGAAAGTAATCAGCTTGTTCGTAAAATAGCTCACTATGTCAGCTTATTTTCATCGAGCAATTAGGTTGTTTTATAGTATTCATATTTGGAGAAATATGTAGGATCAACGAATGAAGGAGTTATTTATAAAGTTGAATTGGATTGTATAATTTTGGTTATTTTATGGTATTCATATTTGGAAGAAATAAAGTAATCAGCTTGTTCGAAAAAGAGCTCAATATCTCAGCTTATTTTCGTCGTGCAATTTAGGTTGTTTTATAGTATTCATAGTTGGAGAATTATGGAAGAAATAAAGTAATCAGCTTGTTCGAAAAAGAGCTCAATATCTCAGCTTATTTCCGTCGTGCAATTTAGGTTGTTTTATAGTATTCATATTTGGAAAAATACGTAGGATCAACGAATGAAGGAATTATGTATAAAGTTGAATTTGACAGCTTGTTATAGTATGTTTATGTGGCAGCTATGGAGGAAGGAATTATTAATAAAGGTGGATTTGATTGTGCAATGTTAGGTTGTTTTATAGTATTCGTATTTGGAGAAAAAAGTAATCAGCTTGTTGTGGTAAGTTTATAATCATGATCTCTGGAGTTTTAGAAATTAGATGTTTTTCTATGGATGCAGTGATGCCAGCAGTAAATTTGCAAGTGCGTAAACTCGAAAAAAGATCTCAATAACTTTAGCTTATTTTCGTCGTGCAATTTTAGTTTGTTTTTGTAGTGTTCGTATTTTGAGAAAAAAGTGATCAGCTTGTTATAGTATTTTTATGTTGCTGCAACGAAGGAACCTGCAGTTTAGGTTGTTTTATAGTATTCATATTTGGAGAAAAAAGTAATCAGCTTGTTTGAAAAAGAACTTAATCTCAGCTTATTTTGATTGTACAATTTTAGGGTGTTTTTGTAGTATTCGTATTAAGAAAAAAAAAAATTAATTTAGCTTGTTATAGTATGTTTATGTAGCAGCAACAATTGAAGGAATTATTAATAAAGTTGAATTTGATTGTGCAATTTAGGTTTTACTATAATAGTCGTAATTGGAGAAAAAAGTAATCAACTTGTTCGAAAAAGAGCTCAGTAGCTCAGCTTGTTTTCGTCGTGCAATTTTAGGTTGTTTTTATAGTATTCGTATTTTTTTTTTTAAAAAAAAGATATTTAGCTTATGGTATGTTTATGTAGCAGAAACGAATGAAGGAATTGTTAATAAAGCTGAATTTGATCAGGCAGTTTAGGTTGTTTTATAGTATTCGTATGTGAAGAAAAAAGTAATCAGATTGTTATAGTATGTTTATGTAGCAGCAATGAATAAAGGAATTATTGATAAAGTTGAATTCGATCATGAAATTAAGGTTGTTTTATAGTATTCGTATTTGGAAAAAGGAGTAATCAGCTTGTTATAGTATGTTTGTGTAGCAGCAAGGAATGAAGGAATTATTAATAAAGTTGAATTTGATCGTCGAAATCTGATTGCGTATTTGTACTGTTTCAAATTGCAGAGGCCAAAGCTATCACACATCCAAATCGGTACTTGTTGATTGTAACCAGTGGAGGTCTTAACCAACAGAGAACTGGGGTAAGAAAATATTTCCAGATTGGTTTTTAGAATTGAATTTGATTTCTGTTTTAATTTGTTGACTAAGAAGAACTGATATTCTGATCAGGAAACTTTTTTTTTCTTACGCAAATAGACAAATAAGGTGGTTGATTCAGTGATCGGCATATTTTATAGGGTATTTCACATGAACTTGTCTTTTGCTGATGGATAGAGAAATAATGATTAACAAATCTCCACTACAAACTTCATATCCAGTGGTAGCAAATATGTTTTCCATAATCATGCTCTGGGATTTGATAAGCGAGTTAGTTATTTGCACTTTAAGTTAAAAATGGCAACAGAAGATATACTTATGAATTACCAGATCATGATAACTATAGATTGTTAAATACTGACTACAAGAATTATTTGTATTCGTGCCTGATGATTCTAAATTTCAAGACGCTTATAAATTGAGCAATCAGCCCCTATATATGTGACATGATCCTGATAATTCCGTTTGTGCTTTTTCTTATATACGGTCCTTTGAGTTGGCAATCCTTTCTGTTACACCTGTGTACTTTAGCTTTCTGCTGGAACCATACTACAAGGACTACGTGGAAGTGTGTAACCTTCAATACTTAACAGTGTAAGCTGGCCCATCTTTATGGCAGATAACTGATGCTGTTGTTGCTGCTCGCATTTTAAATGCTACTCTTGTTGTTCCAAAGTTGGACAAGACGTCTTTCTGGAAAGATTCTAGGTGAGTAGTATCAGAAGAATGATTTAGTATTTTCTTGCATATTGGTTTCTCCAACCATCACTGAACTTGTTGTATAGGTACATTTTAAAATGCTAATGATCCTGCATGTAACTTTGAAAGTTAATGCTCTCCTTTTCTCTTGCAGTGACTTCTCTGATATATTTGATGTTGATTGGTTTATAAAACATCTAACGCCAGATGTTACAATTATAGAAGACCTTCCACTTAGAAGACGGCAGATATGGACGCCACATAGAATGCGTGTTCCTAGAAAGTGCAATGAAAGATGCTATATAAATCGTGTATTGCCTGTACTCATGAAAAAACATGTGAGTATTCAAGACACTTATATCTCTTAGTAATTTGTGGATGAATAGAATCATATCTGAGAAGCACACTTTTGTTAATTATTTACTGCACTTTTGAGTTATTGCCTGTTACTTGTTTGGAGTATTTACAGTCAATCGCAGGAGTCTGGCTATGAAGCCTATAAGATCCCCGAAAATCTTGACATCCCTTTCACTTCTTGTAACTGAACTTCTTAACCTTAATAGATTAAGGAGTTTAGGCACTAAATACTTGTGTACTGCCTGAAACTTCTTGCCAACTTCATTTTTTTTGGGGGGGTAACAGAATGTTGTATTCCTCAGCATTAAGGACATGCTGGAGACCTCCAAAAGAACTTGTTACTATCAGCTAGATTACTAAAGAACCTAAAAGATCGACTGCTGTTCAGCTTCTTTTATATAATGTTCTTTACACCAAAAATAAAAAGTTGCAATACAGTTCTGTTTGACTTACTGGATGGAGTTGATTCTGTTTTCAAAACATATTCCAGTCCTTTCAAAACAGCTTCTGCTCCAAATTTAAATTTTATTGATACTTTGTGGAAGTGGTCACTGATTCAAATGGAAGCAAATTGGTAGAAGTTTTTGAAGAATCATGAATTAGCTTGGTTATGAGTAGTAACACCTCATTTTTTCTCAATGTTTAAAGGATGGATATCTTTTATAAGATAATGCTATTTTATTAAGGCTGTTACCAAGAAGATAAAAAATACAGACTTAAGAGAAGAATTGTTATGTTGTGTTATGTCCGACTTCAATACTTTGTACAGCTGGTAACTTGTTAGGATGTTCAGAAGGATTATTACCCTTTGGATACATGACACGTGCTTTCCGTCAGAAAACATCTTTTAAGTATCCTTGTTATAACTCCTTTTGGTTGGAGGTTGAGGAGGTTATTGTTGCTAATTCACTCAAATTTATCAATCTTAAATGTTTGAAACTTGTTTTTCAAAAGAACTAGGCCCCGAGGCTTCACCTACTCTAATATGTTTATTTTGGGTCTTACCCAAGGAAATACAATTGCCAGTACAGTAAGTGGAAAGAACTGAGTATTTAGCTTATTCCTGGTTTCAGGGACATGGGATTATTCCTTTCTGTATGCTGTCTATTAGTGTTGTTTATTATTGACATCTCAGACCTGTATCAACAGTCTGCTTCTTGTGACAGGCTATACAGATCACCAAGTTTGACTATCGACTTGCAAATAAGCTGGATACAGATTTGCAAAAGCTTAGATGCAGAGTCAATTATCATGCCCTGAAGTTTGCTGACCATATACTCAAAATGGGTGAGAAATTGGTCCAGCGAATGAGGTCGAGCAGCAAGCATTATATTGCCCTTCACCTAAGGTTAGTCATAAGATCTGACTTGATCTTATGATTTCTGTTTCTTACTTTGTTTCTCTGTCTTTTCCTTTTGTCCTCCTACATTTCCTTATGGCTGCCACTAGTTACGTCCTTCAAGTGCAGAACCAATGTAACGTCCTGGGCATTTTTTTACTGTGTTTAGTGCATGTTTTCGTTCAGTAAGCTATATATAGTTTGTCTGGAGTCAGTGTTCATGGATGCTCCTATTCTGAAATGAAATGTTATTTCTGGTTTGTAACATATGATTTGTAGTAAAAGTTTGGTCCTTGAACAATTTGTCTATCACATATGAGATGACTGGCTCCGAATTCCTATTATCTGATTGATGTATTCTCTTTTTGCACTGACATATTCACTTTGGATGGGGGGCAATGCTTTGCTGCAGGTTGGGAATTCTTGAGAAGAAAAGTTCGCTTACAATGTATTGTTTACAGGTTTGAACCTGATATGCTTGCATTCTCTGGATGCTATTACGGTGGAGGGGACAAGGAGAGGACAGAACTGGGAAAGATACGCCGGAGGTGGAAAACTTTACATGTAAGATCCCGAAAGTTTTCCAGATTTTGGACATTTCCTCATAATGGATCATCACGAGAATGTAGTCAAAAGATTTGATTGGTTGTTCCTCTTATGCATTTTTTTCTGGATTTATATCTCACTTCTGTTCAGATTTTTAATTATGTACGACGCAAAGTAAAAGGTCTATCAAAATCAGAATAAGAATGACACTGGATAATCTGGGAAATAAACTGGATTATCTGTCATCCTTGGGAAGCCTAGATCTCTCTATATATATCTGTGTGCGCGTGCGTGCGTTGTAGGTGAGTGAATACACACACCGAGAGACAGAGAGAGAAGCTCTTATGATGATTTTCTTAGGTTAATGGAGGCAATTTCCCTTTCTTCCACACCATATGATAGGATAGTCCCAAGAACTGAATATGTATTTAAACTCTTACTTTAAACATTTGCAGAATGGCAACCCGGAAAAGGCAAGGAGGCAAGGAAGGTGCCCTCTTACTCCTGAAGAAGTTGGTTTGATGCTAAGAGCGCTTGGATATGGAAAAGATGTTCATATTTACGTAGCATCTGGTGAAGTGTATGGAGGTGAAGAAACATTGGCTCCGTTAAAGGCCCTCTTTCCAAATTTTTACTCCAAGGATACTATTGCCAGCAAGGAAGAGTTAGAACCATTTTCTTCATTTTCTTCTAGAATGGCTGCTCTTGACTTTATAGTTTGTGATGAAAGTGATGTGTTTGTCACTAATAACAATGGAAACATGGCAAAAATTTTAGCAGGACGAAGGTACGCTGCTTCCTTTTCAGGCCTTTCGAACTGTTCTGCAAATTTTATTTAGATTCTTGCTAATATATCTGTTCTTTTGATGTAGGAGATATTTTGGTCATAAACCTACCATTCGCCCAAATGCTAAGAAACTAAACCATGTGTTCTTAAATAGAAATAACATGACAATAGGGGAATTTTCTTCTAGAGTTCATATATTTCAAAGAGGATTCATGGGGAAGCCTAAGGAAGTGAGGCCAGGGAGGGGTGAGTTTCACGAAAATCCATCAACATGTATTTGCGAGGATTCTGAGGCTGAAAAGAAAATAGACTGGGGTCGTCGAAAAATTGGTAAAGGCAGTGTAACCAAGAAGAAAGACGGTGATGATATGAAGAATGATACTGAGACAGTTCATGATGAAAATATAGACTATGAGCCAGAAATGACTGATCCTGAGGATGAAGATGATGAGGATAGCCCTCCCGGCAAAGTTGAAGTTTTGTCCAATGGAACAAGTATCGACTATGACACTTTCATGTCTGAGGATACTGAGTTGGACGAGTTGCTTTCAGATTGAGGAAAGATCAAAGATTGGCTTTCGAGAGGTTTTGCCTGTATATAAGCCAGCCACCTTCCAAGAAAGAGCTCTTCGGCCGTCTTGTTCAATTTTGAATGCCTTTTTGGTCTGAACTGATTTTCTGGCCGACGCCTTGATGACACAGTAACGCGGATCGACTTCTCCTTAAGATATTCTGTTAAGAGTTATTGGAATGAGCATAAAGTTATAGTAGCTTTGGAGGCCTCAGATCCACAATGCTTGATCCCGTGAAGTATAGCTTCTAAGATGGAGCTCCCCGAGAGAGATTTTTTATTTTTTAACCGGTATAGCGTTCAAACATTTTGTATACAGAGACGAGGAAAAAAACAAGGAACAATTCCAATTCTAAAAGGAATTAAATGTAATGTGACATTTTTTATTAAGAGTCCTATGCAGTTTTTTTAGGTTTAAAACTATCGATGGAAAGGAAAAAAAAATTTAAGAACCAAATTTATAGTAAAATTATAGGCATGGAAAAAAGGATTCCTACGCAAATTTTTTAAGGAATATTTTTGGAACCAATATATATATATTTAAAAAAACATATGCATGGAAAGGAAAAATATATCTTATTTAGGTAAGAAATTATAATATTTGACAATTTTAAATCAATTAGAATTTTACTTTATATAAAACAAAAAAATTGTCTATACTTCTACTAAATTAGTTATTTGATCAAATTTTACTAGAAAAATAAGTGTAATTCTTCTACTTCTATATTTCTTCTTATTCTTCTTATTTTTGTTTTGAGTTTGATTGATGATTAATTAAAGTTTTCTTCTTTGATTCTTTAGGATTTTCTAGCCTTCTTCGTTATATGAATTCTCTTTTAAATTTTTGTTTATATGCAATTATTTTTGTTGTAAATAAATTATGAGATTTAGCATACCATCATTATGTTTATTAATAGATTTTAATGGTTATCCTTTTTTTGGTGCAAGCTCTAATAATTACCGCCACATTCAAAATATGATCAAACAACCTTTTCAGAGGTAATATTAACTTTCATTCGAAAAGTAATTTGAACTTTTTTCCATTCATTAAAACACCCCGTAATAGACAAAATCATATTTTCACTTTTATTTTTTAAATAATTACCATTAAATTATTATATATTTAGAATACATAAAATAAAATAAGGAACAATTTCGATTCTAAAAGGAATTAAATGTAATGTGAAATTCTTTATTAAGAGTTCTATGCAATATTTTAGTGAAAGAACTATTGATGGAAAGGGAAAAAAAAAAATTAAGAACCAAAATTTATAGTTAAAAAATACGCATGGAAAAAAAAAGATTAAGAAAAATATATATCTTATTTAGGTAAGAAATCATAATATTTGACAATTCTAAATCAATTACAATTTTACTTTATATAAAATACAAAAGTATCTATAATTCTATTTAAATAGTTATTTGATCATATTTTACTAGAAAAATAAGTGTAATTTTTCTACCTCAACATTTCTTCTTATTTTTGTTTTGATTTTGATTAATGATTAATTAAAGTTTTCTTCTTGGATTCTTTAGAATTTTTTAGCCTAAAGAAAACATATAAAGTTGAACCAAAAAATCAAACCATACACATTTTGAAAAGAAAAGTGAAAAAAGAGATAAAAATATGTGAGTTTATATTTGAAATGCATATTATTTTAATATTAAAAATAATTTATAAAATAAAAATAAAAATTTATCATATTTAGATATTTCTTTAAAGAAAAGATTTTGGACATCTAAATCAATTAAAATTTTACCTTATATATCAAAAAGAATTTCTACAATTCTATTTAAATAATTTTTTGATTAAATTTAACACAGAAAATCCATCACTTCTTCTACTATAAAATTAGACAAGACAGTTGCCGCCAAATAAAGTAAATGTTTATCTTACCTAAAAACTAACATTTATATTACGAGAATGGTGATTCTCTTTTTTGTTGCCAAAAATTTTACTTTTTTCAAAGATATTTCATAGTTTTTATGCATTTTTTTAAGGTAATAGGATATATATTGGGTTAAACGGACTAGAGCACTTCGAGCTCCATTGGTTTTGAATTCTTTATTCTTTTGTTTTTTAATTTTCTATTTGAACTACATATAAATTTACCTTGAATTCTTTTTTGTTTTGAATTTCGAATGCAAAGACTTCTATGATAACAGTTAGGGGGTGCTCATCGGTTGGTTCATAGTTTGATTTTATGTATTGTCAGTTCAATTTGTTAGTTTTTGATTTCTAAACATGCTAAATCAATAACCAAATCAATAAGGTATTTCTTATTGATTTGGTCATTAACAGTTCGATTTTTGAGTTAACTGATAAAAAATGCCCATTTATATACACGATATGAAAATGTTCATATAGCTAAAGACTTTGCTATTGATTTATACGAAAGTAATTTGGTATTATGTTTATGTAATATAATTTTTTACTATTTTAATTTCTATTTCATAGCTTTATTATCAATTAACATGACACACGTGCAAAACACGTACACTTGACTAGTATATATAGAAAAGCAAAACTAAAACAAGACAAGATGCCAAGTGGCAACATATAAAAATAGACATGTGGCAGTTTTTAGGACATAAATTAATGTAATTGTAATAAAAGTTTTAAATTAAAGGATATTAAATATTTGAATTTGAAAATACATTATCCTATTATTTTTTTAATACAAAAGGATCTTTCATTAGCTTCAAAATAGAAATTCATTGTTGAAGAATTCTAAACAAACTTTTACTCTTTCATAAACTTATCTCTTTTAAAATTTAAATATAAAAAAACATATCTGAATATAATTTATTTAAATAGTAAATAAAATATAATAATATAAAGATATTTATAATAATAATAAAAGTAGTAGTAGTAGTGGTACATAGTATAGTAGTAGTAATAATAATAATAATAATTTTTAAAAATTAAATATATAATAATAGTAGCAGCAGCAACATTAATACACGATATATTATTAAATTATAACTTTTGAATAAAATTTTTAAATTGAAAGATTAAGTATTTATTTTTGAAATACATTATCCTTTCTTTTAAGAAAAAATCATTATTTTAAAAGTAGAAATCCATATTAAAAGAGTTCTAATAGATATTTACTATTTTAGACTTATCTCTTTTAAAGTTTAAATGCTACATCAAATATATTTAAATACATAAAATTTAATATTTAATAAAATTAGCAATAACCATTAAGATTTTTAGCCCACTCTAATTTTAATTATATGATTATAATTGAATAGAAAAAGGAAACTTCTAAATATTTGAAAATTAGAAATCACCATAATCAATTTGAAATATTATTGAAATTTGAAATTTGAAATTAGGATTCAAATCATTTCATAATAAACTATTAGGATTCAAATCATTTCTTAATAAACTATAAACAAATAATAGTAAAAGTTATAAGAGTAGTACATGCATGGTGTTGGTAGAGATAGTAAAATAATAATAATAATAATAATAATAATAATAATAATAATAATTAAAGAAAAAATTAGCATTGGCGATAGAGTAGTAATAATAGTGCCACCAGTAACAATATCATCATTATTAATCCCTTAAACCCCCACCCTAGTCCCACAATTAAAAATTAGTAATTTAAAATTTGAATTGAAAATGAATTGTTTTATGCCTACTAGGTTACTTTTTTTTTTTTATATAGCATATTCTCCTTATTAGCAACTAACAGTTTTTGCTTCTTTTTTCCTTTATTTTTGTATTTATATTTATCCAAATCATCAATATCCTAATTAATATACTGATCTTTTTATGAAATTTGTATTCAAATAAATGTTGAATTGGAATAGATTTCTAACTTCTTCACATCTCTATATATACTCCTATAATGTCATATAATATTAAGCTTTCTTCTTCTTCTTTGTTATGATCGTTTGTTTTATTTATAAATTTATTTATTGCATTCTTCATATTTTTTATTTTTTAGAAATTTAACATTTTTATTTTTTATATGCAGATGACTGATGGAGCTACAACATATTAATTTATTCTCACTCTATCCAAACTTGAATACAAGTAAGTAACATTTTTCTATTCGTTTGATTTCTGATAAAAACAAATTCATTTACGTAAATGAAAAATAAAATCACCTTTAGTTGAGAAGTTAAGTTGACACTTTTTAAATGCTAACTTTTGTTATTACTTTTATATAATTTATTTTTAGAAAATGAATGCTCATGTTAATTTATGTGTTTTTATTTTTTTGTGTTGAATTAACTATTTAATATGATATTACGAGATCTTATAGTAAATTTAAAACTTAAATATTATGGGTTCAAGTTTGAAATTCCACACCAACAATTCAACCTATTAGGTTTGGATTTATTATTTTCAAATATTCAGTAAATTGTTTAACATATGTACACAATTTAAGTAAATGTCATGTAATTATTCTCTAATTATTTCTAAAAAAAGGTATATCGTTGATGAATTTGTTTCATCTAAATATGCAAATTATATTTAATCAATTTTATAAATTAGATA
This sequence comes from Capsicum annuum, assembly GCF_002878395.1. Lineage (NCBI taxonomy): Eukaryota > Viridiplantae > Streptophyta > Magnoliopsida > Solanales > Solanaceae > Capsicum > Capsicum annuum. The sequence continues at coordinate 223,273,908 of NC_061122.1, read as the reverse complement.
AAATTTAAGTTGTGATAGCTTACTTATTTTATTAGAATTTGAGATGGGAATGTTTTGATCGTAAGAAAAAAGGTAATCTTATAGATAACATTACATATTAATTAAAATATTTAATCGATAAAGTCAAAAAAAAAAATCGTGACAACTAAAACACAAGAACCAACTCAAATGTTTATAATGATAGGTTCTCATGTTGGTAATGCTTTGATTAAAAAAATAAAATGTTAAATCACCAAAATTTTTTAATATTGTAGCTTATAATATAATTAAATATTATGTGCACAGTTACACATTAAAATTGTTTTTTGTATAATAAATTTGTGATTTAAGTTTTCAAGTAAAATTAATATACAAGAATATTACATGCATTATGGAAATCCTTTTGGTTCTTAGGATTGGTTAATAATTTCTTTTAATCTGAGTAAAAAGAAAAATAAAATAGGATATGAGATAAAATTATAGTTTGATCGATGTGAAAGTATTTAACTTGAATTTTAAATTATAACCAGATTAGATTATTTTAGAGTCTTCTTTTAATCTGTATTCTGTCTATTTTGACATAACAAAGCTTATTTATTTTTTAATTTTCATATAATGAAGTAATTAGATAGTATTCGTATTACTTTTTATAAATTTTAAATAAAAACATGAACACAAAAGAATAAAAATTAATATTATTATTGACAATTTGAAATTCTAAGTTGTCAACAATATAATAAAAAAAAATATAAAACATAAACCTTTTGTAGTTACATAATTATTTTTACTCATATAGATTTGATTAGGGATGAGAGAGTGATGGGTGAGGTGGAAGTGAGGGAGGTACTTTTTCAGATTTTGCTCTTTTTTTTTCTGGCTTCGAGGGTATAATTTTTTTTTTTTTTTTTTTTTTTTTTTTAAATTGAGGGTGGGGGTTATGATGTGGAGATGGAATTGGAGGTAAGGGTGGAAGGAATGGGGATGGAATTGGAGGTAGGGGTGGAAGGTGTTGAGATGGAGATGAGGGTGAGAAATTATGAGTGGGTAGGGGTATGTGTGTGAAAAGAAAAGAATGAAATCTGAAAAAGTTGCAGTAGTTGTAGTACATAGTTATAGTGATATAAGGAAAAAGAGCGAATTACATAATCTGAAAATATTATCATTAATAATAATAATAATGATAATAATTAAAAAACAAATTGTAGTAGTTGTAGTACATAATTATAGTGATACAAGGAAAAAGTAAAAAAACATGGTAATTATTTTTTTTTTTTGTAAAATATGCGGATTAATCATTTTGATTTCAAATATATATATTATAAGATAAGTATGTATCGTATTTGAAAAAAAAATATGGATAAGGAAGAACAATAAATTGATCCCCTTTTAACAAATAGATATTATATTTGATTTGAATTTGAATTAAGATGAAATTTACATTGGAATGGAGTTCTACTTTCTTAATATATATCTATATAATCAGTAGTAGTAATAGAAGCATTAGTCAGTAGTAGTACGTAGTATATAGAAGTAGGATTAATAGTATCTTTGAAATATAATCACCTAAATTAATATGATATTTGAATTTCAAATTTAAATGAAATTTGAGTTGGAGTAGAGTTATAACTTCCTAATTTTTATATGTATATACTTGTGCAATCTATATAACACTAAACTTTCTTCTATCTCTATTTTCTTTACTAATCGTTAGCTTTGTTTTACAGATGAAAAAGGGTCAAAAATACCCCTAAAGTATTTGAAATGGATAAAAAATATCACTCGTTAATTTTTTTGACTTAAAAATACACTCTCCGTTAAATATTTGATTCAAAAATGTCCCTCCCTTTAACAGAAGTCCACCAAAGACGCCACCTACATAAAAAAAAAAAAAAGGTCAATTGAACATTCCACAACAACGTCCACGTGTATAATTTCTTTTAAAATTCATCAAATAATGAACCCGACCCGACTCAATAACCAAAACATCCGATCCTTTAAACAAATGGAAAACATATATCGATTTTCTTGTGTGTAGAGCCAAACTCCATTGATGTTTGTTGTATGACCATTAACCAGATCATATAATCTCTAAAATAGAACAATTATCCACATGAAGATAACAGTAATTTATATAAGAAAGATAATCTTACCCTCTAGAGTGCAACAAAATAGAATTAGAAGGTGCTAGCCAAGCAACAGAATAGATCAATTCAATGAAAAACTGACAATATCATTAAAAGATTGAAAAGACAATCTGGATTGTTTGCCAAATTGATACACCTTACAAGTATTATTTTAAAAAGAATTGCAGGAAATAATCCTTTTATTCACCATTATCAGTAAGAAAATTTGGCTTAGGGTTCCCTAAATGGTTGTGCAGATGTAACAAGAGGCATTGCTGGATAATGCAAAAGGAGATGAGTTTGGTCTTGACAAAGAACGATTAAGTGAAAGAGAAAGACTCGATTCGTTTACCCTTTGTCATTTCACTTCGGGTCGGGTCTTTTTTAATTATGGGTCGGATCGGATAATAAATTAAATTGTGTAATTAAAAATAAAATTTTATACATGGATGGTGACGTGGTGTCCTTGGTGGACTTCTGTTAGAGGGAGGGGTATTTTTGAGCCAAATATTTAACGGAGGGGTATTTTTAAGTCAAAAAAACTAACAAGGGGTGTTTTTGATCCATTTTAGATAATTCAGAGGTATTTTTGACCCTTTTTCGTTTTATAAATTTATTTGTTGCAATCTTCATATTATTCATTTTCATGAAATATTTTTGATTTAAAATCTTTATTTTTATATGTAGAAAAGTGATGGTCAAATACTCTCAGATAGGAGTATGGCAAACTGATCCAGCAAAAATTGCAGACTTATTTGTTGACTACTATAAGACATTATTTGGAGAAAATTCAGAAGTAAGAACTCCAGCTTTGCATGCTATTATCAACCAGGGGAGATTACTCACTGAGGAGCATCAAAGACACTTGTTAGTGCAATTTGAGCCAAAGGAGGTTAAGGAAGCTATGTTTCAAATTCGTAGTATAAAGAGTCCTTGTCCTGATGGATTTGGTAGTGAATTCTATAAAGCTGCTTGGCCAATAGTTGGGTCTGATGTGACTGAGGCAGTTTTGGAATTCTTCTCCAATGGGAAGCTCCTAAAGCAGATTAACACAACTAGTATTGCACTTATTCCTAAAGTGGATAGACCTGAATTTGCTAGCCAATTCAAGCCTATATCATGTTGCAATGTGCTATACAAGTGTATCTCGAAACTCATACGTAAGAGACTGAAAAATGTAGTAAATCATTTGGTGGCAGATAATCAGTTGGCATTCGTAAAAGGAAGATCAATGATGCATAATGTATTGATATGTCATGATATATTGAGACGCTACAACAGGAAAAATGTGTCACCAAGGTGTCTTATGAAAATCGACCTCAAGAAAGCATATGATATGGTGAATTGGGAGTTTTTGGAGGAAGTACTACTTGGGTTCAAATTCCCGCTGCAGTTTGTAAAATGGATTATGATCTGTGTTTCAACAACAAAATTTTCAGTGAAGGTTAATGGTGAAAATCATGGATTCTTCGCGGGAAGGAAGGGACTTAGGCAAGGAGATCCCACGTCCCCCTTGTAATGGAGTACTTATCAAGAACACTTCAAACAATGATCTTACTACCTGATTTCAGATTCCACCCAATGTGCAAAGAATTGGGATTAACTCATATGATCTTTGCGGATGATCTGATGATATTCTGTAAAGGGAATGTTGAATCTGTAAGTAGAGTTATGGAGGCACTTGCTCACTTTGGACTTCCAATTAGATACCTTGGACTTCCTCTTTCTTCCAAGAAATGGAACAAGTTAGACTGTCATGTATTGGTAGAGAAGATCACACAGAGAATTACAGTCATACTCCAAAAATTTATCTTATGCAGGGAAGTTGCAGGTGATAAATGCAGTTTTATTCTCAATTCATAGCTTTTGGGGAGCTGTTTTTATTCTCCCCCAAAGTGTTCTTAAGGAAGTGGACAAAAGATGTAGAGAGTACTGGTGGGGAAGTACAGATGAAGAGAGGAAGGTGGCACTGGTTTCCTGGGAAAGACTATGTTACCCCAAGAAACAGGGTGGGCTGAATATTAAAGGTAGCAGGGCTTGGAATATAGCATCTATAGGTCAGTTAGTTTGGCAGATCTCAATGCATAAAGAGTCACTCTGGGTGAGGTGGATTCATGGCGTAATTTTTTGGGCTCACAAGACTCCCCCGACAACAGTTGGTACCGGAGAAAGCTAAATGTTGTCAAAAGCCAGATGGTATGTGCAAGGAAGATATAAGCTGACACAGGATGGGAACTATTCTATTACCAGGAATTATTTGCAAATTATAGGGAAAAAAGAGAGAATGAGAAGTGCAGAATTAATTTGGTCATCAGTAGCATTACCACGACATAGATTCATTACTTGGTTGGCAGTTCAAGGACGATTGTTGACTCAGGAAAGAAAAATTAGACTAAACATTCAAGTAGATAACCCTGAGTGTTGTCTCAGTGCGGCACAAGTGTTGGAGACTAGGATCCACTTGTTTGAAGAATGTTCATGGATAAAGGAAGTATGGCAGACCATAAATCCGTGGACTGGAGTGGCAGTGCAACATAAAGGAATTACACAGGTTATTAGTACAATCCAAAGGAAATATTGGAAGAAGTTTAAGAAAGAGATGCTGTTTTGTGGAAATTTTGACCTTTTGAAGAGTCGCCACTTAATTTTGAAAAAGGAATTCAGAAACCTTTATAAGATACTTTAAACGATCCAAAATATAAAAATCGCTTAAGTTTCAAAGATTCCGAGTAAGCGGTTCCTATTAACGTTTTAGGAAGGTGTTAGGCACCTAAAACATCCGCTAACTTGCGGTTATCCGGACTGTTTAAAAATATCTTTTGATTAACTTCTAAAAAAAGATTAATTTGTTGAAAAGTGATTTTAAGAATATTTTGATGTTTATGCAAAACCAGGTTTTTAGCGACTTAGGCAAGAATTTAACTAGGTTCACAAAAATATAAATCAAACAAACATAAAGAAGAGGGGGAAGGGGAGAAGGCAAAAGGATTTCGGCCCTTGGGCCCAAATTGGTAAACCATATCCTAATCTAAATATTGGGCTTTCGGCCCACAACCTATCCTAAACTATTTTCCTCGAACCTTTGGCTCAAGTTTTCCTTCACCTGTATTAAGTTTACAACTTTGGCTTCGAGGCCCGAATGAATAAATAAATAAGTAACTAAATGAGTAAAAATAAACAAAGCAATAATAAACAGATGAGACTTTTTATGTCTCTTAGCTACTTCAATAATGGGTTTTGACCCATTTTCTCCTTTCGTCTTTTTGCCTCGGCACACCTCATGACTGACTTTATGGATTCAAACTAACTCGAGAAGAATGGGCCTCAATGGCTCATTATAAAGGGCAAAAGGGAAAGAGTCCATTTAGACTCCAACACGGATTCACATGCAAATGAAGAAAGAAAGAGAATTAAAACATATATCTGAAATTGATACAAGAATTACAAGGACAACACGAAACACACTTCAGAATCAGTCCATAAGATCAAAGATCCGAGGACCCTTTTGAAGACCACACTCGGATTCAACAAACAACAATAAGAACACAATGTATTGATGTGTTTATCACCTAAAAACAGCTAACAACAAACTATGTTAACAACAACAAGATGAAGAACAACAACAATGGAACAAGAACAACAAGTCACGAATTTGAATTACAAGAACACAAACAAACGATTACAACATAAACAAACTGGATTGATAGTTAGACCTTGGTTGGTACAATCTTAAGAATCAAGAATATGGTAATCTTTGACCCTTAACAATACACACAACGGTTAACCTAACTTCTACGTTGACACAAGAGGAACTTTACCTCCTCTAAACACCAACGTCTCAAGCCAACATTGCAACACAAGTGATATCCACACTTGTTGCCCTTATTTCGGTGTGGTAGATATTCCAAGCCCTACAACTAAAGGTGTTTCATGTTTCAAGTCTTACATCAATGAATAACTAATTAGAAAAGGACCTAAAATGTTCTATTTATATTTTATTACAAAACAAGGCAAAATGACAACAATGCCCTTAAAGGGTGGGGTGGCCATGGAGTGAATGAAGTGACCAAAATACCCTTAATAAAGATGACCAAATCATGACCCATTAAGTGTTTTCCAAAACCGTGAGTCCTCAAGTCTTCGATGCTCCAAGCAATCTTCCACACACGGCCTTGCTTGTGCTCAAAACGGGTCTTTCTTGCATATTCTTGTGCCCTTGGGGTGACCAAGTCTTAAGCCTTTAAATAATGACCTCCAATAACGTCTTCAAAAATTAAGGTGGCCATTTGACTTGTATCATCCTTCCCTTCTTGAAAAGGATTCGACCTCAAATCCAAACCTTGCAAGAACAAAGAGAAGACAAACAAGCACCACATCCTCATGACATTAGGGTTGGAGTTAGTACAATAAGCAACATCAATATGCCAAGGAGGTACACACTTGAGATATAACCGCAAGTCCTTTGTTATAATCACGAGGGACTTAGAAAAAAAATTACAAAGGAGTTGGCGAAAGGAATCACCATCAAGGGTGGTGTCCTAATTGAAAGTAAAGTCCACCTAACATATATAACAATATCACTCAAACAAGTGGACCGACCAACAACTATCCATCCTTCACACCCTAAGAAGTTACTGGGATCGAATGGGAGACGTAACCAAGGGCTTAGGTCTCGGCCACTCTCACTTTCCCCTAGGGTGTCATCCTCGAAATTAAGCAAGCCCTCTTTATCACTATTGAAAATATCATGAACTAAAAGAGGGTTGAGAAAGGTGTTTCATAAGTCAACTTCAAATAACGGGTTCCCATGCATGCATTTACTACTAGTTTCAAAATTTCCACTAGGAATATGCCCAACATAAGAAACACATAAAAATGAAGTAGATGGCATTTCTAAGCACATATCACCTTCTCTTTCACAAGAGTTGTCCTCACGTACGTACAAACCATCATGGGAAGCCAAAGAACCACAATCAAAATCATCTTCACAAAGACAATCACAACTCGGGTTTTCTAAATATTCAAGCAAATCAAGATCATCTACGCCCGGTTGATCATTTTGCTCACCCTCACTAGTTGTTGGCAATTCACTTACCCACGTAGACTCCCCTTGTTTTTCACAAGGGTCAACTAGTGTGTGAATACTCTCGTCACTTGGTAATGAAACCTTAGTCAAGTTGTAAGTGCTAGTACTAGATAGACACAAATCATTCTCACGAGGAGAATCAATTTCATCATCTAAAAGATCAACTAGTGCTTGTGTACCTACAACAAGAGCTTGGTCCTCATATGACCTAAAAATATCAAGAGTATCACAAAATGAAGACTCATGCACTTCTACACTAGGTAAAATCACAACTACGTTCATATGAGTGTAGGGGATAACATTTTTACCTCGTAGCTCACATGAGCTACGACCTTCATCTTAACGTGTGTTCGGGTAGCCCACTTGCTCCCTTGGAACTCCCATATGATCTAAACTTTCATTTATCACTTCCTATTGACGGGTAATGGCTTCAAGTTTAGTCAAAATAGCACTTGTAGCCGTGGGTTCCATCGTAATTGCAACTAAAAAAAAAGAAAAGAACAAGTCTACAAAATAAAAGACAAGTTAGTTCGAAACAACCTCACCACAATCTCACACACTTGATAGTTTCACACTTGGATTCACAAGTGTTGCAATTCGTCTTATAGTTCGTGATGAGTCGAGGGGTGAGTCTACTTCTTGGTCGGAATGGATTCTTTGTTTGAAGACTCAAGAAAATAATGTCCGAACTTGAACCAAGAAATTCTACGATTCAAAAACAAGAAAACCACAAAATAACGCTAACATGAACAAACGGGCACAAAAACTAACTAACAAGCTAGTAGGAGATTACTAGGTCGTCAATTAGTGTTCAAACCAACAAACGAAACTAAGAAACTATAAAATGAAACTAAGAAATCTAAAAGTTGAACTCAAAATGTTGCATGAACAGTAATTTAGTGATGTGTAGTCCACTATAGGCCTTGGTTTTGTCAAAATTTTTCTCTCCAATTTCAAGTCTTGACCAATCTACAATTTGGAAATGGTGGATTTGGTTAATGGAGGGAAATTTGGTCTTGGAGCTTCATTTTCAAGTTCAAAACAAGACTTGACCTTCTTGGTACTTTCTCCTTGAAACAAGGTCCTTAAATTAAGGAAAGTAGGTAAAAATTGGTTGTCAAGTCTTTTGAGTGATGTGATCAAGTCTTTCACCAACAAGTACTACAACTTGGTTTTTCACCTTTTGTAGATCTAATGTTCACTTTTTGTTTTAACAAAAGATGAAAAGGATGAAGAACAACAAGAACACAATAACAACACCAAGAACAACAACAATATTCTCCAAGAACAACAACAAATTCCAATGCCTAACTCCACAACAACAAGGCCTTCAACACGGTCAAGGCTTAGAATGACAACAACATCAAATCAGCCACACCTTGTTCACATTAACAACATCAACAAGTTCAAGTTCAAGCTTAGATTTGGACACTTTTTAGTGTTGGTGAGAAAGAAACCAACACTAGAAACACTCTAAACAACAAAAGATTACAAGATCTAGTCACAAAGAAACATTTCTCGGCCAAGACAACAACAAGAACAACAACTTTCTCGGCCAAGAACAACAAGAACGGGAAGATTACTCCTTTTTTTGGATATTTTTTCCCTCTTTTTTTTGATATTTTTTTTTCAACTCTCAAGCGTAAGATTGATCTTGTTACAACAAAATCAAAGATGTATTTAATACCAAATGATACAAGAATTACAAGGATAACATGAAATACACTTCAGAATCAGTCCACAAGATCAAAGATCCGAAGACCCTTTTGAAGACCACACTCGGATTCAACAAACAACAATAAGAACACAATGTATTGATGTGTTTATCACCTAAAAACAGCTAACAACAAACTATGTTAACAACAATAAGATGAAGAACAACAACAATGGAACAAGAACAATAAGTCACAGATTTGAATTACAAAAACACAAACAAACGATTACAACATAAACAAAATGGATAGATAGTTAGACTTTGGTTGGTATAATCTTAAGAATCCAAGAATATGGTAATCTTGGATCCTTAACATTATACACAACGGTTAAACTAACTCCTACGTTGACACAAGAGGAACTTTACCACCAACGTCTCAAGCCAACATTGCAACACAAGTGAATCCACACTTGTTGCCCTCATTTCGGTGTGGTGGCTATTCAAAGCCCTACAACTAAAGGTGTTTCATGTTTCAAGTCTTACATCAATGAACAACTAATGAGAAAAGGACCTAAAATGTTCTATTTATATTCTATTACAAGACAAGGCAAAATGACAACAATGCCCTTTAAGGGTGGGGTGCCATAAAGTGCATTTAGACCCAATGAAGTGACCAAAATACCCTTAATGAAGATGACCAAATCATGACCCATTAAGTGTTGTCCAAAACCGTGAGTCCTCAAGACTTCGATGCTCCAAGCAATCTTCCACACATGGCCTTGCTTGTGCTAAAAATGGGTCTTCCTTGCATATTCTTATGCCCTCGTGGTGACCAAGTCTTGAGCCTTTAAATGATGACCTCCAATCATTTCTTTAAAAATTAAGTTGGCCATTTGACTTGTATCAGAAATGCTAAAGAAAAGTAAAGAAATTAACATATATCTGAAATAAGGTAAAGGTAAGGATGCGAATGATTCAACTCGATAAGAAATTCGACATGGGCAAAATCCCATTAGGATAGCATATAATTTGCAAGGATTAAGAAATCATATCACCACACAGAAAAAGAAAAAAAAAGGAATGAGGGCAACACAAATCACTAAACTTATAAATACTCTTCGAAAAGGTAAATAGGTCAAAAGTCACATGAATTAAATATAGCATTAAGAAATTTGCTGGGCGAAACTTCATACAATTTCAATCGCTCTTCTGTACCAACATAATTGCAAACTTTTTCTGAAAAAAGAAGAAGAAGAAAGGGCTAATCCAGACTAACCAAAGAAATACATGAGCAAGCCAAGTTTGAGAGACAAATCGTATTACTGCTTTACTTTCAAACACAAAGAAGCAATCCCTCTTGAAATAATGTTCATCTAGAATAAAAATTTAAGCCTTGATGTTAATTATCACAAGATAATTAATGGGATCCGGCATGTTTAAATCCTTCGCAGACTATTCTATTTATCTACGAAAATTGCAGTTTGAGAGACGAGATCAAAAAGAAAAAGAAAAATAAATAAATAAGTGGAGCTTGATTAATGTCTTTATTCCAGCTATGTCAGCAAACAAATGAACTTAAAAAATAAACACAAACCATAAATTGGGTATTTAGCATATACCAAGTTACGCTCTAATCCGCCAAAGCTCAACCCTTTTTTTTCGAAAAGATTTAAGCATGAGACAAGATGCTACAAATTGTTTCTCGATATGCAAATAAGAAAAAGCTAGAAAATAAAGTAGTTTTAGCCAATCAAATGTTTATCTCTTCTCATGAATCATTTAAACCCATCTTGAATAGACTTAACGGAATGTAACCATGAGACAAAAAACATTATCTTAATGGAAAGGAAAATGATTTTAGAACCAAATGAGACATTCATACATCAAGAATAATACACAGGAAGAAAACAAACATTCAAATTTTATTTTTTTAGCAACCTCCCACACTAAAATGTTGACGGGCCACCTAATACCTACCCTTAAGCACTGTTGAATCTCAAAAGCATATCAAGATTTTCCTCTTCTTTTCATTTTTCCCCTTCTTACGAACACATGGTGACATTGAGAATATGTGAAATTAGCAAAACTGCTTTCCATAGCCAAATATTTGAAACTAACAAGTTACGTCAAAAGAAGACTAAAATGAGGAAAACCAGACGAACAGAGCCATACAAACTAGAACAAGAACATCTACTTAGCATAAACAACACTTCAGGGAAAGAAACCTATGGCTTTTATAGACTCTACAGCAAACAATCCCAGCAATATTATTATTAAACTACAACAACAACAACAACAACAACAAACCCAGTGTATTCCCACCTAGTGGGGTCTGGGGGAGGGGGGGTAAGATGTACGCAGTCCATACCTCTACCTCTAAAGAAGTAGAAAGGCTGTTTCCGATAGACCCCCGGCTCAAGTCACGAGATACCACACAAACTCATAGTAAAGCATAGAACTAGATTACATAACATAAATACTGTACCCATAAGTATTAGAAGACAGAGGAAAGCACACAGATTCGTAATAAAACATGGAACACAGAATCATCACACAACACCCACCAGGTAATTCCCTACACTAGCGACTCAAATCGGCCCTAGTCTTCTGCCCTAATTCGCGTCCTCCAGACCTTCCTATCTAGGGTCATGTCCTCGGTGAGCTGTAACTGCTCCATGTCCCGCCTAATCACCTCACCCCAGTACTTCTTCGGCCTACCCTTACCCCGCCTAAAACCATCCAACGCTAGCCTCTCACACCTACGAACCGGGGCATCCATGCCCCTTCTCTTCACATGTCCGAACCATCTCAATTGGGCTTCCCGCATCTTGCACTCCACTGGAGTCACACCAACCTTCTCCCGGATGGTCTCATTATGAACTCTATCCCCTTTAGTCGGCCCACACATCCAGCGCAACATCCGTATTTCTGCCACCTTCATTTTTTGGATGTGGGAGTTCTTAACTGGCCAACACTCCGCTTCATACAACATGGCCGGACGGACTACCACCCTGTAGAATTTGCCTTTCATCTTGGGCGGCACCTTCTTAACATACAACACCCCCGACGTGAGCTTCCACTTCATCCATCCCACCCCAATACGGTGCGAGACATCCTCGTCAATCTCACCGTTACTCTGGATCACGGACCCGAGATACTTGAAATTATCCCTCTTACATACCTCCTGTGATTCCAGCTTCACTACTACCTTATTCTCCCGCCTCACGTCATTAAACTTGCATTCCACATACTCTGTCTTGCTTCTGCTCACCCTGAATCCTTTAGACTCAAGAGTTTGCCTCCACACCTCTAATTTGTCATTCACACCCCCTCGAGTCTCATCTATCAGAACTACATCGTCTGCAAAAAGCATACACCAAGGCACCTCCCCTTGAATACGTCACGTCAACACATCCATCACCAACGCAAACAAAAAGGGACTAAGAGTAGATCCCTGATGCAATCCTGTCAAGACAGTGAAATGCTCTGAGTCTCCTCCCGCCGTCCTCACCTGAGTTTTCGCTCCATCATACATATCCTTAATTAGTCTGATATATGCCAACGGTACTCCACTCACCTCCAAGTATCTCCAAAGCACCTCCCTGGGGACTTTGTCGTAAGCCTTCTCCAGGTCGATAAACACCATGTGCAGGTCCTTCTTCCTTTCCCTATACTATTCCACCAACCTCCGCACCAGGTGAATTGCCTCCGTCGTCGAGCGGCCAGGCATAAATCCAAACTGGTTTTCCGAAATAGACACTATCCGTCTCAGCCTCACCTCGACCACTCTCTCTCAAATCTTCATAGAGTGACTCAATAACTTAATCCCCCTATAGTTATTGCAACTCTGGATGTCACCCTTATTCTTATAGAGAGGGATCATGGTATTCCACCTCCAAGCCTCGGGAATCTTTGCCGTCTTGAAGATTTCATTAAACAATCCAGTCAACCACCTTACACCAGCCTCTCCAACGAACTTCCAAAACTCCACCAGTATCTCGTCCGGCCCCGCCGCCCTACCCCTTCGCATCCTGCGAACAACCTCTCTAACCTCTTCTACCTTAAAACGTCTATAGTAGCTAAAATTCTGACACTCCTCTGAGTGCTCCAATTCCCCTAACACAATAGCTCTATCCCCTTCGTCATTCAAGAGCCTATGAAAGTACGACTGCCATCTATTCTTAATGTGGCCGTCCTCCACCAACACTCTACCGTCCTCCCCCTTAATGCACCTCACCTGATCGAGGTCACGACCCTTCCTCTCCCTAGCCTTAGCGAGTCTAAACAACTTTTTCTCCCCTCCTTTCCCCTGTAACCCTGCATACAAGCTCTCAAAAGCGGCTGTCTTAGCTGCCGTGACTGCTGACTTAGCCTCCTTCCTAGCTAGCTTGTACTCTTTCCTGTTTACCCGCTTCTCTTCTTCGTCCTTACTCTCAACCAATTTAGCATACGCCCCTTTCTTGGTCCCCACTTTCTTCTCTACCTCTTTATTCCACCACCAATCCCCCCGATGATGCCCGACCCGGCCCCTAGAAACACCCAACACCTCACTTGCATTCTCCCTGATGCACCTAGCCGCCCTATCCCACATACTATCCACGTCCCCCCTACACTCCCACACCCTCATTCCCGCCAACTTCTCCCCTATCTCCCACGCATTCACTGGCGTCAAGCCGCCCCACTTAATTCTAGGTCTACACTCCTTATTCCTCCTCTTTCTATTCTTCTTTATACCCAAATCCATAACCAAGAGCCTATGTTGGGTCGAAAGATTCTCACTTGGTATGACCTTACAGTCCTTACACAACGCCCTATCCCCTTTCCTAAGCAACAAAAAGTCAATCTGGGTCCTGGCTATCGCGCTTCGAAAGGTGATCAGGTGATCGTCCTTCTTCGGGAAGCCCGAGTTCACCACCACCAGCCCAAAGGACCTCGCAAACTCCAATAGAGTAGCCCCCTCTTCATTTCCCTCCCCAAAACCAAAACCACCATGCACATCACCAAAGCCTCCCGGTAACGCCCCGATGTGCCCGTTGAAATCTCCTGCTACAACAATCTTCTTCGAGCTAGGCACACCTCTCACCACCTCCTCCAAAGCCTCCCAAAACCGCATCTCCTCCTCCTCTTCTGATCCCACTTGCGGTGCGTATGCACTACACACGTTCAGGGTAAACCCCCGAATGACCAACTTAATAGTCATCAACCTATCGTTGATCCTCTTCACCTCTACTACCTGACCTCTAAGCTCTTCATCTACTAAGATGCCAACTCCATTCCTACGCCTCTCGCTCCCAGAGTACCACAGCTTGTAACCATCCACCTCCCTAGCCTTAGACCCTACCCACTTGGTTTCTTGAACACACGCAATATTGATCCTCCTCTTCCTAAGAATCTTCACAAGCTCTATGGACTTACCCTGAAGGGTTCCTATATTCCAAGACCCAACCCTCAGCCTACCATCACTATCCACACGCCCTCCACTACCCCCCCCGCGGCCAAACCTTGGCCTCCCTCCCACTCCCGCCCTTTCCTCATCCCCCGCCCCCACCCCGGCCCCACGCCCCAACCCCCTCGGACATGACCCTATCCAACCATTACCGCCCACAGCCATAGTAGCAAAGCAGCAGCAAGAAATACAAGGCTCACACAAATTCAAAGTATGAGATGAAGGGGAAAGTGACGATAAACTACGAAGCTACTAATACTAAGTATGAGATGAAGGGGAAAGTGAAGATAAAATTAAAAGGGAAAAAATATGTTTACCTCTTTCGGGATAGCAAAATGGAACCTTGAGCTTTGTTGGAATACCTCCACCATCGGAATCGGTCCTTCGAGAATTCCAACCAGGCAACGATTTCTAAAAAATTTTACTAAAAAAAATAAAAGTTTCACTGATTCTGCTCAAAATGGATTTTTACCCCTTCAAGACTTGGTTCCCTTTTCTCTATAATGAGGCTTTTATAGAAGGGAATTGAGGGATTCTTTTGAAACTCCCATCGATATGGGATAAGAAAAATCGAGGGGTAATTTTTATATTTTGAAAGGGGAATTCGAATTTTGAAATTGAGGATGGGGATGAGCTATAACATCGCATGAATGTTGAGTTATTGTTACCATTATTGGGGTTGTTTATATAGGGGGTTCCTGATGGGAATCGGGTAGGGTACGGTTGTTGAAATCATTTTTGATGTTGTCGGTTCGAGTAGAGGTTGACCGGGTCAAATTCGGGTTGATTTAGGACTGTGGAAATCGGATTGCTGTAGTATGCATTGTTTTTATGTTTCTGTTGAAAATGGTCGTTGCTTTACTGATGTTGTTGAAAGAGAAGGGGTAATTGGTACTGGGCCGAGTCGGGTTGAAGTGTTTGGGCCGACTAGTGGCTGTTGTTGTTGATAAAGAAAAGGGTTCAAGAAGGGATTGGGCTGGGTCAATATTGGTGAAAGTAGGCTACAGAATTGAGGATTGGATTGTTGAGAAGAAAGGGCTGTTTGGTTGTTTCGAAATGGGCTGCTGATTGGGTTTTAATTGGATAGATTAGGTAATTTGAGGATTTGGCCAATTCATTTAAGTTTTGGCCAAACTGAAAATCAATTGGCCAATTGCATCACAATTGTGGCCAATTTGATTTCAATTATGGCCAAATCTAATAGATTGACTAAATTAAATCAAAATTCAAAATGAATTAATATCTAATTTAACCCCGAGCTTCTTGATTCGATAAAATCAAACACATATTTATCCAAATAAATTATTTTTGAGAGTAAATTATATTTAAATTAAACCTTTAATCATTTGAATTTATTTTCAAGATAAGTCTTGTTTAAAATCTGATATTTCATAGCATCAATATTTAAGTAATCGAATTATATAATCTCATATAATTGAACACGATAATATATAATCGCTTCTTAAAATAAAAATTTTTTGTCTAAAATATTTTGAAAAATTTTATTCAGATGAAATAAATATTTCAATTTTATTAAAAATCGAAGAAACTCTTGATTAAATTTAGTCTTGTAGGGCAAAAATTAGGTGTCAACAACTGCCCCCTCCCTTTGGGTAGGGTGGATGCAGGTAATCCTGGGCAAAGAGAGGTTGACGTTTCTAATTTTTTTGTTCGACATAAATTCAAATTTGAAAGAGGTTGATTTTCGCACAAGTTTCATAGGGTTATGGCCAGACCTAGGTATCACGTTCCCTACATATCTCAGATTACATGAGAATTCAGTCCACTTGTAGTTCATAAAGCTTGATTTAAAGCACGATATTCAAAAAATATACTGGCTATCTCAATTTTTTTTGTGTTTTTGATAAATCTGAAAAGCTAGGAAATAAAGGGATTTGGGGGCAGGTTGGAATGCAGTCGAGTTTTCTACATAAAGCCTAGCCTACATATCCCCAAAACTTAGGGAATCAGACTGCTTTTAGTTCGACTCAATCGGTAGAAAAGATAGTCTTTTATTTCAGATGATCTTTGGCTCGGGATGAGTGATGAGTTGATCGAGTTGTGGAAAAAATGATTTTAACCTCTTAACCTTGAATGTGGGATCCTTCACATCCATCGGCAAGAACTTACCTGGACATAATTTCCAAAACTCTGGGTGCACTATCACTCAAATTGGAGAGAAAGAGAAATTTACCCTCGATATGAGTTTAGAAATATACCGCAAGTGAATATGAAAACAGAACATCCCAAAATACCCACATGCCTTCTAATATTGGTGTGGTTGGATGGTGGTGGCGATCATCCTTTAGCTCACGCCCAAAGAGTTTGACGTTCCTTTTTAGACTATGTCCCATTTTGCTGCTAAGAAAGAGTTCCACATTGTGTTGCGTCCTTTCTAAAGTCGTCCACATCTGTGGTTTTGATTTGATATTTTCATCCTCCAGGATGCTCTCGACAGTGCTTCAAACAGAAAGTATTATTGGTAAACATGATTCACAAAAGAGGTATATATTTTTTTACCATATCTCCACGTGAGTTGTCGCTTGAAAAGTGAAGTCATTCCTTTCATATACCTGTTTGGTAGGAAATAACTTGCAACAATGGAAACAACAACCTTTTTGGTTGTTGCATAATAAACTCATTTGCTGGTTGAATATGTTTTCAAAGTGGGGTGTCTCTCTTGGACACCGATGACACTTTATGCAGAACGGTCCTTGCAACCGTGTAATCTTGTGTTGATGCGGAAACCCTTTTGAGTCACCTATAATTCTAGTTGTATGTGGCATGATAATTCTTTGCATATGATCTCAGGTAAGTTTTGTGCATCTTTTGTACCGATACGACTCATAGATTTCCTTGAGTTGTCAGTATTTGGATAGTCTTGCACATTATTTGATGTTGGATACGAGGCGACTTACAGATATCCTTTGAATTGCTAGATTTTAGGTGATCCTGCACATTATCCGACCTTGGATAAGAGATGACTTATAGATACCCCTCCAATCATTAACTCTCCGGTATTTTTACACATCATCCGACCTTGGATAAAATATGACTTACAGATATGTCTCAAATTGCTAGTCTTTGGGTAATCCTGCACATAATCGATCTTGGATATGACGCGGCTTATAGAGAACCCTTGGACATTGTCAATTTGATAATCTTGCATATTCTCCGATAAGGATTTAATTGTGATTTATGGATAACTTTCGAACTATCGATTTTTGGGTGACCTTGCACACTATCCGATTAGGCTGTCGTTGCGGCTTACCGATGACCTATGAAATTTCAATTCATAGGTAATCTTGCATACTATCCCATTTCAAATAATATGACTTATATATGACCCTCAAATTGTTAATTTCTAGGAAATCACATATATCATCCGTCTTTGGATAGCGACTTAAAGGCGTTCTTTCAAATCGTGTGCTCTTGATGCATTAGATGTTGATTCATAAAATAATGAGATATCCTCGATGCCAGCATATGCTATCACGCGTGTCAACAGATATTAGATGCTAATGATATCCTCGATGCCAGCGTATGCTATCTAGCATGTCAATAGAATGCTGATGATATCCTCGACGCCAGCGTATGCTATATCGCGTGTCAATAGATATTAGATGCTGATGATATCCTCGATGCCAATGTATGTTATCTCATGTGTCAACAGATATTAAATACTGATAATATCCTCGACGTCAGCGTATGCTATCTCGTGTGTTAACAGATATTAGATGATGATGATATCCTCGATGCTAGCGTATGCTATATCGCCTGTCAACAGATATTAGATGCTGATGATATCCTCGATTCCAGTATATGCTATCTCACATGTTAATATATATTGAATATTGGTGATATCCTCGATGCCAATGTATGCTATCTCACGTGTCAACAGATATTAAAATGCTGATGATATCCTTAATGCCAGTGTTTGTGTCTCGTGTGCCAACAGATATTGAATGGACCTTCTCGGCAATGGAATGAATGACCCTCTTTGCAATGATATAAATGGCCCTCTCAGCAATGGCATGAATGGCCCTCTTGGCAATGATATAAAATGGCCCTCTTGGAAATGACATGAAAAGGCCCTCTCGACAATGGCATGAAATGACCCTCTCATCAATTATATGAAATGAACCTCTTGACAATGATATGAAATGGCCCTCTTGGCAATGACATGAAATGAACCTCTCAATAATGATATGAAATTGACCTCTTAGCAATGATATGAAATGGCCCTCTTGGCAATGGCATGAAATGACCCTCTCAATAATGATATGAAATGGACCTCTTGGCAATGATATGAAATGACCCTCTCGGCGATGATATGAATGGCCCTCTTGGTAATGATATGAAATGGCCCTCTTGGCAATGATATGAAATGGCCCTCTTGGCAGTGATATGCAATGGTTTTTCCGGTGATTTGAAAATAGTTTCACCTGAGTTCGTTTGTCTGCGTCTTGCTTTCTACATGTACTTGTACTCAAGGTAGACAATTAGTATACACAACTTCGCTCTCACTGGCGATCAAAGTCAAGCTTTATAATAGTTTAATGACAAATACTGAGCATCATAATTTGAATGGCTCATTCTTCCATCAATCTTCTCCTTTTGAAGAAATAGCAAATCTATCAGATACAAGTAAATGGGGAAAACCCCTTGTTTGGGGATTACTCAAATATTGTTGCTTTGCTTTAAGGCAAATTTTGAGGGTGACTCTCTGCTCTTCCTCTTATTGAGTGGTCCTTTGATTATTATATTTATTGTGCCAACTCCCTTGAATGTACCTGCGATCAAGGTAAATATTTAGTAGACACAAAGTCGCTTTTGATTGCGACTATTTTTTTTAGATAAATTCTAAATGCAATATTCATAAAGAAGGTAAGACGCCTTTGTTTGTCCTTCATGATCTCAAGAAATGAGATAGACAATTTAAAAGGTCCTCGATAAATGGGTATTAAACCTATTTTTGGGGCTACCAAAAAATACCGTTCTTAAGCATTATATGCTATATTATGGCTCCCAAATTTCTTGGGGATTTTTTGAAAGAGATCCTCATTTTTGTGTATTGATCCCTGCATCCCCAGAAAAATGATTATTTTGAGTGAAACTACTCCGTGTTGACCTCCTTCGCTCCTCGATTTGTTCCTCGCCATCTTCTCGGTACTCAGTTATGTTGGCACCTCCACCCCAGCTCCTTGCTCCAATAAATGTCTAGGCAATCACTGGGTAAAAGATTTGTATGGATTTTTGAAAGTAGTCTTAATTTTAGAAAAAAGTTTCGACAGTTTTTGTAAAAGATTTAGAAAATCTCTGCCTGTCATGTCATGTACTAGCTCAACGAACGTCTCGCTCTTGGTTTTGACTATATCCTATGGAGGATTTCCAAAACTTATCATCATTGTTTGGAAAGTTCTTCAAACAGTTCTGTTATAGCCAGAGATTGAGTCTACCTAGACTTTGTCACAACTGGTGACTTCAAAAGTTTGACTTTGACCTCTGGTGCCGGGGAATTTGAAATATATTCCAGTGTTAGGTAAAAATTTTGAGGCCTTCCTCAAAATTTCTGCCCCAGTTTAAAGTTGTCTGAGATGATATCAACTAGAGAGGATCCGAAGTCTTTATTAGTCTTCATTTTCTTTGTTGGATGATGATCTTCCTCCTGAATTTTTGAGATTCCTTCTCAAAAATTCTTCCCCAGTTTCCATTTCCTGGGCTATATGACCGAGCCGTTGGGGCACCTACGTATCCCGTTGACGTAGAAATCAGGTCAAATATAGTTCAGTACTACTCTAGGGGAATAAAATAAAGTCTATTGGGTTGAGCAAAGCCGACGTAGGCTGCCTACATATCCCCTTATGGGAATTCAGGTCATCACGTAGTTCATACACAAAGGAAAGGATAATTGTCCTAAGGGGTTGAATGAAGCCGACATAGGCTGCCTACATATCCCTTCCTTGGGAATTCAGGTCAAACATATTTCGTACATAAAGGAAAGGATAATTGTCCTAAGGGGTTGATCGAAGCCGACATAAGCCGCCTACGTATCCCTTTCTTGGGAATTCAGGTCAAATGTAGTTCGTACATGAAAGGAACGAATAAATTTTCCTAAGGGGTTGACCGAATCTGACATAGGCCGCCTACGTATTCCTTTCTTAGAAATTCAGGTCAAACATAGTTCGTACATGAAAGAAAAGGATAAATTTTTCTAAGGGGTTGACCGAAGTCAACATAGGCCGCCTACGTATCCCTTTCTTGGAAATTCAGGTCAAACGTAGTTCGTACATGAAAGGAAAGGATAAATTTTCCTAAGGGGTTGACCGAAGCTGATATAGGCCACCTATGTATCCCTTTCTTAGGAATTCAGGTCAAAAGTACTTCGTACATAAACTCATAATGGCCCTAAAATACTCTTATCTATCTTACTAGGATAGAAATAAGAACTTCTATGGATGACATGAAGTTTGCATTGCGTTTGTCTTGATAGAAGGAAGGATCAAATGTCCAATTCCCTTAGCCATCGCCTTCCTAGTTACCACTTCGGTTTCCTCTAGATTAGGCTTCTTTGATTCCCAAACTCTTTGACTCTTCCATTAACTGTTCTAGGGATATCATTATCTTGCTTCTTGATATGACATGACAATGGTAGGTTTTAAGTTATTGTTATACGACGGGCGATGAGTCATGAGTGGAGGTCCAATTCAACCATGTTTCCTCCAATTAATCTTCCATGATCTCGATTATCTTGGAAAATTCATCCCTTACATTTTCCTTATTCCATCTTCGAGACCATCACTTACAGGTTTTGAAAAATGATTGGTAGAATCCAGTTTTACTACTAGTCATTTTTCTTTTCCTGCAATAAAGCTATAGTCAAGAGGGGGATCTGTTATTCACTTTGATCTAGAGAAGTAGGGTCATTTTGTGCCAACACAGAGTAGTTTCTATTACCTGCAAAGTAAAAACAACTCAAACGCTGACATGTTACATTCCGTTAGTAATAAGTAAAGCAAGATGATAAGGTAGGAATTAAACACATATAGTTGTTTGTTATCTCATGTGAATTGATCCATGAAGAAATGATGACTCGAGAATTTCAATAAACATGATTTTGCTCAATGATATGGATAGGTGAAATTTGTCAGGAAGGTTTAACTCTTCTTATTCGTTCAAGAAAGTGGAGGACAACAGAGTTTTTGAAGATAGGTGCTGGGCTAAAAGGCTGGCTATGTATCTCACGGGGAAGAAATCAGGCCCTACGTAGTTTGAAACTATAACAACTTTTTCTGATTCTAAAATCAACTTTTTGAAAATAGTAGCGATCATTTTGGAAGTTTTAAGAACGACTGCGGACTTTTTTGAGAAACTTGGGAGACTTGGAGTACGTTTGGTCAGACTTTTGTATAGTGGGGTATATTTCTGCCTAGAGATGTTCTATGGAAAATGGGATTGGATCAATTCGCCTTTGATTCAAATCAACATAACACCTTAAGCACATAAACAGTAATGTTACACAAGTATATTGTAATAAACGTGCATCCTAATTGGGTGACCTTTTTGAGCCAAGGGTTTAGGCCTAACGAATTTTGAAAAAAATATACGCCTTTTTAAAGACAATCCGTTATCCCACTAAAACCTTCATAGGTATACATAAATGGCATAAATACCTACAAAAGTTGCACAAAAAGGATACAATCTTTAGAGAAAGGGAAAATAACGTGAGAAGAAAAGTAATGTGTCGCGCAGGGGATAATAAATACTAGTTCCTGAATGCTTCTTCTATCGACCTTTGCCCTCTTAGCTTTGTCCACTCCTCATTATTGGAGACATCCATTAATGATCAACCAATTGCCGTATAACTGTGCCATAGATGCCATGCAACTGTCCAAATCGATCAATTTCTTTCTTGACTTGTTTCAATTCCTTTATCAATCAGTGTACGATTGAGGCATCCTTATACAAAAGTAAGTAAAACAAGTCTTCTCCCGAACCCCCAAAGGATAATAGATTGGATTAAACAAACATATATTTCTTCAACACATAAATATGATTCGTCTGTAATCAACTCGGGGTCAATAGACGCAGGGCAAGTTTTCTAATGGACCCAATACTTCAGGGGAGTATTGGGTCATCCTAGGATCATGCCTAAATTAGGGTTTTGGTTTTGCTCTATCCTAGGTGTCTAGAGTGGGTTTGCACACAGGTTCCCAAGTGGACGACTTGGGTTTGGAAATACAAACAACCATCAGACGACTCACGTGATAATAAACCGTAGTATTTCCAACACATCATTTGGAATTGAACAACAGGGGCTGGGACATCCACAAAACCCCAAAACAGTTTATAAATAAATGCAGGAATATGCTATGAGATGCAATAATTAAATACCGCAAAATCGAAACATATAAACACTTAAATAATTAATCAAAAGACGAAATCAAATATTTGGTTAAAACCTAGTTGAGATGTTCCCAACAGAGTCGCCATATCTATTTTGCAAAAAGTTTGACTTTTTGAAGAGTCACCACTTGATATTAAAAAAGAATTAAGAAACCTTTATAAGATACTTTAAACTATCTAAAACAGAAAAATCGCTTAAGTTTCAAAGATTCTGAGTAAGCGGTTCCTATTAACGTTTTAGGAAGGTGTTAGACACCTAAAGCATCCGCTAACTTGCGGTTATCTGGACTGTTTGAAAATATCTTTTGATTAACTTCTAAAAAAAAGATTAATTTGTTGAAAAGTGATTTTAGGAATATTTTGATGTTTATGCAAAACCAGTGTTTTAGCGACTTAGCCAAGAATTTAACTAGGTTCGCAAAAATATAAATCAAACTAGCATAAAGAAGAAGGGGAAGGAAAGAAAGTAAAAGGATTTTGGCCCTTGGGTCCAAATGGGTAAACCATATCCTAATCTAAATATTGGGCTTTCGGCCCACAACCTGTTCTAAACTATTTTCCTCGAGCCTCTCAAGTTTTCTTTCACCTGTATTAAGTTTACAACTTTAGCTTTGAGGCCCAAATGAATAAATAAATAAGTAACTAAATGAGTAAAAATAAACAAAGCAATAATAAACAGATGAGACTTTTTATGTCTCTTAGCTACTTCAATAATGGGTTTTGACCCATTTTCTCCTTTTGTTTTCTTGCCTCGGCACGCCTCATGACGGCTTTATGGATCCAAACTAACTCGAGAAGAACGGGCATCAATGGCTCATTATAAAGGGCAAAGGGGAAAGAGTCCATTTGGACTCCAACACAGATTCACATGCAAATGAAGAAAGAAAGATAATTAAAACATATATCCGAAATACAAAAGTGAAGTAAAGAAATTAACACATATCTGAAATAAGGTAGAGGTAAGGATGCGAGTGATTCGTCTCGATAAGAAATTTGACATGTCTAGCATATAATTTGCAAGGATTAAGTAATCATATCATCACACAAAAAAAGAAAAAAAAAAGGAAAGAGGGCAACACATATCACTAAACTTACAAATACTCTTCGAAAAGGTAAATAGGTCAAAAGTCACATGAATTAAAGATAACATTAAGAAAGTTGCTGGGCTAAACTTCATTCAACTTCAATATCTCTTCTGTACCAACATAATTGCAAACTTTTCCCGAAAAAAGAATAAGAAGAAAGGGCTAATCCAGACTAACCAAAGAAATACATGAGCAAGCCAAGTTTGAGAGACAAATCATATTACTACTTTACTTTCAAACACAAAGAAACAATCCCTCTTGAAATCATATTCATCTAGAATAAAAATTTAAGCCTTGATGTTAATTATCATAAGATAATAAAAGGGATCCGGCATGTTTAAATCCTTCGCAGGCTATTCTATTTATCTACGAATATTGCAGTTTGAGAGACGGGATCAAAAAGAAAAAGAAAAAATAAATAAATAAGTGGAGCTTGATTAATGTCTTTATTCCAGCTATGTCAGCAAACAAATGAACTTAAAAAATAAACACAAACCATAAATTGGGTATATAGCATATACCAAGTTACGCTCTAATCTGCCAAAGCTCAACCCTTTTTTTTCGAAAAGATTTAAGCATGAGACAAGATGCTGCAAATTATTTCTCGATGTGTAAATAAGAAAAAGCTAGAAAAGAAATAAGTTTTAGCCAATCAAATGCTTATCTCTTCTCGTGAATCATTTAAACCCTTCTTGAATAGACTTAACGGAATGTAACCACGAGACAAAAAATATTATCTTAATGGAAAGAAAAATGATTTTAGAACCAAATGAGACATTCATACATCAGGATAACATACAGGAAGACAACAAACATTCAAATTTTATTCTTTTAGCAACCTCCTGCAATAAAATACAGACGGGCCACCTAATACCTACCCTTAAGCACTGTTGAATCTCAAAAGCATATCAATATTTTCCTCTTCTTTTCATTTTTCCCTTTTTTACGAACACATGGTGACATTGAGAATATGTGAAATTAGCAAAACTGATTTCCATAGCCAAAGATTTGGAACTAACAAGTTACGTCAAAATAAGACTAAAATGAGGAAAACCAGTCGAACAGTTCCATACGAACTAGAACAAGAACATCTACTTGGCATAAACAATACTTCACAGAAAGAAACCTATGGCTTTCATAGCCTCTACAGCAAACAATCCCAACAACATTATTATTAAACTATGAAGTTACTAATACTAAGAACGAGATGAAGGGAAAAGTGACGATAAAATTAAAAGGGGAAAAATATGTTTACCTCTTTTGGGGTAGCAAAACGAAACCTTGAGATTCGTCGGAATGCCGTCACCTCCAGAATCGGTCCTTCGAGAATTCCAAACAGGCAACGATTTCTAAAAAATTTTACTAAAAAAAATAAAATTTTCATTGATTCTGCTCAAAATGGGTTTTCACCCCTTCAAGACTTGGTTCCCTTTTCTCTATAATGAGGCTTTTATAGAAAGGAATTGAGGGATTCTTTTGAAACTCCCACCGATGTGGGATAAGAAAAATTGAGGGGTAATTTTGATATTTTAAAAGGAAATTCGAATTTTGAAATTGAGGATAGGGGATGAGCTGTAACATTGCATGAATGCTGAGTTGTTATTACCGTTGTTGGGGTTGTTTGTACGGGGGGTTATTGACAGGAATCAGGTGTGGTACGGTTGCTGAAATTGTTGTTGATATTGTCGGTTCGGGTAGAGGTTGACCGGGTCAAATTCGGGTTGGTTTAGGACTGTGGAAATCGGATTACTGTTGTATGCATTATTTTTATGTTTCTGTTGAAAATGGTCGTTGCTTTGCTGATGTTGTTGAAAGAGAAGGGGTAATTGGTACTGATCCAGGTCGGGTTGAAGTGTTTGGGCCGACTGATGGCTATTGTTGTTTTGTTGTTGATAAAGAAAAGGATTCAAGAAGGGATTGGGCCGGGTCAATATTGATGGAAGTGGGGTACAGAATTGGGGATTAGATTGTTGAGAAGAAAGGGTTGTTTGGTTGTTTCGAAATGGGCTGCTGATTGGGTTTTAATTGGGTAGATTAGGTAATTTGAGGATTTGGCCAATTCATTTAAGTTTTGGCCAAATAGAAAATCAATTAGTCAATTGCATCGCAATTGTGGCCAATTTGATTTCAATTATGACCAAATTTAATAGATTGACTAAATTAAATAAAAATTCGAAATGAATTAATATCTCATTTAACCCCGAGCTTCTTGATTAGATAAAATCAAACACATATTTATCCAAATAAATTATTTTTGAGAGTAAATTATATTTAAATTAAACCTTTGAATTTATTTTCAAGACAATCCTTGATTAAAATCTGATATTCTATAGCATCAATATTTAAGTAATCGAATTATATAATCTTGTATAATTGAACACGATAATATATAATTGCTACTTAAAATGACAAAATTACGTCCAAAATATTTTGAAAAGTTTTATTCGGATGAAATAAATATTTCAATTTTATTGAAAATCGGAGAAACTCAGGATTAAATTTAGTCGTGGAAAGCAAAATTAGGTGTCAACACTTGCAGCATTGAGTGGAGCAATAATATATCATACTTGGAGAGCTAGGAACTGGAGAAGGTATAAAGGCAAAATTGTACATACAACAGAGGTAATTACATTGATCAGGAAGGAATTAGTGGAGAGGATTAACATGTTTAGTAATTCAAAGAAAGCACAACAGTGTAGGATGTGGATCCAACAATTAGACAATTACATAGTTTAGTGTTCTGTTTTCTGATTGTTTGTTGGGGCCTTGTTCCTGTTGTGGATGATGTGGCGCTCTTCACCTGTATTTGACTGTTTTTTTGTTATGGTAATTTCCTTTTCATTATATACGAACTTGAATTCAAGTAAGTAATTTGTCATTTGAATATTGTTCATTTGATTTTTGATAAAAATAAATATATTTGATTATATAAAAAAAAAATCATCATTTGTTAAGATTTTGAGTCACATATTTAGCTTTTAGAAGCTAACTTTTGCTATCATTTTTATACTATTGTTTTATTAAAATAAATGTTCATACTATTTTATTCTTTTTAATTGTATATGATACTAGAATGTTAAGTATCACGTAACATTTTATCAGATCATGTTTAAAAAAAATAATATAAAAATGTTATAATTAAAAGATAAAGTTTAATTGATACCTAAAATGCATGTTTTTCTTTATTATAAGATTTTTAAACTTGAAGAACAATAAGTGAAAAGGAAAAAAACATAAAATTTTAGTTTGTACCGCAAAACTATATAAGTCTAAATTCAATCAAATTTAATTTTATTTGTCTATCCATTAGATAACATATTCATTTTTAAATTCAAATTTCAATATAGATCAACTCTTTATTAGATAAACTTAAAAGTCAATCAATTTGGTTATCTTATAATTTAAACTCTTTAATTTTGAAAATAAAACCAATATTCAGACTATTATTATGCAACCTATGATGTGTTGAAGGTAGCCTTCATGGATTGTATATGAGTCCGATGTAGCTTTGTATATTTTTTTCTCCACCATATTTATACGTCCATATTTATACGTTTTCTCCTTTCTCACAAATAAGTTGTACTTATTTTAAACTTTTCATATGCTTTTCCCTTTTTGTTCTCTTTTATGTTTTTTTCATCAGCTTTTAGTTTACAAGATTTTTAAACTTGAAGAACAATAAATGAAAAAAAAATATAAAATTTTAGTTTGTACCGTAAAAATATATAAGTCTAAATTCAATCAAATTTAATTTTATTTGTCTATCCATTAGATAACATATTTATTTTTAAATTCAAATTTCAATACAGATTAACTCTTAATTAGATAAACTTAAAATTCAATCAATTTGGTTATCTTATTATTTAAACTCTTTAATTTGGAAAATAAAAAATAAAAGTAAACTCATAAATAAATTAAAACAAGAAAGAAAGCATATCATTGAGGAATATTATGATTTTGAAGCAAAATTAAAAGATATTGTCTCTTAGATTTTAGATTATCCCAATTTTAAATGATAATTTTTGACGTTGTTAATTCATTATAATCTGATAAAGTTGAATTTTAAAAAATTAAACTAAAAGATTATTTTAAATTTAATATAAAAAAGTATAAATTACATATTTATAGGTTACATAAATATATATAGAAATCATTTATGATATTGACAATTATTTTTTTTTGATATCATAAATTTATAATTATGTTATAATATCTTAATTTTTGATAATTGAGCTTCAATTAACTGATAAATTGGACTACTTTGTTCTTCATGTCTCAATATTCAGATGTTTTAGATCATATTTTGAGAAAATATTCTTTTAATTATAACGAGCAAAGTCTTAAATTGTGTATTCCAAGTAATTATAATCCTAACAACAAACAAAATTATTTAATATTTGAATATCAAATATAAGTAATTTAGATTAGAAACTCAACATTCTATATTTTGAAAAAGAGAAAAAAACTCAACTAGCATGGGGGCTTGGGCCAGAGGTGACAAAAAAGGTTTAAAATGAGATGTAGGTGACACAAGTCTTAATAATTGAGTGGAGGTAACAATTACTTTATTATGGATTAAGAAAGTTTGGTAAGTTTAGGAATAGCCCACAAGTTTTTAAATTTATACTTTGATCCAAATATTTACCTAATAAAATGGAAAACAGAGGAAAAAAAGACGCCTTTCTCTCTCTTCTCATCCATTGTGTTTTTTCTCTCTTAGCGATTTTTATTGTTCATTGTTGCTGCTCCTTTATTCATCATCTTCTGCTTCATTATCATCATCTTCTACTTCATTATCATCTTTATCTTCTTCTTGTTGACCATTGTCGTTGTTGTTGTTACCATTACTGTTGCTATTTCACCAATTTATTTAGGTCAAATCTTGTTTCGTACATCACTTTCCACTTTGACATTACTTCATAGGAGACTTTGGTAAGTCAAATTATGATTTTTAGTTGAATTTTTCATCAGGGTAACTTCTATTGTGTTGTTTTTCCCACAATGGATAGAACCCAATTATGAATCCAACATAAGATCCATTTGTTTAAATAGATAAATCATCTGTTGCAACCGATGAGACATCTATTTCAATGGAAGACTATATGTTGGATTCATGTTTATGATTCAATAGGCCATAACATGAATCGAACAAATGGGTCACCTGTTGCAACAGATGATTTATTTGTTTAAACAGATTAGTTATCTGGTGCAATATGATAAATATCTGTTACAACAGATTATTAACTTGTTGCAACAGAACCAGAACTTGATTCCAACAGATATGTTGTCTGTTGCAAGAAGGTAAATATCTACTGCAACAAATTATTAACCTTTTACAATAGAACTCGAACTCGATTCCAATAGACGGTAAATATATGTTGCAACATATTAGTAATTTTTTGTGATAGTACCTGACCTCGATTCCAACATATCGTAGTCTGTTGCAACAGGTAAGTCATCTGTCGCAATCGATTAATTATCTGTTGGAACATGTCACTTATCTATTGGAATCAGCTACAAATGTGCCTCAGTACTGTAACATTAATCCCAACAGATATATAGTATGTTGCAACATATGATTCACCTGTTACAACAGATGACTAGTCTGTTGAAATTAGCTTCAGGAGCGTAATTATCTGTTGAAGCATATCACTCATCTATTGGAATCAACTTCAAAGGTGCCTCAGTACTGTAACATCAATCCCAATAGATATATAGTCTTTTACAACGTATGATTCACCTGTTACAATAGATGTCTAGTTTGTTGAAATCAGCTTCAGGAGCGTAACATGAATCCCAATAGGTAAGTAATCTATTGCGACTGATTACAGATCTGTTGGGATTCCTTTACGGCACTATGAAATCACTATTAACTTTTTTTAACAAATGATTCTATTTAGGTACCAGTAATGGAGGGATCAATAACAACAGGGGTGAATTGTCATGGTCAATAGATCTAGAAGAGCAATCGATATGTATGTCGTTGGAACGAGGGTGAAATGCTGGAGACGATAGCTATGATAGTCCAAAATGATGTTTCATATGATGATTTTGTGAACTTAATCATCAATTATTATGGACTAAATTATCAATTGGAAGAACTCGTCATCAGCTATATGCACAAATCCTTTGAAAATCAGAGGGTACTACCTTTTAAGATAACCAATCAGGTTCGTTTGCGTGCTTATCTTAGTGATTCATCTAGGCTGGTGCTAAGGGTATATGTGGTTGAAAAGATGAGAGAGAATAAGAACCAAAACGTAGAAGAATAATAACAACAAGGCACCTTTGATGATAGGTTGGATGATCTAGACATGAATAGTCCAGATGATGATCAAACACCTATGCCCGTTGAGTCGACCAATACGATGTGCAGTTTTTGTCAATCGATACAGTCTGAAAATCTTCAAGACGATGGGACTGACTTTTTTATTGGAATGTCATTCAAGGACAAAAATGAACTATCTACCACTTTGTTTATTTCTTGCTTGAAATTTTTTTTCAGAATAAAGAAGGTGATTAATTCAAGTAGTGTCTTTTGCTTCAAATGTGCTAATTTAAACTGCAAGTGGTGGTTGAGAGCGGTGAAGTATGCAAGTTCAGAAAGATTCGTCATTCATAAACATGAAAAGCATCCCACATATGGTTTAGAGCACATCTCGGGCCAAAATCCTCACGACACGGCAAAGATCCTCGGTGAATATTTCAGGAGTAGTTTCCCCTATGGCAAAGGCCCTTCAATAAGGGTTATGGCCAATCAACTCCTTATGGAATTGGGTGTCCTGGTCATTTATTGAAAGATATATACGGCCATGAGGGTCGCCAAGGACTTGGTTAGGGGGACACTCGAGCATGGGTAAGCAGTCCTGGATGTCTATCGTTACATGATTGAGTCCACAAATCCTGAAGTAAGACGGCATTGCATCTTGATGAAAATGGAAGGTTTAAGTACTTTTTTGTATCCTATGGTGCTTGGATTCAAGGGTTTCGACATTTGAAAAAAGGCATAGCCATCGGCGGTACCTTCTTGAGGAGCAAGTATAATGGAGTTCTGCTAGCGGCGGTGGCGTAGGATGCGGAGAATCACATCTTTCGTGTCGCTTTTTGTGTAGCGGACAAAGAATGTGATGCCTCTTATGGATTTTTTTAATAAATGTGAAGCTGCGTCGAAGATACCAAAGATTTATGTTTTGTATCGGATAGGCATCCAAGTATTTCAAAGATGGGTTCACGTTTCTTCCCTTCAGCTTACTTTGGTTGCTGCATCAGGCATCTTGAAGAGAACATTCGGACCAGCTATCACAATGAAAGGGTCATGACCCTTTTTATAGAGCAGCTAAAGCATATAGTAGAGAGGAGTTTTTAGACCATTTCAATCAAATAACGGATGTGAATCCCAAGGTAGCATAATTTCTCATACGTGCCGGTTTCGAGAGATGGACCCGGGCATTCTGTCCGGCAAATAGATACATAAATTTTAATGTTTTGTTTGAGTTATAAGTTTAGTATGATATCGTACTAAGTGATTCTTTTGTATAGGTACAATATTATGACATCAAACATAGATGAATCGGTGAATTCATTGTTTGACGATGAAAGAGAATTTTCCATCAAGGCTATGTTTGAAAAAATAAGCCAGAAGTATGGCGAATTTTTTAACGAAAGGCGTGAGCAGTTTAAGTGCCCTAAAACAAGAATCCGATTTGTTCTCAAAATTGAAAAAATAATATCAACGAATGACAATTTTTGGAATAGGTTGTTACCTCATAAAATAACAGATTATAAATTCAGTATCACCGGTCATAGTGATGTTGCCACGGTCAATCTTCAAATAAGATCTTGTACGTGCAAAGTTTTTGATTTGGACAAAACACCCTGTCCACATGCTATGGCAGGGCTTTGAGCTCAATAAGGTCATAAATATGGAACTGAATTTTACGAGCACTCCTCTCAATATTATTTGATGGAAAAATATGAAATGACATATAGTGGGCATATTACTCCGGTGCCTCCCGAAGAATCTTGGGTTGTTCCTGCAGAGCATATGGGGAGATTAATACCTCCTCCATATATTGACCCAAGCACTATCAAACTGGTAAGAAAGCCATATAAGAGAAGGCGTGGAGTTGGAGAATTATTTTCATCAAGAAGAAACAAGTGCTCTATATGTAAGTGCGCTGGCCACAAAAGAACTACATGCCCGGATCGTAATCCACCATGATTATTATAATTGCAGGAACTTGTATAGTTGTTTATTGTGGACCTTTATATATTTAACTTATTGTTGTGAACGTAATGTTATCATTTATTATATATAAAATATTTTTTTAATAACTTATGCATCAATAAAAGAGGCAAAACATGAACTAAACAATACAATAGACCACAAGTATTTTCAACAGATTACCCATCTTTGGCAATAGATGGACATTAGTTGGAAGAACCCAACACAATTAGTTCCATAAAACTAGAATATTTTCCTGCAACAGATGATACATTTGTCGCAGCAGATGGATAATCTATTGACAGAAACCCAACAGATGACCAATCTGTTCCAACACATGGTCCATCTGTTGAAAGAACTCAAAAGCTAAAATTGTTATTGCTACTGGATTCAAAATTGCTCCTGACCTCCAACCATCGGCACGTTAACATGTAAAATATTTAGAGGAAGAAATAGACAGAATAAAAATTGTATAAGAATTAAAAAGCCAAAATCGACTAAAAATAATTTTTTCATTAAATGAAAAATAAAATACATTAGGTATAGATCCGATATAGAAAAATTAAAATACATACGTTAAAAGAAAAAAGACATTCTAATTATTATTATATCACCATCATCATCATCATCAACATTAATGACAGCCAGCTAATCAACTCGCAGCAGCAAGGCCCTCATCAGCCTCTACATCTCTCTGAACATTATTGCTCTCACGGCGACCAACTCTCTCTGTAAGTCATTAACCTGCTTCTAAAGTTCCGCACTGTGTCGTGCAGAATATCATCGTACAAACTGGTTGACATTTTATTTCGTGTGAAAAGTTGCGACTTTTTCATTTATATTAATACTTCTCACCTCTTCAAAATAGTTTTGAGAAGACTTGATTACAATCATTATTATTGAGCTGTTGCAACAGATCATTCATCTGCCGCAACAGATGATTTACCATCTGTTGCAACATATGGATTATCTGTTGTGATAGATGGACCATATATTGGGGATGTTTTGATTTCTTCTAACAAATGATTCATCAGTTGCAACAGATAGAGAATTTAATTCATCAGCTGTTTTGAATGTGTTAAATAAAAAGTCACGACTCTTCACCTTTTTTTTAATAGTCATCACATGCGTGCAGATAAATAAACAATGTCTGATCTATCGCAATAGATTAACAATCTATTATAACATATGGATTATCTATTGTGACATATGGACCATATGTCGGAGGAGATGTTTTGATTTCTTCCAACAGTTGATTCATCAATTGTAACAGATGGAGTTTTCAATTCATCAGCTATTTTGAATGTGTTAAAAAAGTCGCGACTCTTCACACCTCTTTTTTAATAGTCATCATATGCGTGTAAATGAATAAACAACACTGTAGTGTCTTTGATGGGGTAGGAAGAATAAGGTGGGTGCAATGGATCCACTTTCATGCGTGGGAGTTATGTATTATTAATCAGTCTGCCGCGACAGACACACATAAAGTGCAATGATTTTATGAATGTAATTTTTTTACCAATTAGATACTGATCCTTCAAACAAGATCCTGCATTGTATAGTTTAATTTGATAGGTGCAAACTGATAAGGTCGAAGGGTTCCAAGACCATGGCATTGATACCCTATTACAATTTAATAATGGTATATACTCATGTTTTTCTATCAATATTGGGGAAGGGTTCAAGTTTTTGGCGGCAGTGTAAATATCCAATAGTGATTGGCCCAGTTTTAATGGCTCAATGGACTTCTTGAAGGGCCTACGAAGCCTCGCACTACAGCAAACAATGATGGAACCAATAGAAATTCCCCTATTCTAAATTTATATGGATGGATTACTGGAGGAGACTTTTATACAACAGAAGGTGCTTGGGAGAATACCTGTGTGGGGTGGGGGAGATGGAGAAGGCCATATATCATCTCAGACCTTGTTTAAGAGGAAACACAGGGAGCAAGCAAGGAAATTCTAGCGAATCTAGCCAGTGAAATTTACATAAAAAATAGAAAAACTAGATGAGCTTCAAATGTGGAAGTGTTTCTAAAAATAAAAATCCATCAGTCATTGAAAAAAAAGAAGAGTGGTCAATAGGACTGGAGCTGGACACTTTGCTCGAGAATGCAACTAGCGAGCGTCGCCTCAATGATGACTCTCACCAAGTGAAGGACCAGAACTCTAAGGAAGAAGTTTTGC
The DNA here is from genome assembly GCF_002878395.1 of Capsicum annuum. NCBI lineage: Eukaryota > Viridiplantae > Streptophyta > Magnoliopsida > Solanales > Solanaceae > Capsicum > Capsicum annuum. Next base: position 223,239,716 of record NC_061122.1, on the reverse strand, counting down.
GAGCACACGAAATTAATACAATTATCGGTCAGAATTAAAATCTAAACCAACTAGTCCTAAATTAGAAATACGAGATCAAGCCAAGGTGGCAATTTCTCAAGTTAAACTTGCATGCCATGCCTTCTGTTTGTGGCTATGATCAGGTCGATGGCAGTAGAAACAAAAAGGTCTGAAGTTGTGCATAAATCCCATGCCTTGCTGTTTCCACTGCCTTTGACCTGACCAGAGCCATAAACAAGAGGCATGGGATGCAAGTTTAACTTGAGAAGTTGCCACCTTTGCTTGATCCCTGTATTTTTAATTCAGGAGTAGTTGGTTCACGTTTCAATTCTGATCGACAATCGTATCAATTTCGTGTGCTCAAGAAACTTCTTCCTTAGAGTTCTGGTCCTGCACTTTGTTGGTCTTCATTGAGGCCACGCTCGCTAGTTGCTATCTCTAGCAAAGTGACAAGCTCCAGTCCTCTTGACCATTCTTCTTTTACTTCGACGACTGGTGGATTTTTATTTTTTAATACGCTTTCACATTCATAGCTCATCCAGTTTTTTTATTTTTCATATCAATTTAATCAGCCAGTTTTGCTACACTTTTCTTACTACCCTGTGTTTCCTTTTAGACAAGGTCTGAGATGATATGTGGCCTTATCAACCTCTCTCTTCCTGCACAGGTATTCTCCCAAGTACCTACGGTTGTATAATAGTTTCCTCGAGCAACCTATCCATATAAATATGGACTAGGGGAATTTCTATTGGTTGCATCGGTGTTTGCTGTAGTACGAGGCTTCGGAGGCCTTTCAAGAAGTCCATTGAGCCTTTAAAACCGGTCCAATCACTATTGGATATTTACACTGCCGCTAAAAACTTGAATTCTTCCCCAAACTTGACACCAAAATATGAGCATAAACGATCATTAAAATATAATAGGGTATCGACACCACCTACTTGGTCCCTCAGCCTTACCAATTCGAACCTAACAATTTTAATTGTAAAATGCCATATCTTGTTTGAATAATTAATGTCTAATAGGTAAAGAACAAACATTTACCAAATCATTGTATTGGATATGTGTTTTCATGATAGGTTGATCAGTAATACATACCTCTCACATATGAAGTGGTTCCATCTGCAAGCAACTTATTCCTCTGAATCCATCTTTACTCTAGCCTTTAATACTGGTCAAATTTGTTGACAGATCTCATAGATAAAACCATACCTAAGCAGTACATGGAGCAATTGTGCTTAGTTTGGTTTGCCCATTGGTTATATTGGCAAGAGATGTCAACAAGGTCATAAAAGATGATTTGTTGGCACGTGCTGAGGACTTTGATAAATTCAACAATTATTCCTAGAGATATGACAGCTTTTACTTGACTGTCCAATATTTACTAACAAAGCTAACCTCAGAGATGATCACATTATACGGCTTTCCTTGGGCTTTCACGGTAAGATTAATCACTATTTCAACTCATGCATAAGTTATATTGAATATAGTTATTATAACTTTTTTTTGCTTGCTTCTTGTTTACATTTTTTAGGCTTGGGCATTTGAAGCTATTCCTCCCCTCCAAAAGCAGGTAATGGATTACTCGGATGAGGTTTGTCATCCAAGGATGTTTAGGTGGTTGGCTGCAAAGAACAACATCAAAATTAAGAAGGCTGATCTCTTTAACCCTCCGAATATTGCAGTACATCTTGTTCAAGTAAAATAATTTTACTCAATGAAAGATATTAAACAGATATTATATTTGGTTCAACAGATGTTATATCTGATGCACCAGATGGGATATCTGTTGCGATAGATTACCCATTCTGTGCCAACTGGTGCAATAGATGGATAATCTATTGCAACAGACGATTGATATATTGCATTAGATTGCCCATCTATTACTTTGGTTCTCTGAACCCAACTCCTAACAGATTAACCATATACTTCAAATTATGCAATAGGTGTGTAATCTCATGTAACATATTATTAATACACATACAAATCATCTGCTGCATAACATATAACCTAACAGATTACCCGACTTGTACAACTAGTGCAACAGATTGGTAATCTATTGTGATAGATGATTGATATTTTGCATCAGATCATTCATGTGTTGCTCTAGTTCTCTGAACCCGACTCAAAAGGATTTTAACCATCTACTGCAAACTATGCAACAGATGTATAAGATGATATAATTTATTATTAATCTGTTGCAGAAGTTGACTGTTAAAATGTTAACACAACTGTGAAAATTATTATATTATATGATTTAAATGTATCTGTCTTTTTTTTCTAGGTTATGCATCCATGGATCGTGCCTACCGAGGTGGAGGCGTTAATAACTTCTTATATTACTCTAGGTCATGTTGATACTATAGCAGACCCAACAGTGAGTTAATAAGGAAGGAATTGGCTAGAGTAACAACCATAAGAAGAGTAGTTAGGCAAGGTCAGCCTAATGTTGAGGCTCTTCATGACCAACCTACTAAGGCAGATTCGGGTGTTCTTTCTGGTGAAGTTGTTGGTGTTGGTGGCAGGCATGCTGATGCTGCTGCTACTCGTGATGATGAGCATGTTGATGCTCAAGAAAAATTAAATATGTTTGAAAACACCCCTTTTCACCCTTACACAGGTCCCTCTCAACCCTCTTCACCCTCGTGTTCTTATTGCAAATGCGAAGAGTGCAAGGACAGCCAGGATAAAATATTTGAAAAAGTAGAGGCTATCTCTAAAGCTATTGAGAAATTTAAATCCAAGAGGGGTGTCATACCATCCAAGAAGTTGAGGGAGTAATACACTGTTATATTTTTGGTTAGGAGGAAGAAAGGAGCAGCAGCCGATGTACTCTACTGTCGGAAATAAAAAATAATTGCAACTCCTCACTCTCAAAAAGTTGTTGAATTTTAGGGGCCATTCAAGAAAAAGGTGGACATATACGAGGAAATTGGTGCCAAAGAGAAGAGGGATCTACAACAGGCCAAGAATGCCAAGCTAGGCGCACCAAATTACCCTAGGCCTCCCATTTTCCCCAAGACTTCTAGACTATGACAGATATGCGTATGTAGTACGAGGAGAAGACAAGTTTACTTTTTCTAACCTAGCCTTCTAATCTAATCTACCCCATGAAGAAGAAGCTATGCAACAAATGTGAAATCTGTTGCAACAGCTGGGTATTCTGGTGCAACTGGTAGTGGTTTTGTTGTAACTTACTATCCATCTGTTGTATAAGTTGCATTGGATTATTGATTCATAGAACCTTATGCAGCAGAGGGACCATCTTTACAATTACTAATCTATTTAAAAATTATCTTCTTATATCATAGCATGTTGACAAAATTCTCTGCCTTATGAGGGAAAGGCAATTAACGTACCCGAAAGCCTATGACGCTGCCGATAGGATAATGGACCTCGACTTCTGCAAGAAGCTTAAGGATAAGTACAACCAACTCAATAATGCCACATTTTACTGTGGTGAGAGATTTTATTTCTTAGCTTCTATGTTGGACTGAGATAAAGAAGAAATGATAAAATATATTATAGGGGAGAGGCTAAATCCATACGACAATAGCTGGATTGAGGCAAAGAGGATTCTTGTAGTTATTAGCGTGAAGGTCGTACATTATCAAGCTGTTAAGATACTACTAGAGGAGGAAAGGATCAATGTTTATGACTGCAACGAACCTCTCGTCGATGATGTTTATCTTTTTCTCCTCATGAAGCCATTGATGGAGCTGTTGCCTATTTTGTTGAGAAAGAGTAAACTAATGAATCATTTGTCAAAGAAAGCGTTGATGAAGAAATCATGGGATTATGGAGGTCGAAACAGTGGAATGATCCTTCCAAAAAATAATGTCAGTTACGTGAGCGGATCATACGCTCCTGCACACATCAAATGTTTGCTGACCGGCACAAAAGTGGCCGAGCCAACGACCTTTCTGTGTGACAACGCTGTGGTAAACCTTCAAGATGTCTGGGATTATGGGGTACTAACTGAACTCTTAGAGCCTGTGTATATAGAAGAGCCTGTGAAATAACAATTTTTTATTTCAAGTCACACTCTACTTTACTTTAAATTACATGTACATGTAGTGGCAATAATGTTTTTCTGATAGAGTGAAAGTTGTTTTATTTATAATGCAATATATTGTCAATCTGTTGTAAATATATTTTATCTGTTCTGGCAGATAGTTTATCTGTTGCAATAGGTTGGTCATCTGTTGCATTATGCCAATTTTATTTCTATCTAATCTAAGTCTAATTTGTTGCAACAGAGGGAAGACCAGTTTGATAATTTCTAATAGATGATCTAAATTTTACAACATGTGCCTAAATATGTTTGATATTTTGCAGCAATTGCACGCTTGAATAACTATGTGCTCGACAACACAAAACCCGTAGCAAATACACCACCATGAAAATTTCATCAATTAGACTTGAAAATCCATGTTCCCAACACCACCAAACCAGTTGCAATAACGGCAACAATGTAGTATCTTCTTGCTTGATTTTGTTTCTTTTCAGAAGCCTTGACTTTCTTTAACAAACCCCAGATTACACGATTTGCTTGTGAAGGTTGTCGTTCTTCATACCAATCAAAGTAATCGCATCCACCCAATTTCTATAAAAATAAGAACACAATTACAAAATAATTACAAGTCAATATTAATCAACTAATTAAATAAAAAAATATTACCTTTGAAATCTTACAAGTAAAAAATCTACGACCTAAATTTTGTTGAGTCCAAGAAGGCTTCAATAGAGCTTCATGATCGCACTTATAATATCAAAAATCGTTATCACAAAAAATAGTTAAAGATGCGCTCGACATTGTTAAGCTCAGTTGAAAAGAATGAAAAAAATATGAAGAAAAGAAAGACCAAATGCAAATAATTTGAAGAATTTGGATCGATAAAAAAAAGATAACAATGAAGAAGAAGATTTGAAAATTTAGGGTCAAATTTTAGGAAGAATATGAATATATAAGACATTGGGGGGGGGGGGAATGACTGTTGGGGGCAAAATCAGATGCCAAGTCAGCAAAACGTGCCAACCTGACACATTTGTGCCTATTTTATTTTACGTATTTAAAATGATCACTGTCTACTTGATGCATATTTTATTTTTGGTGTTTGAAATGAACACTGTCGATGGGTTTCGCCTTTTTTATTTGAATTCACTTTCACTTTTTCCCATGTAGTGGCAATTTTTTTATGTCCAATGAAAGTTGAATTTTTATAATGCAACAGATTCTCCATCCATTGTAATAGATATTTTACCTGTTCTAACATATAGTTTATCTGTTAGATTATGTCGGTGTTTCTATATAAGTCTATCTGTTGCAGCAGTGGGAAGACCTATTTGATAAATTCCAACAGATTACCTTCCTGTTGCAACATATGTCAAATATGTTCGATATTTTCCAACAGATGTGACGTCTATTGCAACAGATACATTATCAGTTGCAATATTTGAATTTAGTATTCCATTTCAATTAATAAGTTCAAATCTAAGTCAAAAATAAAATTCAGAGACAAAATAAAATCAATCGAAGCCTTAAGAAATTAGTTGAAATAAAATCAACGAATATACGAATGTAAAAAAATTATTATGGGTACAGATCTCAACAAATACATCAACAATTTAAGTATTGATGCCAAGGAGTCCTAAGGAGGGGTGAGGTTATTACTTTGACATACTCAAGCTATACAGATCTACTCAATATAGACAAGTTGTTCTTCATACGGTGCTATAGAATTCGGCTTTGCTCGTCGTGGATCTTTATTGTCGCTTACGTACGATTTCTGCGCTTTCTGTTCTCTGTATTTCCATAAAAAGAGCAGAGTAGCATATTGTCAATGTTGTTCAACAGTAGCTTCTACATCCACCAGGAAAGCCAGAATTGGTCAATGCTAATCATCAAGATTCAATAAAATAAAAAAGGATAACTCATCTGTTCAAGCAAATCAAACAAGTGTTCCTCCTATTTTAAATTGTCCCAAATAGATTATATTTCTGTTGCAACAATGAATCAACTGATGGGTCAAATTTCTACATGAGGAAGACCTATATGATAATTTCCAATAGATGAACCATATGTTGCATTACAGCAGATAGGTCATCTGTTGGTACAAATAAAAATGGTATGAAGAGCTGTTTGATTTGCTAAAACAGAAGACACATATGTCGCAACAGGTACTTTAGCTGGTGCAACAAGTTAGTCAACTATTGCAATAGATGCATATATCTGTTTGATAATTTTTAGCAGATGTGTCATGCATTGAAACATAAATGTGTCTATTTGTTAGTTGGAAGACATATATATTCACCTTTTTCGGCTTGTGTTGCTCTCCTTTGGACATTGTACATTGCTCAGTGCAACACATGTATAGAGGAGTTGCAATTTCGCTCTTTTGGATGCTTGATAATGCTTTGGAAATCACTTTCCTTCTCCTCTAAGCTTTAATCTCTAATGGAGTAGATGGGAATAAAATCCTCTTTAAGGAAATGAAATCCCTCTTAGATGTTAATTCCTTTACAGAAGCAGTTAATGCATTAATAGCATTAATAACTACATCATGTTTCGCCCTTCGGTTTTGACATTTCCATGCAAAACATTCGCTGGGAGAGAAAAAATCTATATAACCAGTATGAGCATACTCATAATAGTTTGTTTTAAATACTGTAAGAGGATCATCATTAGCACTAACAGCAGCACCACTACCACCACCAACAGCTCCATCACCACTAATTACATCAACAACAACAAGCCCACCTTCCAAAATTATTTCTCTTATAATGGTTATTGCTCCAATCAATTCTATTTTTATTCTGTTGATGACCTTAAGGTCCAATAAAGTTTGCACAAATCATAAAGTAAGAAAAAATGGCATCTTCAACTCTCGATTGATCGGAACTAGCGACGGATGAACAACCTAACATAAATCATTACATATATTAGAATGATGATTAGATTATTCAAAAAAATTATTAATTAAAATAAAAACTTAATTATAATTATACTTACTGCATCCTTCAGGGGGTTGTAGAGATCAAGAAATTTTGCATTTTTATCAGTTTTGGTAGACAACCATCTCAAGATTCTTGGATAAGAAACTTCTTCCTGGTAGTTCACCTGTTGTCTCAAATGATGAATGGCTTCAAATGCCCAAGCCTATAAAATAACGCCAATAAATCAAAACTATTATTGAGTGAAAAAAATGAATGATATCATAATAAAAGAAAGAAATGAAACATTTACCATGAAAGCCCGTGAAAAGCCATATAAGTTGATTGTCTTTGGCGCTAATGGAGTCAACAAATATTGGACAGTCATTTTGAAGCTTTCATAACCCCAAGGATAGCTGTTAAATGCCTCAAGATCCTCGGAGAGCTATATTAAACCAATGGTTATGTTGTTGTTAACATCTCTCGCCCAAAGAATATTATGTACAAACCAAATCAAGCAAAACGACTGCTTGTGCTTCTTTGAAAGTTCTTTACCTTTCAACACTTCTATCAAATTTTTATTTTTGAAGCTTGGACCATCAATGGACACCAAGTTAGCATGATCACACGACTTAACTTTGCCTTTTTTGGGTGTGCAGGGTACTTTTTTTTGGGTTAGAATAGGTATAACTTGAAAAGGAGGATAACATTTTAGTCCAGTAACTATGACAAACTTCTTCCAACCAAAACAAACAGGCATGCCACAGTAATTTATCCACACCTCATCCATCTTATCTTTGTTTTCATACATAAACCTATGCTTGAGAAATTTATATACCATTTTCATTTAGAAAAGAGCATTGTTTTCCTCCGACAAATCACAATATTTTCCAAAGAAGCTATCCCAGAAATAAGCATCCAATTTTTGTTCTCGAAGTATTTTTCTGAAGGCGTCGAAAGATTTTCTCATGGCTGACTTAACCACTAAATTACTCATTAAATCTGTGGCACCATCGCACTGTATTCTCAGAGGATACTGATCAATGCTGAAGGTTTTGACTAACTCTTTGGCGGAAGGGCTATTAGCATTTTAATCATCTCTTTTGAAACATTCCTCCTCCATGTGTTCATCATATTCTACACCTGACTGAGATAACGCTTGCAAAGCAAGCTCATAGAGTAGTGGATGTAGCCTAGCTGCTTCACTTGTTTCTTTTCTTGGACTTGATTTGGCTTCTATTCTTTTGGGAGCCATATTATCTAAAATTAATAGGAACATAAAAAAATATATTATAGTCGATTAATGCATCATTAAAAAGGATAACAGTAAATCTAACAAGCAAAACAGTAAAATAACAGTTCCAATAGATAACTTATCTGTTGCACCAAGTAGTATATCTGTTGCAACATATAACAAACCCGTTGCAGCGGATGAGCAATCTTTTACAACAATACAAAATGTATCACTCATCTTTTAAGACAGATGAATGGTCTGTGCAACAGATCACACATTATTGCAACATGAGTGATCTGTTGGAACAGTTAAATAACCTGTTGTAGCGGATAGTTATCTGTTGCAACAATACAAAATATATCACTTACTTATTGAGAAAAATAAATGGTCTGTGCAGCAGATCACACATCTGTTGCAACATCATATATTGTAATACATGAGTGATCTATTAGAACAGTTAAATAACCTGTAGCAACGGCTGAGTAATCTGTTGCGATAATGCAAAAATATCACTCATCTGTTGATAAAGATAAATGGTCTGTGCAACATATCACACATCTGTTGCAACATATGAGTGATCTATCAGAATAGTTAACTAACCTGCAGCAACGGCTGAGTAATCTGTTGCGACAATACAAAATATATCACTCATCCGTTGAGAAAGATGAATGGTCTGTGCGATAGATCACACATCTATTGCAACACACGACTGATATATTGAAACAGTTATCAATGGTCAATACTATTTAGATTTCTTCCAACATTAGGTCGTCTATCGCAACAGATGAATGATCAGTTGGAAAAATCATGTCTTGGACATGTCCTGTTGGAAGAGTTGATATGATTTTATTCAACAGGAGTTTCATCTGTTGCATCATATCATTGATGCAATGGTTCTTTCATTGCATCAGATTTTTATCCGATGCTTAATCTGTTGCAACATGTGGTTAATTTGTTGCATCATATGATACATATGTTGCATCAGATGATTAATTTGTTACATTAGAATTGTAATCTGATGGTTCCTCTGGTGCATCAGATGGTTTATCTATTGCATTACCTGACAAATCTGTTGCATCTGATGGTTAATATGTTTTACCAGATGGATAATCTGTTGGATAAAGTAAAAAATAATAGCACAATTTTGTTCAACAAAAAAACAACAATATCACTATTTTTACCAAGAACAGAAACAGAACAAATCAACCCAAATCGTTGTTTTATTTTTATAAACACAAACAACAAAAATCAAACTTTAAAAAAAGACAACAAACAACAAAAATCAAACTTCAAAAAAGGCAACAAACAACAAAAAATCATAATTAACTTCAAAAAGAGAAGAGAAGAAATACCAGAAATTAGGGTTTTGTTCAGACCACATTTTAAACTAAAGCAACAAATATTGAAATTGTTAATCAATACTATAAGAGAATGGCTCAAGTTTCTCATTTTCTTCAAAACTAAAAAGGCCATAAATTTTTACCTGTGAAAGAAGAAAAGGAACGAGGATGAATTCGAAGCTATTGTGGAGAGCAAGGATGTCACGTCGATTGAAGGTTGAAGAATTTAAAGTTATTGTTTCCGAAGAGCAAGGCTGTCACATCGATTAAAGGTTGAAGTCTAAAAGGAACTCGAAGCTCAACTATTTATCATCGGATGTTGAAGTCACTGAGGATTAGAAAGAGAAATTTGCAGAACTGTTGGTTGGGAGAGAGTTGAGAGAAATTGTCGAGAGAGAGAAGAGAGACTGATTGATTTGGATTGAAGTGGGGTGTGGGTTGGGTTGATTTGTATTTTTGAAAGATTAGAAAGTTTTGAAAATATTAATCAAGTCCACAATTTACTTAATCAAGTTTTCTAATGATGTTTGACCCTTTAAGTTGGTCAATGTCACCAATCCTTCATTCAAGACTTAAAAGACACCTTTTCTTCAATTTTCTCAACTAGCATGACGTGTAATACAATACAAAAATCAATTTAAAGTTAAACTAGATAGAAGTAGTTAAAGAAAATATGAAAATATGTATTTGATCATTAAAGAAAATAAAGAAAATATGAAAACTGAAAGTTTTTTTTTATAGTTACATGATTTTGTTTACTCATATAAATTTGGTTAGAAGTATGGGGAAGGAAAATAATATAAATTTGATTAGAAGTATGGGGAAGGAAAATATTAACAATCTAATAATTTTAAATTGTGGATGATTGTTTTTTACTTATTTAAATTTGATTACAAGTGGGGGGGGGGGGTGGGAGAAATATAAACAATATAATATTTTAAAATTGTGAATAATATATATATATATATATATATATATATATATATATATATATATATATATATATATATATATTATAATTACATGATTGTTTTCATAAAGATTTGGTTAGAAGTAGGGGCGGAATTTTTTTAAAAAACAAATTGAGGGGTGGGGGTGGAGGAGGTGGGTGGAAAGAAAGATAAACTCAGATGACAAAGAAAAACATATTGAACAACATATTATTGATGTAATTTGGTCAAGTGACCTACATATTGAAAACTAATATCAAAAATATTAAAAACTATTGGGAGAAAATCTCCCCCTAAAAGAGACTTTTAAAGGACTACATTATGGATGCTATTATGTTATGGCATGAGAAAGGGGGTCTTCTATTTATAGATGTCCAAAACCTTTCCTCCAAGAAAGAGGTTAGCCAAATATGGAAAAGAATTATATTTTTTGTATCAGGAAAAGTTAAAGTAACTATGGTAACTTTTATTTTCCTTCTAATAAAAAATAAAACTTAAATATAGTAAGAAAATCTGGGCAAAAACCCTAACAAATCTCCCCTTTTTGGCTTGATTTTCTTCACTTGATTCGTCTTCTCTTCATATCACGTGCATGAATTTCGTTCTTGATATAATCTTCATAACTGCTGCTTGCCATGGTTAAAAATAAGGTTTAAAATATCATGGTTAAAAATTAGTTTAAAAGTAATATTTTATTTTTATTTTTAAAGATGCAGCAGCAGGAGTGTTGAAAATATGGTTGAAACTTGTTCTCCATATGTAGTTCAACAAAAATCTTCATTATCATCCAAATTGTTGCAGCTTGATTTTGAAATCGCTTTGAACCTGTTTAATCTCGTCTCACCACACCATTGGACCATTGAATCGTAAGCTCTGGTACCACTTGTTGGGTTCAAAATCGAGAGGGCGTCATGCGGAAGTTATTAGTTGCAAACCACAAAGACAATAACTCAGATGACAAAGAAAAACATACTAAAAAACATATTATTGATGTAATTTGATCAAGTGACCTACATATTGAAAACTAATATCAAAAATATTAAAAACTATTGGGAGAAAATCTCCCCCTAAACGAGACTTTTAAAGGACTATATTGTGGGTGCTATTATGTTATGGCATGAGAAGGGGGGTCTTCTATTTATAGATGTCCAAAACCTTTCCTCCAAGAAAGAGGTTAGCCAAATATGGAAAAGAATTATATTTTTTTCTTTCAGGAAAAGTAAAAGTAATTATGGTAACTTTTATTTTCCTTATAAGAAAAAATAAAACTTAAATATAGTAAGAAAATCAGGGCAAAAATCCTAACAAAATTGAGGAGCGGGTGGAGATGGTGGTAGGGGTGGGAGGTGGGTGAGGGTATAGAAAAAAATTATTTTGTTTTTATATTTTATTAAGAAACAATATCATAATTGTTTTTTTTTAAGATAATAGAATTTAACATGCTCGAACAAGACATCTCAACATGAATATTAAAAATATTATTTTAATATTATCCGCGCATTGCGCGGGTACGTACACTAGTATATATATAAAAGAAAAACTTAACCAAGACAAGATGCCAACTGTCAAGCTATTAAAGTAGCCACGTGGCAGATTTTAAGACAACACTTAATATTGTTGTAATAAAAATTTTAAATTAAAGAATATTAAATATTTGAATTTGAAAATAATAATAATGCTGGAAGAAAAAAAAATATTTTCAATAAGTTAAATCTCGAAACTATAATTAAAGAGTCCTAAATATTAGTTAATGATATTTTTCAACCAAAAACGTGGGTTAGTAAAGTAAGCAGTAACTTTCAGCAAATAATCCTCAGCTAAAAAGATCTTTTAACTAAATAACAATTTGAATTTTTATTGATTATAACTACCTCCATAATTTTAGAGTTTTAATTTGATCTCAACTCTTAGTGATTATCATGACTTAATTTGAATTTAAAATAATGTTATCCTAACTGCTTATCATTATCTCTGCAATTCAAAAATAAACTACAACATTGCTATAAAATCTCATATCGATGTATTTCAAATTTAGAACCCAAAAAGAAAAACACTATTTCATCAATTTTTTAAAGGGTCAGTAAGCAACAACTTTCAACAACATAGTAACATTAAAAAAAAAGCGTAAATATAGTGACTCCAAAAAAATAAAAACCGTGAGTCAATAACTTTGAGCAAGTTTTGAGCAGTTTTTTTAACTCAAATAATCCTCAACTAAAAAGATATTTTAACCAGATAACAATTTGAATTTTTATTGATTATAACTACCTCAGTAATTTTAGAGTTTTAATTTTATCTCAACTCTTAGTGATTATCATGACTTAATTTGAATTTAAAATAATGTTATCCCAATTGCTTATTAGTATCTCTGTAATTCAAAAATAAACTACAACATTACTGTCACGACCCAAACTACTGGACCGTGCGGGCACCTATGTTATTCTAAGTAGCTAGGAGAACCCTTACTACCCAACTAAAAATATGCGAAAGACTTATGTTTTAAGAAAATACTGAATTAAATATAATAACGTAAATTAAATATTAATAAGTAAACTTTTCAAAAATTTCTTACAATTGTCGTTCACTATCCCAAGACTTAGCCAGACATGTACAAGAGCTATCTACTACAGCACAGACTGACAATAAAATAAATAATACAAAAACTTTAACATCTGTCAGGAAGAAAGTGCAGAAGTTAGTGCTGAATAGTGTCATCCATCTAGTAACTGCAAATTAACCTGCATCCAGTCTACACTCCACGAAGGAATGTAGAAGAGTATAGTCAGTACAACCACACGTACTGGTAGGCATTATCGGCCGACCGTGTTAGTCCATATAATCATAAAATAGAATTAAAATAAATAAATCATGACATTTTGAATGGAATATAATTCAGCTAAGGTTGTAATAACATTATTACTTTACCTATATAACTTACATCATCCAACTACTCTTCTAACTCCATCCATATTATATTTATTACCAATATACTCTAGCCTCATTAATTCACAAAATCAACCACAATCCAACGCTAATACATCACTATTCCTCTTTATTCACCTTATTTTTTCATTACTCATATTCACAAGAATAAACTCGTAATTATAAACAAGCCACACTAAGCTCTCAGGCTAATAACCAAATGCTCTTTTATGATATTAAAGAATGATAGCTAGCAATTTTGGAAAGTCATGATTAAAACACGTATAAATGAAGCAAGTCAACCAACATATAAGTAAGTACAAAGTTTCATTTTTTCAAATACATATCACATAATCAAATACCCAACGAATCAATAATATAAGAATAACATATCACAGAGTGCTCACAAACAAGTCACATAACCATCAAGAGTATCAACCATTCCTTAAACATCCACAAACTCAACACAAATATGTACACACATGCTGTGAGACTCATTTTTACCCAAATAGTCATGATCTGCCGGAAAAATCTATGTTTATGTACCGTACCGGCATGGTACCCGATCCAACATATACATATCCGTACCGGCGTGGTACCCGATCCAACATATACACATTCGTACCGACATGGTACCTGATCCAATATATACACATCCGTGCTGGCATGGTACCCGATCCAACATATACACATCCGTACAGACGTGGTACCCAATCCTACAAATACACATCCGTACCGGCGTGGTACCCAATCCAATATATACACATCCGTACCGGCGTGGTACCCGATCCAACATATACACATTCGTATTGGCATGATACTCGATCCAACATATACATATCCGTACCGATGTGGTGCCCGATCCAACATATACACATCTGTACCGGCATGTTACCCGATCCAACATATACACATCCATACCGGCATGGTACCCGATCCAACATATACACATCTGTACCGACGTGATACCCGATCCAACACATACGCATCCGTACCGACGTGGTACCCGATCCAACATATACATATCCGTACCAGCGTGGTACTTGATCCAAAATATATATATCCATATTGGCGTGGTACCTGATTCAACATAAACAAGTGTTATCAATATTAAATTTACACAAGCTCATAGCATACAACACAATGTACTAAGTTTACAAGTACACTTAAAGTCATGTGATAATTCCATCAAGTAAATTTTCAATAATTCTTTATACACGCATTAAAAATCCAAACATCAACAATATCAAGCATGTCCGAATACCAATCAACAAGTATTCATATCATTACTTTAAGGAGTTATCATTATCAAACAAGCCATTTATATGCACAATTCAATAAACCATAATTATCACCAATTTGGCCTCTCATGGGCATCAAATAGATATAGTATTTTTATCAATATCAAAACAAGAATATCATAACATAAATCACTATTTAATTCTTACGCATACAAGTCACTATTGGAGCCTTAATTACTCATTATTATTAAAAATATCATTAACTTTTTAAATACTGCAACTTGGGTTCTAACCTCACCACCTATAACTAGCATATTCACTCGTATCATTATCCTCTACCTCTTTTCACATAATACAATCATCATGCTACTTTAAGTCATCTATTCTCCTCATCATATTTTTGCACGATACATACAACTAAATACCATTACAAGTCAACTAGATTCATCATTAGAACAACTAAAAAAAATATCATGTTCATATATTACATTTACAACAATCTCTTTTTGAGCACATAACACATAATATCATAAATATCACATAATTATGATTTTTGAGATTAAAGTTAAGTACTCGCATCTTTATCCACCTCAATTCCATGCCCGCAGTCCTAGACATATTTTCTCCCATCAATTCTAAATTATGAAAATACAAATTAACACAATCTTCTATTCATTAAACCTAGCCCACTTGGACGCCAAGCTTTTGGAAGAAGCAAGCTGCAACAAGGATGCTCCTCCTTTCTTTCATGTCTTGGAACATTCAATCATCTAAAATCAAGCAATTATAGAGTAATTAAATATTTACTCTTCAAACAAATATCTTGGGGATTCAAACCCACTAATTCTACCCTTAATTCAAGGTCCACATCATTCTCCAAGGTTAGTTAGCCATTAATTAGCTCTTTCAAGCTTAACCTATCTCCATTAATGGATTTTTTATGCTAAATGTCTCATCTTTACGAAATTCAAGGTTCCTAACCATCAAAATTCATAATATAGTTTATGAAATTCATGTTAGAAATATTTAATTTATAGTTGAGAATCAGCTCTAGGTCATATTAAAAGTACCCATGAGTATTCCCCAAAAGAATTCCACCATTAAAGGTCTTTCTCAGGATTCTAAGATGTTAAAAAGATTAAAATACGAAGAAAATAATGGAAAAGCTTACCTCAACGAAGGAATTTCACCTTAAGCCTTGGGAAATCACTTCTCTGGGATTGAGAAATGAAATTTGGGGGTTTTGGACTTAAAATACGGCTGAAACTGATTTAAATACCATTAGAATTTTTGCTACAGCGAAATCCCGTTTCAGCCCGGTTAGTGCTCTGTAAAATAGTCATAACTTTTTACTCCGAATTCAGATTGTGAAACGGTTTGTTGAGATGGAAAGAAGACTCAGAGATCTTTAATTTGATAGGTGATAGATTTTGTAACTTCTTATATTCTAAGAGATATGATCGTTTAAAGTTGGCCCTAATAGAAATCCGTATCGAAAAGAAAGTTTTATACTTTTTTTTAAAAAAATTGGGGGTAGGGGAAGGGGAATGAGGGAGGGGATTACAATGTTGGGAATCGAACCCTCACCAACAAGGTAAAAGTTCAGGTAACTAACCAACTAAGCTACTAAGATTTCCCAAGTTTTATACTTAACTTTGTGTTAGGGATATTGTACAACCTTAATTCACACCTAAAGAAATTTCAAACTAAAGTATTGATATTATCACTTATGAATAATTAAATTATCGGGCTTGAGTCTATCTAGATACATCCGAAGGCTAAAATCTTCGTCGGAAAATTTAAGGTGACATAATAAATAAAATATTGGCAAATATGGACCCAAATTAATATTGAGGAATGAATTTATTATGAATAATTTAGTAACGGCGAAATGGGTCGTTACAATTACTATAAAATCTCATATCAATGTATTCCAAATTTAGAACCCGAAAAAGAAAAACACTATCCAATATCTATCCAAAAAATGTCTATTAAAATTGACTCAATACGTGAAATATCAAATATTAAGATGCAATGGAATTAGAAGGTTTCTCTATAGTGCGTTTGTGACAGATGTCAGAACATGAAAATCCCAACAAGATATTATCATTAGAAATGCTTTTGCAGAATGATAAGATATACATACTTCACTGTCTTTTTCTCTAAATGATGTGAATAATTTTGAGCATGAAATCGTACTTAAAAAGTAAAAAATTCATGGATTATGTATGTTCGTGTTCAATTGGTTAAAGAGCAGGAGAAAAAAAAGATAAAGTATAGCTTCCAATGTGGAGTATGGAATTGGAGATGACGGTGAATTAAAAAAATTCAGACAACAATCGCTGATTACTTGCCATTTCTAAATTAATAATCAACATAGATAAAATATTTTATTACATATTTTGTCTGCTTTGGCGGAAACTTTTTGCCAGATTTTTAATTTATGGACTGAGCTTTGTTTTTTAATTTTGGATCAATTATCTTTGCTAAAATAAAATCATAATCTTGAAGAAGAAAATACATTTTATATTATTATTTCTTTAAAAAATAATAATTTATAGAAACCCACAAAGACCTCTTTTTAAATGAATCTTACTCTTTTATTTTGTCATTCCTTAAACTTTTTTTTTTTTTTTTAAATTCAATATAATTAATCATAAAATAAAAAAATATTTAGTAAATAATTTGACTCATCCATGCCACTACCATTAAAACATAGTTTATTTTCACTATTCTATTTAATGGTGTTTTTAGTATCACAAATGACTAAAAAATGAAATAAAAACTCAATGATCATTTTGTGTCAATAGTTTCAAACGAGTTTTAATTATGTTCCCTTATTATTTCTTAATCAAATAATAATATATTAATCAAATAACAAATAAATTAATCATATTATATTATACATAAATGTACAATTATTAATTATACTAGAATAAGACATTACAATCTACAATTTTTTTAAATAATATGTTTTATACACGCATCGGATACGTATACTAGTGTTTTGTAAACAAATCCTTTTCTCATTGTCTCCAAATTTGTCAATCTATATATAATTTATAGGAAGGTCATAGTGAGGGTGATGTGGCACCTCTCTATGGCCTCCATTCATATTTATCTATTACCTCCTTTTTTTGAAGTTTTTATTATTTTAAATTAATATATTATGTATTAAAAATTCAAAAGCTACCTCACAAAAGACACCTCTTAAATTCTCTTAAATACATTTTAATGTATTTATTGAATTTTAATTAATGTTATACTTCATATGAGTTATAATTTTTTTCACCTTCCACACTTTTACTATTCTCATAAATTCACATTGAATCTTATTTATAGGTAATGGATGAATGTCAAAATATGTTTTCAATCTTCAAATATTATTCTTTTCTATTGAGTTTTATTTGTTTAATTTGGTATTAGTGATTCCTATTTTCACTTTTATTGTAGGAAATTTACAGGAAGTTTGTTAATGCAATAAATATTGATAATATGGACATAACATCATCCATAAGGTATCCAACTTTTTATTTTAAAATTTGCATTTTAAGCTCTAACTATTTGTCTTAGAATTCTGATGAAGTTTATATTTTCATGAGGAGATCGATGGAGCTTTTAATTTTTTAATTTTAATTTTTACATTTTAAGCTCTAAGTATTTGTCTTAGAATTCAAATGAAGTTCATATTTTCATGAGGAGATCGATCAAGCTTTTAGTGTTCTTCACATTATTTATTTTCTTCTATTATATTGGGAATGTTCTGAGTAAGCAGTGTACTAATCAAAAGGTAGCTCCTACTCATCAATTGCCACAACACTTTCTGTTTCAACTAGACGATAAAATCTAAAAAAAATAAAAGAGATGTTTACTGGCTATCATTTGATAAACAACCGTTGATTTAGCCTCATCTAATTTGGACAAATATGATCGTGGTTATATACACCTTTTGTACTGAAAAAAATTGACTTTTAGTCTATTACAAATATTACTTTTGATATTCAAATTGTTAGTAAACATAAATATTTATTTTTCTTTAATTGCAGAGTGTTAAGATTACACAGTTAATAGTGCATATATTTTCTGTTTTGTAACTTATGATAACATTAAGAGATTATTAAGAGAAATCTTAATTATGAGTATTGTGAACTATTTATACAAAAATTAAAAGAAGTATTCAATAATTTTCTTAAGTAGGATATCATATAGTAGCATTTGTATCTTTTTTAAAATTGAACATGCAATTGATAAAAAGTCATTGTTCAAAACATAAAATTTAAATAACATATATATATATATATATATATATATATATATATATATATATATATATATATATATGTTATTAAGAGAAATCTTAATTATGAGCATTGCGAATTATTTATACAGAAATTAAAAGAAGTACTCAGCCATTTTCTTAAATAGGATATCATATAATAGCATTTGTATTTTTTTCCAAAATGAACATGTAATTGATAAAAAGTTATTTTTTAAAATATAAAATTTATATATACACACACACACACAAAAGGTAATGTGAGACCTCTCTACGAACAACTTTTAGATTTATTAGTTTAACTAGTAGGTGTACGTGCCTCGCGTGTGTATATCACTTTAATAAATTCAAACGTTACACTAAATAAGATAGTTATTTAAATTGATAAAGATGAGTGTAATAATCAAATTCAACATCTTTTGAATATGTAAATATGAAAAATTTATTTAATTAAACCTAATCTTTACCAAAAAAAATTTTCAAAGTCAATCAACCTTCATTTACCTCCTGTAAACTACAACACGATGATAGAACATGAAAACAATACAATTAAATCTAACTTTTACACAAAAATTTTCTCAAAGCCGACAGACATTCATCTACCATCTGTAAACTACAACAAAATAATATGATAATAGAGATGTCAAAACAATATATCTAACCCTAAGCTTTACACAAAAATTTCTCAAATTAGAGATATTTATCTACGACCTACAAACTACCACAAAACAATATACTAATAGAGATATTAAAACAATATAGTTAAACCTAACTTTTACCTTAAAAAATAATTCAAAATCCGACCGACATTCATCTACTACTTGTAAATTAAAATAAAATAATACGATAATAAAAATATCAAAATAATGCAATTAAAACTAACCTTTACACAAAAAAATTTTCAAAGCCAACGGACATTCATCTATGATCTGTAAACTACAATAAAACAATATGATAATGATCGTAAGGCTCCAGTCTTCGATGAAAATAATTTTGGGAAACTTACATAAATCCCTGAATCTTAAAGTGATATTATATAAAATCCCGACTATTTTGGTAATTACATTTTATTTCGATTTTTGGAAATGGTGATACATATGTTATACGGCGATACATATAGAAAAATTGATAATTTGAAACTGACAAAGATATTTATTTAAGGAAATAATAGATTCTCTTTTATTCTATTGAGCAAATCACGTATAATCAGTTATACAATGAATTAATCAGATTCAAAAAAAATTCAATACCCTAATTTCTGTCAATCCCAATTCAATCTAATATGATCCCTCCACTTTCTCTGCTGACCCACCTTCCATGGAAGCTACACAAAGTACTAAACCGTAAGTGTTCTGTCACCCCAATTTTGTAGCTACACGAAGTACTAAACCATAGAGAACCCAATTTTATACAAATGCATCTTAATAAAGATGAAATGAACAACATCAATAGAAGGGTTGTTAAATTGTACTTTGAATTTTCCTATATATTGCTCAGGTGTTCTATTTCGAAGCAACCACCATTGCATGTCGGGGCCCACTGTCATTGCCTCTAAGCTCCTCGCTGCCTAGAATGCTACTGGAATTGAAATTGCCTGACACTGCGGTGCCGATGTTGCGAATATCCAACCCAGTTGATGTCTTCTCCGATAACGGCCCACTCTTCTACCGATTCACCTTCGTTGATTATTATTTGAATTAATATTTGGTAGCAGGTGATTACTATGTGATACATCTGAAATATGTGTGATACATTTGTTTGAAGTTTGAAATGTATCACCCATTAATATCATATGAATCACCCAATAATTGATGACGCCGATGGAATGATTTTTTTGGTAGGCTGTTATGGAGATTTTCGGTGATGAGTGAGTCATTTTTTAGTGGACCAGGTTCACCGGAACAGTGAGCTCCGGTGATAAGGATGGCTGCTTCATTTTTAAATACAGTGTGAACAAAATGTATCACCCATTAATAACATATGAATCATCCAATAATTGAAATAAATAATTGTATCTATTCTATGAATCACCATAATACCATATATATCACTCATTACTATCATATGAATCACCCAATAATTGAAATAAATAACTGTATCTACCATACCCATTAATATCATATGTATCACCATAATAGCCATATAATGATATCATATTTATCATTCATATGAATCACCATTAAAAGAATAAACATGTATGAATAACTAAATAAATTTATATATGTACCAATAGATTCTTTTTTTTAAATGGGAGAGATTTTAGGAGAGGAAAAAAAAGTTGCATGCGTTAATGGGGGAGAAAAAATCAGGAACGAAGATAATTTAAGCGTTAATGGAGGAGAAAAATTAGGAAGAAAGATGATTTAATTGTTGATAATTAGGGAGATATTTTAGGAAAGGAAATCTTTGGAAAAAAAATAGCTTGAATGAGTTAATGGTGGATTAAAAATAGGATGTGGGGTTTTGTTGATATATATCAAGAGTAAAGTTGAAAATCGGGATTTTATGTAAATTTTTAAAAAGTAAGGGATACTAGGTAATATAGTCTCTTAAGTTTGGGATTTGTATAATTTATCCAATAATTTTTGCCTGAGAGAAAATTTTGACCATAAAGGACGACTTAAATGAAAAACAAAAAAAGAAATATAGTAGAAGTAGAAAATAAATTTGTTGTTTAAATATGACAATTGCTTTATACACATACGTTGAATTGCTTCATAATAAAGTATAATATGACAATTTCTTTATATAGACACACGTTGAAATAAAGTTTTGAATAATTTATACACATTTTTAGACCTTTTTCCCCCAAAAATAAAGCAATTGTCCAAAAATAGGATAAATTTATTGTTTTAGTGTATATGTTGAGTTCTATTTTAAACAAGTTGTACAATTCTAGACTAACTGATACAAAAGATCAAACTTACAACAAAGAATCAAGAAAACAACAAGAACAACATCACTAGAGAATCAAAGGTCTCACTCAGCCTCTCTAGGTTTTCAAGGCAACAACGACAATATTCAACAAGATAGATAAATAGCACAAGATTGCAATAACTATAGTGAATCGAAAGAGCCCCACACGGCTTCACTATATCAAGATACAAACAACAAGATTACAAAATAATGGATAGTAACTTGACACAAAATATCCTAGAATCTAAGAACCCTAACATGAAGATTAGGACCCTAAGACTAAAAGATATTTACACCAAATTCTTACTTGAATCAAGAGGAACTCATGAACCTCATGACCCCCAAGTTTCTAGCCAAAGAACAACAAAAGTGTTACTACACTTTGTTGTCTAGTTTTGAATTCACTCTCAAGAACAAGAGAGAGAAGTTCTCAAAATATTACAATACTTGTGTTTCTTCAATAATAGGAATGAACTAAGTCCAAGAAATTGCCCTATTATTGTCTATTTATAGTACTCCACAAAATGAAAGGAAAATGACCATTCTAGCCTTGGTCTTGAGTGGCTTTGGAGTGTAATTAAAAAAAAGTGTTACTACACTTTTTTTGAAGTGTAATAAACTTACACTTCAAAGCCCCTCTTTACACTTCAAAATATGGAATCCCTTAGATGGATTAATTACACACCCACACACGGCCATTTGCATGAACATGGCTTGGAGTTTTTGTAACTCCCGAGCTTGGCTACGTGTGAATGGTCTTGAACTAGTTGCACTTGTATCATCCTCTCCATCTTGAAGGGAATTTGTCCTCAAATTCGGTGGATGTTCATCCTCAACCGTGGTAATAGGAGAGAGGTCACATAAGTTGAAGGTGTTGTGCACTTGATATTCCAGAGGAAGGTCAATTTTGTAGGCATTATCATTGATTTTTTCAAGTACTTGAAAGGGACCATCACCCCTCGGCATCAACTTGGTTTTCCTTTGTGAAGGAAACTGGTCTTTTCTAAGATGCACCCAAACCCAATCACCCGGTTCAAGAATAAGCTTTCTTCTCCCCTTGTTTGTTTTCTTAGCAATCTCTTGATTTTTCTTCTCAAGATTTTGCCTCACTTTCTTATGCAATTTCTTTATGGCTTCGGCCTTCTTGCTTCCATCTAAGCTAATCATAAGATCACTTGGTAAAGGAGTTAAATCCAAAGGGGTGAGGGGGTTGATGCCGTATACACACTCAAAGGGAGTCATTTCCATACTTGAATGTATAACCCGATTGTATGCAAATTCCACCAAAGGTAGGTGGTCCTCCCATGAAGTCATTTTACCTTTAACCATTGATTGTAACATAAAACCCAAAGTCCTATTTACAACCTCGGTCTGGCCATCGATTTGTGGGTGGCAAGATGTAGAGAATAGCAATCTAGTGCCAAGCGTACCCCACATTGACTTTCAAAAGTGACTAAGAGTCCCTATCACTTACAATGGTCCTTGGAACACCATGCAATTTGACAACATTTTCAACAAATAAAGAAGCCACACTTGACGCATCTTCACTTTTTGAACAAGGAATGAAGTGTGCCATCTTATAAAACCGATCAACTACAACAAAAATGCTATCCCTACCTCATTTAGTCCTCGGAATCCTAATAAAAAATCCATAGATATACCAAGCCAAGGACGTAAAGAAATGGGAAACGGGGTATATAACCCGTGAGGGAGGAGCCGAGACTTGGCTCCTTTATAATCTACACATTGGCTGCAAATCCTAGTCATATCCTTGTGCATTCTAGGCCAACAGAATTGCTCCTCCAATATCCCGAGGGTCTTATCAATCCCAAAATGACCCATTAGGCCGCCATCGTGTGCTTCTCTCACAAACAACTCTCTCCAAGAGCTAGAAGGTACACATAATCGTCTACCTTTAAACAAGTAACCATCAAACTTGGCATAGGGATTTGAACCCCTATTCGAAACCCACTTGTCCTTACCCAATTCCTCGCATTCCCTAAAGATAGAAGCAAAGTGTGGATCCTCGGGATACAATACCTTTAGGCTTTCAAAACCCATTAACTTTGAAGAAAAAGTGGACACAAGTACATGTTTTCTAGACAAGGCATCGGCAACCACATTGTCCTTACCCTTCTTGTATTGAATAACATAAGGGAAGGTTTCTAGAAACTCAATCCATTTGGCGTGCCATTTTTTAATATTGTCTTGTGCCCATAAGTGTTTCAAGGATTCATGGTCCGTCCAGATCACAAATTCCTTGGGCCACAAGTAGTGTTGCCAATTGTCCAATGCTCTAATCAAGGCATATAACTCTAAATCATATGTGGAGTAGTTTAGAGTAGCGCGTAGAGTAGTGCCCTTGAGCTTTTCACTTAAATAAGCAACGGGTTTTAGTTTTTTAATCAAAACATCCCCTATGCCTACTTTACTAGCATCACATTCAACTTCGAACATCTATCAAAGTTGGACAATTGTAACAAAGGCGCAGAAATGAGCATAGGTTTCAAAGCTTCAAAAGCCTTAGCTTTCTCTTCACCCCACTTGAAGGGTTGGTCTTTCCTAATGACCTCGGTCAAAGGGGCGGCTATGGTGCTAAATCCTTTGACAAACCTTCTATAAAAACTGGCCAACCCGTGGACGCTTCTTACTTCACCAATGGTTTGGGGGATTGGCCAATTTTTGATAGCGTCTATCTTGGATTTATCCACTTCGACCCCTCTTGAACTAACAACAAAACCTAAGAAAACAACTTCATTAACACCAAAGGAACACTTTTCAAGATTGGCATACAACTTCTCTTTTCTAAGCACATCAAAGACATTTTGTAAATACAATACATGCTCATCTATGGACTTGCTATATACCAAGACATCATCAAAATAAACAACAACAAACTTTCCAATAAAAGGCTTCATCACATGATTCATAAGCCGCATAAAAGTACTTGGAGCATTAGTTAGGCCGAATGGCATAACCATCTATTGATAGAGGCTAAATTTGGTCTTGAAGGTGGTTTTCCATTCATCACCAGGTTGCATACGAATTTGGTGACGACCACTCTGAAGATCTATCTTGGAAAATATATAAGAACCATTCAACTCATCAAGCATGCCATCTAATCTAGGAATAGGGTGAAGATATTTTACCATAATCTTGTTGATGGCTTGATAGTCCACACACATACGCCAAGTTCCATCCTTCTTTAGCA
Source organism: Capsicum annuum (assembly GCF_002878395.1). Lineage (NCBI taxonomy): Eukaryota > Viridiplantae > Streptophyta > Magnoliopsida > Solanales > Solanaceae > Capsicum > Capsicum annuum. Next base: position 223,214,693 of record NC_061122.1, on the reverse strand, counting down.
CTAATGATACCGGAACCGCACATGGACTCATGCTCTCTTTGATGTACCCTTTGTTGAGAAGTTCTTCAACTTGTCGTTGTAGTTCGTTGGTGTCCGTAGGGTTGCTTCTATAAGCCGGTTTGTTTGGCTATTGTGAGCCCGGCACAAAATCAATTTTATGCTAAATACCCCGAAGTGGGGGAAACCCTTGCGGGAGTTCTTTGGGAAAAACATCTTCATAATCCTGCAACATAAGAGAAATCAAAAGAGAAATAGAAGAATTAGTAGGGTTAGTGTTAAAACAATGTGCCAAAAGAAGCTAGGGTGTGTCCTCATCATGATCCACAAAGAGCTCCTTCTTTCTAACCAATATCACCATATTTTATTTTCCATTTGATGTTGAGGAAGCCCCAGATACCCCCACTACCCCACCTACGGGTTCCCCCTTCTTTTCTTTATTTCCAGATTTCTTCCTCTTTTCTTTCAATTCCCTCATCCTTTGATGCAACTCGTTCACTTGTGAAGGCAAAAATAGATGAAGTGTGACCTTTCGGCCATCCCTCTCAAGTGTATATTGATTAGACCTCCCATCATGTTTGGTAGACCTATTATATTACCAAGGTCTACCTAATAACAAGTGACACGCTTGCATTGGTATTGCGTCACAAAGCACTTCATCATGGTAGTTTCCTACCTTAAACCGTATCACACATTGACTCATGACTTTCAATTCACCATATTCATTCAACCATTGCAACTTATAAGGGCTAGTATAAAGTGTAGTGGACAATTTCAAGAAGTTTACTATAGCAACACTAACAACATTTGCACAACTACCACTATCTATCACCAAAGTGCACACACTACCCTTCACAAGACACTTAGTATGAAATAGATTCTCCCTTTGGCTAGGATCATCTATTGACTTACTAATCATGGCACACCTCACTATAAAGTTTGAAACAACACACTTTCCTTCTTTTGGATAAACATCTTCCCCATCATCATCATCATGTGGCTCACCCTCAGTTTCCTCTCCATCTTGAAGCTCGGCCTTATTTTCCTCTCATTCAACACCTACTTCTTCACCAAGGAAATACAATCTACATTCCCTTAGGATTACATTGCGTCGGTTAGGGCATTCGTTGGCTTTATGCCCCTAACCTTGGAACTTGAAGCATTGGAACCCTTTAGGATTAGGATACTCGTGAACTTCTTGCCTCAGAGGAATTTTGGGGACTGTTTTGGTCTCGGAAATCCTATTAATGATGGGTTGGTCCTTATTTTTGGGCCAACCCAAAGAGTATTGAACTATATCCTTGCCCCTTGGCCAACCCGAGGTCGATTGGCCCTTTGTTTTGAACGACGACCTCTCTTTAAGTTCTCTTTCCATCTTAAGAGTCGCTTGGAAAATACCTTCGACGGTATCAAACTTATAAAGTGTCAAATGAGTGGAGATCTCTTTATTCAATCCACACTTGAACCGAATGATGTCATGACTAATTTGTTCTCCACGATGATCTAGATTCAACATGAGTTGTTAAAACTCATCATAATATGCCATCACACTTCTATTCCCTTGTCACAAATTGTACAACCTAGCAAGTAACTCATGATGATAACTTTCGAGAAGATACCGTTGCCTCATTAGATACCTCAACTAAAACTATGGTGGTGGTTGTCCATCAATCAACTCATTAACAAACCGTTTGACGTATTACCACCATGTGTTAGCATAACCTTCAAAGTGAGCTATCGCTTAACAACTCTTCTTCTCTTCTGAGAAATCATTCACTTAGAATACTTTATCTCACCCTTAAAGATAGGTAGGCTCAATTTGATGGTATTGATGCCTGCGTCTCTCTCTTGGAGTTGGTTTCCTCTTTCTCTATACCTTTGATATCTTCTTGGATCCACACATCCCCCTATCATCTTATTTTACCTCATGTCAGCCTCATCAAAGGATCCATACCCTTCATAATCTGCTCTAACATATTCATCAAAGGATCCATACCCTTCATAATCTGCTCTAACATATTCCTCAAAGTGGACGGGATGGTTTTGGATGTTTGGAACTTAATTTAGAGGAATTGTATTTTGTGGAGGTGGTGGTATTTGGTTTAGTGGAGCTCGGAAGGGAGGGTTTGGATTTAGTGGAGGTATTGGACGTCCAAGTCCTTCTTGCGGAACTTGAGGAGTTTGGGAATGGGTTGGCCTATTAGATTCTTGAGTTGCGGGGTTATGGGTCGTTTGGCTTGTGGCATTTAGTGGAGCTAGTGAAGGATTTGGCAATTGTGGCCATGTTTTAGGAGTAACGGTGGCAGAGGAATTTCTATCATGTCCACTTGAGGAAACATGTTGAGGAGTAGAAGGGTGAGAGTTTCTTTGAATCTCCACTTGTTCTAACCTCCTACTAATAGTCGTTACTTCTCCCCTTATGGTTCCTACTTTCATACTCAACCTTTCAAGAGTTCGGGTCATAGCCTTAAGAGTGACCCTCATATTCTCCATTTCATTAGAATCCATGTTTTGAGATGTGGTTCTCTCCATTCTCAAGGTATCACCTACACAAGCAACAAGCAAGTTAGTTTAAAACCTCTTCTCACTCACACTCTCTAGGTTCACTCACACTCAAGCTCCACAAGTGTAGTAGATTGGCTAGTAACCCGTGAATCCTTAAGGTATGAGTATGTTTTTTTTCCAAAATGGATTCTTGTTTGAAACTCAAAGAATTCTCGTCGGACTAGATCTAAGATTTACAACATATTCAAACGATAAAAGTACACAAACAAATGTTGACACAAACACAAAGCTTCAAAGGACTAATTGACAAGCTAGTAAGAATGTACTAGTTTGTTAATTAGTTCTCAAGTCAATTATATGAAACTGATATGGATGAGAAGTTCACAATAATGGAACAAATCATTGAAGTTTTTAAGAAATTTGTCGAGGATAAAGATCTTCAAATCGCTCAACTGATGGACAAGTTGGAGTCCTTCGCCCCTGGAGAATCGATCCACGACCCTGCTTATCCACCCGACTTTACTTCGCAAAATAAGGATGTCGATAATTCACCTAGCAAGACTAAATCTCAAAAAGAGAAGTAGTCTACTTTGGTTGCTACTCTAACAGTTCAACAACTGCATGATATAATTACAAATACCATCAAGGCACAATATAGTAGTCCATCACAAAGTTTTGTAGGATACTCAAAGTCGTATTCTAAGCAAATCGAGGGATTACCGATGCCAATTGGATGTCGACCGCCAAAGTTTGAACAATATGATGGAAAGGGAAATCCAATGCAACACATCGCTTATTTCTTTGAGACTTGTAGCAGTGCTGGTACACATGGTGATCTTCTTGTCAAGCAATTTGTTCTCTCTTTGAAAGGAAAGGCTTTTGATTGGTACACGGACTTGGAGTCTGAATCAATTGATTGTTAGGAGACACTAGAAAGTTAGTTCCTGAATCATTTCTATGGCACCCGTCGTACGGTTAGCATGATGGAGTTGAAAAACACAAGATAAAGTAAAGATGAGCCTGTAGTGGACTATATAAATCATTGGTGAACATTGAGCTTTGATTACAAGGATCAACTTTCTGAAACTTCTGCGGTTAAAGTTTGCATTCAAGGGATGCATTGGGGCCTTGTGTATATCCTCCAAGGAATTAACCCTCGAACTTTTGAGGAATTAGCTACGCACGCTCATGACAAGGAGTTGAGCATTACAAGTCATATAATGATGTCATCTATTCTTAATCCTAGAAAAGAAGTCACAAAATTCAACGACTCATCAGAGGACCAAATTGGGGAATCTATGGTGATGACTGTGAGTTCTAAGAAGGCCTCCACAAGACAAAAACTAAAAGAGAAAGCTCCAAAGCAACAAATGCAAGAAGTGAAAAATCAACCAACTTTAAAAGAGCTACAAGCAAGGGTATATCCTTTTTCCGACTCTGATGTTCCTAAAATTCTAGATGAGTTGCTAGCCAAAGAAGTCATTGAAATCCCTAAGTTAAAGTGACCCGAAGAATCAAACAAAGTCGACGATCCTAAATACTATAAATTTCATCGTATTATTGGTCATCACACCACAAAATGCTTCATCCTGAAGGAAAAGATCATGACATTAATGCAAGAGGGAAAGATCATCATCGATGATCGCAATACAGTTGATGCAAACCATGTTAGCATCGAACTGGACATAAAAAATATTCAATTTCAAAAGTTCTACAACCCATGCGCTATGTGGCATTATCAAAAGGTGAGGGAATAATCATGCTACAATTCGGAAGCTTTGACCCGATTGGGGTTCCAGCCTTGAAGAAAACAACAATCAAATCCATCCAAAATTACTTATCCAATAGCAAGAAGGGTGGTACTTGTACATTGATCGCTTGCAAAAGAAAAAAATGTCAAAGGGCTTCTAAATTCCAGCTTTCAAAAGACGACCCAAGATCAAATGGATATCTGCTTTAACTGATGGGGGCAGTAAATATCAAACTGAAGTCTAATAATACTTCATTACAAAGGGTTGGGAGGAAAGTTACATTGCAAGAATTCTTCCCCAAGATGCTCCTTAAGTCACGAGCATAAACTGCATGATGCTCCTCGATGCACTAGCCTAAACTGCAAGTCAGGATGCTCCTTGATGCACGAGCTTAAACCACAAGTCAAAATGCTCCTTAAGGAATGAACATAAACTGCATGATGCTCCTCGATGTACGAGCCTAAACTGTAAGTCAAAATGCTCCTCAACGCACGAGCCTAAAATGCAAGTCAAGATGATCCTCGATGTATGAGCCTACACTGCAAGTCAAAATGCTCCTCGACGTACGAGCCTAAAATACAAGTCAAGATGCTCCTTGATGCACGAGCCTAAACTGTAAGTCAAAATGCTCCTTGATGTACGAGCCTAAACTACAAGTCAAAATGCTCCTCGATGCACGAGCCTAAAATGCAAGTCAAGATGCTCCTCGATGCAGGAGCCTAAAATGCAAGTTAAGATGCTCCTTGATGCATGATCCTAAACTGCAAGTGAAGCTGCACCTCAATGCACGAGCCTAAACTGCAAATCAAACTACTCATTGATACACGATCTTAAATTGCAAGTCAAATCACTCCTGGCCCACATGAGTCTAAACTGTGAACGGCTCTACAAAATAAAAAGTTTAGTAAAAGTGAAAAATAAGGAAAAGTATGAAGCTTGAATGCATATTTGGAGTCCTTTGAAGATGTCATCTTTAAAGCAAAAAGATTCGTCATTATCTCCAGGAAATGAAGTCTTCTCGACAAGTAAAATAACTTGTGGTACTTTAAAAATTTCTCTAGTCCGACCTTCACAAAATTACAGAAGTGATGCATCCCAAAACTTGAAGTAGAAGAAGAAATTCATGAAGTATCTAAACTTGACGAGAAGTAGAGTATCACAAGATTTAGGCTGCAACTTCGAAAAAGAACCTAACAAAAATATAGAAGTTCAATGATGGTGGTTTTTTATGTGAAACGTAGCTCTACAAATCTACTTTCCAATGCAAAAAATGGAACCTGATCTCGATACTTTCACGTTGAGATATGGAATTTATCATGACGCTGCGTAAAGCTGAAATAACTAGCGAACCAAGATTACAAGATCGTCTTTGGAGAAATATCTAGAATGATTAGGATGCAATCTGATTGTGGTTTCTGCATGAGATATATCTCTGTGAATCTACTTTCCAATTCAAAAAACAGCACCTGATTCTAATATTTCCACATCAACATATGGAATTTCTCATGACGTTGCGCAAAGCTGAAATAACTAGCGAACCAAGATTAGAAGGTTGTTTTGGGAGCGATATCTGGGATGATTTGGATGCAATCTGATTGTGATTTCCAAGTGATATGTATCTATGAGAATCTAATTTCCAATTCAAAAAACGGAACATGATTCAGATGTTTCCACGTCGAGATATGGAATTTAATATGATGCTGCGCAAAGCTGAAATAACTAGTGAACCAAAATTAGAAGGCTATTTTGGGAGCGATATCTGGGATGATTCGGATGCTATATGATAGTGGTTTCCTTGTGACATGTATTTCTTAGAATCTACTTTCCAATGCAAAAAACAGCACCTGATTTCGATATTTTCACGTTGAGATATAGAATTTCTCGTGACTAAAAAAACTAGCGAATCAAGATTAGAAGGCCGTATTTGGAGCGATATATGAGATGATTTGGATGCAATCAGATTGTAATTTCAATGTGAGACGTATATCTATGAGTATAGTTTCCAACGAAAAAAACAGAGCCTGATTTCAATATTCCTAAGTCAAGATATAAGAGTTTTCGTGAGATTGCACAAAACAAGAAAAAAGTGACGAAACAGAACTATAAGTCTGATTTTGAGATGATACCTGGGTAGATCTGGTGATAAAATGAGCGTGATTTTCATGTAGAACATATCCTTGCGAGTCTACTTTCTAACACTACAAGCTGTTCGTAATTCAGACACCTCCACGATACGTTATGAAGGTTCTTCCACAGACCCGCCAAAGTGCTGAAAGCTCAATTGGGAAAAAAAAGAGCAAAAAGAGGAGAAGAACGGGAGTTGAATTTCTACTCAGGCTAAATTACAATGATTTAAGGGGTGTTGATGTCCTTTTATAGACCTGAAAGACCCCAATTTGATTTCAAAAAGGATTCTGCTGAACAAAGTTGTCTTGAATAAGAATTTGGACGTTTAAGTGTCCAAAATAAGTCAAATTCCTAATCCTTTTTGATGTGGGATAACATCATTAATCATTCCTATTAAAATTCGATATAAGACTCATAGTCAAATCCTACATGATTTGAATATATTTAATCTTAAACAAAATTTACACTGGATTCACATTGTTCTACCCGGATAATCATGACTTCGAGGAGTCGGATGTTGACAAAATGCTCAAGTCTTAAAAAAAAATAGGGCTCCACAAATACTTCAAATCTCGTCTCTAACAGGTCTGACAAATCAAACACCATGACGAGCCTTGAAGTAGGGGGCATCTGTAGACATGTAAAATTTATTGGGTCAAATTCATATAAAATTTGGATTTGATTCATATTTTATTGGGCCTAAAATTAGTTTGTGCTATAAAAAATGATAAGTCCATTTTATTCTTCATCAAGGACTTCAAAGTCCATTACACTTAGAAGCCCAAACTCATCAAGTGATGTGGCATCCCAGTCAAATCCAAGACCGATGAGACGCCGCCACATGTACAAATGATGTGGAAATCTCATTCAAATCCAAGAACCAGTCAAAAGTCGTCAAGTGTCAAAGTGACATGTTTCGGCCAATCACAAGAAACCAGGCCTACCCCTACAACTATAAATAGGGGGTAGCATGACATGCTAAAGGATTCGGTAAGCATTGGAGTAAGCTTCTGCGTTGACTACACAGCTCTTCAATAAATTGACTAATGGAGTTCTGCTCGGAGGTCAACTCGACAAGACGAAGTGCTGTCAAACAATTCCTGGAGATCCAAATAAATTTTTAGGAGGCTCAAATCATCCAAAAGTTTGAGAATTACACTGCAAAGGCCCTCGAATCACGAAAAAATTTAGGAGAGAAGAGTCGAGAGAATAACAAAATTTTACCTGCAATTACCTTAAATAAAATTATTTTTTTTATTTTTTTTATTTTTTCCTTGCAGTTAATTTTTAGCGTTAACGAAAATTTGTTGCGAACAAATTGGTACGCCCAGTGAAACCGAATCTACCCTTCATCTCTTCTCTCATAAATCAGATCTGCAAATCTGTAGCCACCGCATAAAGATGGAATCTCTATTGGTACTTCAAGACTCGTTATCAAATCTACACTTCGACAAGCCTTGAAGTAGGGGGCATTTGTAGACATCTAAAATTTGTGGACTCTTCAATAAGAATCCAAATTCTGTTAGAGTTCTAGAATGTTACTTTACCCTAAATCTTGCCTATTTAAAAGGTAATATGTTCCCTGAAACATGCATCTTGAATATCCCATAAGCTGATGGGTATTCGTAAAAAGATCGAGATCTCCAATATCCCACAAAATCATGGGATATTCATAAGGAGATCATCATATGTTCGAGGATAAGCCACTAACGGCCCTCGAATTACGTTGAAAATCAAGAGAGAAGAATCAAAGGAGGAACAGATTTGTAACCACAATCGTTTATCTATAAAAAAATTCTTTTTTCTTCATATTTTTGTTTGTGGTTAAAATTTATTTTCCATGAATTTAAATTATGTTGCAAACAAATTGGCACGCTTAGTGGGACCAAATCTGCCCTTAATCTCTTCTCTCATAAATCAGATCTGCAAATCTGTAGCCACCGCATAAAGATGGAAGCTGTATTGGTACTTCAAGACTCGTCATCAAATCTACTCTTCGACAAGCCTTGAAGTAGGGGGCATTTGTAGACATCTAAAATTTTTGGACTCTTCAATAAGAATTCAAATTCTGGTAGAGTTCTAGAAGGATACTTAACCCTAAATCTCGCCTATTTAAAGGGTAACATGTTCCCTAAAACAGGCATCTTAAATATCCCATAATCTGATGGGTATTCGTAAGAAGATCGGAATATCCAATATCCCACAAAAAATCATGGGATATTCATAAAAATATCATCCTATATTCAAGAATAAGCCACTAACGATCCTCGAATTACGGAGAAAATTAAGAGAGAAGAATCAAGGGAGAAACAGATTTGTAACCACAATCGTTTATCAATAAAAAATTCTTGTTTCTTCATTTTTTGTTTGTGGTTAAAATTTATTTTTCATGAATTTAAATTATGTTGCAAACAAATTGGTACCCCCAGTGGCTTATTCTCGAATATAGGATGACCTTTTTATGAATATCCCATGATTTTTTGCGGGATATTGGAGATCCCGGTCTTTCTTTTTACGAATACCCATCAGCTTATGGGATATTCAAGATATCTGTTTCAGGGAACATGTTACCCTTTAAATAGGTGAGATTTAGGGTAAAGTAGCCATCTAGAACTTTAACAGAATTTGGATTCTTATTGAAGAGTACACAAATTTTAGATGTCTACATAGGGTCATTAACACTAATCTTAAAATTATCACCTGTACCTAATAATTAAGACTTGTGTCACTCTTTTTAACTTTTGAAATCTTCTTAACACCCTTAATTAATTTTCTCAAAAATGTTGTCATAAGATGTATCCAACTTCTTGAAGCTAATGTACTAAATATTTGTAGATATGAATTCTATCAAAGTGTGTATCAATGAGGTTGGAAGATAATTAAATAAGAAAGTTAATTGTTAACCTAGAGAACAACCTCGTGATATGTATCAAAATATTGATTTAGGGTCATCTTTGCCTCCAGATGTTGGAGTCCCCTCCAATTAGATGGTTTCTTCCCATCAAGCTAAGTTTTGAAAAGCAGACTTACTGGTAAGAGATAAGAGCAGAAATGCAGGTATATATGGTCGAGATATGGGCAATAGAGTGAAGATTATGAAAATGTGGTCAAACAAACATTTAATTTATTTTTTCATCTTCATCTTCTCAATTCCTAAAAGGAAATAACATAATGTTAGAAAAAAAAATCAATACTTGATACAAAAACAATCCTTCAAATTTGTCAACAAATTTTATCTATATGCTTGAACTACTGTTTGTTTCAATTGTGTTCCTATAAGATATCTTCAATCCAAGCTTAAAATTTTTGTTGTGTATTTTCAATCATTCATGACATAGATAAGTTAATTAATTAAAATCTATCACATGTTTCATATACAAATTAGTCTTATTAAGTCGTAAAACTTCAGGTATGCTTTATGATTTGTATAATTTAAGAACATGACATGTTTCAAGTGATTAACTTATCTATGTAGCACATATATGTAAGTATGTGCAGAAACAATTTTTAAAATTTAAACTAAAAACATTTAATACATGTAATTCATCAAATTTGGCCATTTGGGTATTCAATTGAAAGAAACAGTAATTCAAGTATTTAAATAAAATTCGCTTATAAATTTAAAGGACTGTTTATACAAATATCAAGGGTGAAATTAAGAAAAAAAAAAATCTTGTGTCCAAATCCAAAACTAATCAAATCATTGTAATCTTTGAAGCATTTATATGTGTCAACATCATTATCCGCCGTTGATATTCTCTTTCATCCGACGGTGTACAACCTCGATCCCCGTCATTTTCTCTCATTGGTTGAATTATAACCCCTATTGCCTATAAAAACACCATAACAAAGCCGTTTCAGAACTCACACATATGGAAGAGCAATTTAGTTCTACTATTCATTTTTTCGCTTGATATCAAAATTATAATGCTTTCTGTTGTTTTGTATAGCAAAAAAAGCAATGACAAGAAGAGGAAAATCTCTTGGTTCCGATGTTTCTGCTACTAAGAAGTCACAATCTCGAAGTAGTAGAGCAGACCTCCAATTTCCTTTGGTCGTATATCCTGTTTCCTTAAAGACAGAAAGTATGCACAACGTATCGGCGTTGGACCTTCTGTTTCCCTAGCTTCTGTTCTTGAGTACCTTGCTGCCGAGGTAAATGAATTTCATTAAATTTTCATGTCTCATGTTTCTTAGTGTTTCTAGGAATTTGATTCTTGAATTTTATATATGTAGGTACTTGAAATAGCTGGAAACGCCACGAGGGATAACAAGAAGAACAGAATTTCGCCAAGGCACATCCAGTTGAACGTAAGGCACAGTTTGGTAGCTTTTCAAAGGCGACGGCTGTTATCTTTTATGTATTCGGGTACAAGAATCTGTATATAAGAAACACAAACATCAACACTAGTTCAAGTCCAAGACAAGAACACTTATGAAGTTCTGTAACACCTTCAACACTAGATTACAAATAATCTATCTAAGAAGTGTGTTAAGATTCAGAAAAGAGATGAAACAGAATTTAAGACCAAGTCCTTCGAATTCACAGAGTATTCTTGAGGAATAATTCCCCTCACTATACCCGAGGTTTTGGAATCTTCCTCTCAGGATAAAATGGCCTTCAATCCGAACAATAGCGGTACCTCAAATTGTTGGATTCAGCGAACTCACTCAACGGTTTGATAGATCACACAGAAAGTTTTTCAAGACAAGAAGAGAGTTGGTATTTTAGAAAAATTCGTACCTAAACCTATGGATGAAAGCAGGTTTATATAGCCAACATGTGCCTTTTCTGAAAAGTGGCAATGGTTCACTTAAAAGGTGAGACCTTTCTGGAAAAGCCATGTCTGTTCGTCCAAAGAATGTGTCTTTTCTGAACAGGCATACCATTTCATGAATCATTGTGTTATTTCGTTAAAGGGTTGCATCCTTTCGTTTCAGCACTGCACTATTTCGGAATCTGTATGCATGCATATAAATGGAGTATCAAAACACAGAAAAAAGTTATGTTTTTTCCTTTGGTATTTTTGAACTGAATTTCTGTCAAATAAACTTTGTCCAAAAAGATAAATCTCCAAAGCCGAAGCCGAACCCGAAGCCGAGCAGAGCAAGTGACGATGACGACGCGAGGCATCTCTTATTTCTTGCCTCGCTTACCATGTGGAGTAAGTGTTCCTTATTTAAACACTCACAAGTTCTCTTCTTCCACCAATGTGGGAGAAAGAGTAAACTTTTCAATTTGGGAGTACATTTTCTAAATTGGTGTCTCCCTTCTCCACCATTTTTCCTCCATTTTTTCATTCACACTTTTTCATATACTTTGAACCCAACAATCCCCCATATGAATGAGAAATGACTATTTTTTTTTGTAAAATTTTTACGGACAAGTATGAGATCATCAAGCAAAGACTGATTGCATCTGGATAAGTGGATTTTTCTTTGAACTTTTTGTAGTGAACATGCATCGGATGCACTCGTTCAATCGGTAGATTTGATATCTTTGAACCGTCAAGCTTTAATGTACACCTAGACAACATATGTCACACAACCAGCCTTTTTACCGTTTATGATTCTCACGGTTTTGTTCTTTTCAGCCATGAACACGTCCCGATTTCATGAGAGCTTAGAGAATAGGCCTTTACTAACATTCTCCTTGAAGCGACTTCCACTTCGCCCTCACATAGGTGATTTCTAAACGTTCAATCCTATAGATTAAACTATTTGGTCAAATCTGTCAAATTTAGATAATCATTAAAAGACTTTTCACCTTAAGTCTTATCCTTGTTTACTAAACATTGCCTACATCATGAGAATGGGTTGGGTAATTGACAATGTTGAACCTGTCAGAACAACTTTGTTTGATCTCCTTGAACCTAACTCTTGGGATCTCCAGTCTGCTAGGTAGAGTTACCGCCATGCTGACTTGTCTTAGGCCTTAAACCCATTCCTTTGGATGTCCTTTCCACTCCTTCTCTAGATAGGCCTTTTGTAAGTGGATCTGACACATTATTCTTTGACTTTACATAGTCAACAGTGATAATTCCACTAGAGGGAAGTTCCCTAACAGTATTATATCTCCGTCGTATGTGACGAGATTTACCGTTGTACATCATGCTCCCTGCCCTACCTATTGCCGCTTGGCTATCACAGTGTATACATACTGGTGCCACTAGTTTGGGCCAATAAGGAATATCTTCCAAGAAATTTTGGAGCCATTCTACTTTTTCACCGGCTTTATCCAATGCGATAAATTTAGATTCCATTGTAGAGCGAGCAATACAAGTCTGTTTGGATGATTTCCAAGAGACTGCCTCCATCCATAGTAAATACATATCCACTTGTGGATTTTCTTCATTCGATCCGGTGATCCAATTTGCATCACTATATCCTTCAAGTACCGTTGGATATTTATTATAATGCAAGGCATAGTCTTGAGTGTATTTAAGATACCCCAAAACTCTTTTCATTGCCATCCAATGAGTTTTGTTGGGATTACTCGTATACCGACTCAATTTACTAATAGGCATGCTATGTCTGGTAGTGTACAATTCATTATATACATTAAACATCCCAATACTCTTGCGTACTCCAATTGTGAATCTCTTTCACCTTCATTTTTTTGAAGTGCAAAGCTCATATCCAAAGGAGTCTTGGCAATACTGAATTCCATATACTTGAATTTGTCAAGTACCTTTTTGATATAGTGAGACTGTGACAATGCTAACCCTTGTGGATTTCTATGGATTCTTATACCTAAGATCACATCCGCAACTCCAAGGTCTTTTATATTAAACTTGCTCTCGAGCATTCGCTTCATTGCATTTATGTCAGAAATATCTCTACTGATGATCAACATATCATCCACATATAAACAAATAATGACTTAATGATTTGGAGTGTCTTTAATAGAAACACATTTATCACATTCATTTATCTTGAACCCGTTTACCAACATGGTTTGGTCAAACTTCGCATGCCATTGTTTATGTGCTTGCTTTAGTCCATACAACGACTTAATAAGTTTATACACCTTATTATCCTTTCCTGGAACCACAAAACCTTCAGGCTGTTCCATGTAAATTTCTTTCTCCAATTCTCTATTTAGGAATGCGGTTTTCACATCCATTTGATGGATTTCAAGATCGTATACTACCGCCAAGGCAATTAACATTCGAATCGATGTTATCCTTTCTACTGGAGAATATGTATCAAAGTAATCAAAACCTTCTTTTTGTTTGAAGCCTTTTACTACAAGTCTTTCCTTGTATTTGTCAATAGTACCATCCGCTTTTATTTTCCTTTTGAAGATCCATTTAGAACCTAAAGGTTTATTTTCTGGAGAAAGATCAATCAATTTCCATGTATGGTTGCTTAAGATTGAATCAATCTCACTATTGACTACCTCTTTCCAAAAGGATGAGTCTGACGACGACATCGCTTCTTTAAATGTTTGAGGCTTATTTTCTAAGAGAAATGTTACAAAATTTGATCTAAATGTAGTAGAAGTTCTTTGTCGTGTACTACATCTTAGATTCTCTTCATTATGTACATTCTCACTTGGTTCATCTCGAGGTCGTTTAGACCCTCCACTAGACTGTTCATGTTAGTTTTATATGGGTAAATATTTTTAAAGAATTCAGCATTATCTGATTTAATTACCGTATTTTCATTTATATCCGAATGTTCGGATTTATGAACCAAAAACTGACATGCTTTACTGCTTTTAGCATATCCTATGAACACGCAGTCCACAGTCTTAGGTCCTATCTTAACCCTCTTAGGCATAGGAACTTGGACCTTTGCTAGACACCCTCACACTTTGAAATATTTTAAGTTGGGTTTCCTTCCTTTTCATTTTTCATAAGGAATTGATTGTGTCTTACTATGGGAAACTCTATTGAGTATAGTCTCTCCCCACAAGTTTTGTGGTAAACCGGAACTTATAAGCAAGACATTCATCATTTCCTTCAAAGTTCGATTTTTCCTTTCCGCAATTTTGTTAGATTAAGGTGAATACAGGGCCGTAGTTTGATGGACAATTTCATTCTTTACACATATTTCGGCGAAGGCAGATTCATATTCTCCGCCCCTATCACTTCTTATCATTTTTATCTTTTTCTTTAACTGACTTTCTACTTTAGTTTTGTATTGCCTAAACGCATCTATTACTTCATCCTTACTATTTAGCAAGTAGACATAACAATATCTAGTGCAATCGTCAATAAAAGTTACAAAATACTTTTTCCCACCACGTGATGGTGTTGACTTCATATCACAAATGTCAGTGTGTACTAAGTCTAAAGGATTGGAATTCCTTTCAACGGACTTATAAGGATGCTTTGCATATTTTAATTCACACACGTTTGACACTTTGATTTATTGCACTCAAAGTTTGGCAAAACTTTTAAGTTAATCAATTTTCATAACGTTTTGTAATTAACATGACCTAAACGTTCATGTCATAAATTATAAGACTCAAGCAAATAAGAAGAATTTGAACTTTTATTTATTTCAACATTCATTACATTCATCTTATAAAGGCCCTCGGTGAGATAGCCTTTTCCTACATACACTTCTCCTTTGCTAATTACAATTTTTTTCAGAAATGATTACACATTTGAATCCTTTCTTGTCTAGAAGTGAAACAGAAATCAAGTTCCTACGTAATTCCGAAACGTACAAGACATTGTTAAGTGTCAAGACCTTTCATGAAGTCATTTTCAAGCCCACTTTTCCTGTTCCTTCTATCTTAGCCGTAGCGGAGTTGGCCATGTAGATCATTTCTTCCA
The DNA here is from genome assembly GCF_002878395.1 of Capsicum annuum. NCBI lineage: Eukaryota > Viridiplantae > Streptophyta > Magnoliopsida > Solanales > Solanaceae > Capsicum > Capsicum annuum. The sequence goes on along the minus strand of NC_061122.1, from coordinate 223,199,524 downwards.
CTTGAGCCGGAGCAAATGATGAAAACAACTCTTTGTTGGCACAAACATAGCGGGTGGCACCAGAATCCATCCACCACTCGCGAGGATTCCCTACCAAGTTGCATTCTGAAAATATAGCACACAAATCATCACATTCTTTGTTGAACTCAATCATATTTGTTTGGTCCTTTTTCTTGCCTTTCTTAGGGGCACGACAATCCGTGGACTTATGGCAAATCTTGCCATAGTTGAAGCACTTTCCCTTGAATTTCTTCTTAGGTTGATGGCTTCCTTGTTCAGCTTTCTTCCTTTTCTTAGAATTGTTTTGGTCATCTTCTACAATATGTGCTCTATCAATTGTAGAATTCCCTTTTGACCTTCTCTCGATAGCCTTATTATCCTCTTCAATACGTAGTCGGACAATAAGATCTTTGACAATCATCTCCTTGCGTTTGTGCTTCAAGTAGTTTTTGTAGTCTTTCCACATAGGTAGTAGCTTCTCAATGATCGTTGCTACTTGAAATGCTTCATTCATAATCAAACCTACAAAACAGTTTATGTGAGTACTAAGAACATTTTCAATTTGTTCAACTAAGGTATTTTTCAAAGATATACCTTCTACTAGGAGATCGTGAATAATTACTTGTAATTCTGCACTTGAGAGACAACCGATTTGCTATCTATCATTTTAAAGTTCAAGAACCTTGCAACAAAGAATTTCTTAATTCCCGCATCCTCTATCTTGTATTTTCATTCTAGTGCCCCCCAAATTCCTTCGATGTCTTAGTTCCACTGTAAACATTGTAGAGGCCGTCTTGGAGACCACTCAATATATAATTCCTGCAAAGGAAGTCCGAGTGTTTCCAAGCTTCTACAATCATGAAATGCTCTTTGTCTGAGATTCCCTCGGGTACCTCATGAGCAAGTGAACCTTTGAAGGCATAGAGTGGTGAGGTAAAAAAATATCTTTTTCTGCTATCACTTAAAATCAATGCCCGAAATTTTCTAGGTTTCTCCGTAGGTGCCATTGGTTGCGGAGCATTTGCTCGACTTGTTGAGGAAATACTAGTTGCCTCCACAGTCGTAGCCACATCTTACATTTGAATTTCGTTAGTCATTTTTTCTGTCACCACCAGATAATAAAATTTCGTATTTTCAGAATACTACTTATAAAGTTAAGAAACTTTAAACTCTTCTTCTTGTTTCTAGTTAACGATGAAGTTTTTATGACTTTCAATCGTCAACCGAATGATCTTTAACTTGTGATGAAGATTTTATGTCTTCGAATCACTAGTTAAGTTCAAATGGAGTAGAAAGCTTAAAGCTTTAATTTCCAAAAATAAGCAATACAGATTCTGCAAGGGATTATTCCTTAAGATTGTTATCTTTTATGTATTCGGGTACAAGAATCTGTATATAAGAAACACAAACTTTAACACTAGTTCAAGTCCAAGACAAGAACACTTATGAAGTTCTGTAACACCTTCAACACTAGATTACGAATAATCTATCTAAGAAGTGTGTTAAGATTCAGAAAAGAGATGAAACAGAATTTAAGACCAAGTCCTCCGAATTCACGGAGTGTCCTTAAGGAATAATTTTCCTCACTGTACCTGAGGTTTTGGAATCTTCCTCCTAGGATAAAATGACCTTCAATCCGAACAATAGCGGTACCTCAAATTGTTGGATTCAGAGAGCTCACTCAACAGTTTGATAGATCACACAGAAAGTTTTTCAAGACAAGAAGAAAGTTTGTATTTCAGAAAAATTCGTACCTAAACCTGTGGATGAAAGCAGGTTTATAGCCAACATGTGCCTCTTCTGAAAAGTGGCAATGGTTTGGAATCTGCATGCATACATATAAATGGAGTATCAAAACACAGAAAAAAATTGCGTTTTTTCCTTTGGTATTTTTGAACTGAATTTCTGTCAAATAAACTTTGTCCTAAAAGATCCAAAGCCGAAGCCAAGCAACGACAGCGCAAGACATCTCTTATTTCTTGCCTTACTTACCATGTGGAGTAAGTGTTCCTTATTTTAAACACTCACAAGTTCTCTTCTTCCATCAATGTGGGAGAAAGAGTAAACTTTTCAATTTGGGAGTACACTTTCTAAATTGGTGTCTCCCTTCTCCATCATTTTTCCTCCATTTTTTCATTCACACTTTTTCATATACTTTGAACCCAACGACGGCTACTGCTGCTATTGAGGTAAATGAATTTCATTAACTTTTGAGGTCTCATGTTTCTAAGTGTTTTTAGGAATTTGATTCTTGAATTACATATGTAGGTACTTGAAATGGCTGGAAACGCCGCGAGGGATAACAAGAAGAACAGAATTTCGCCAAGTCACATTCAGTTGGACGTAAGGCATTGGCTGCTACTGCTGAGGAAGACGATAGACTGCCGATCTTGTTTGCTTCAATTTATTTGCTTTTATTAGTTTGCAGAAAAAAAATCACTTGTTGTGACTTGTACTGATAGGAAACTGTATGATCAAAAAATTTAGGCAATGAAGTTGTTCCTAATATAAAAACTTTGATCTTGTTTCCATGTCTTTTTAAGCATATTAATCTTGATTTGAAGTTATTTGGGCGATTATTTCTTGATTTTTTGATTAGCCAAATGTCTCGTTATGGTTGTAGTTATGATTTTTCCAAGCATCACCAGCATGCAATTAAGGTCAGATAAATGTAAGATGCTAAGAAAGAAATTCATTAGATGAATCAATCAATTCCTTCTTCAATCTTCCTCCAAGGGTACTTCTATTTAAGCTTTAGAAATTATAGACGTAGAGACATGATTAATTTCAATTTCATTCGCTGAATCAATAACTACAAATAGATATTTTGCAACATATGTTATTTTTAATATTACCAAATAAACCAAACAACTACAAAAATGACTTGATATTTTGTTGCGACACTTTGAGCATTATTAAAGTTTCAATTTATTGGCATTGTGAGAGAACTGAACAAATAAAGAGCAAATATATGAATTAAGTTAGGCATAATACATATGCATGCCCTTTAATTAAACCTCAATTTACATCCATGACTTCCAACTTTCAATGTGTACAAGTATGCACTTAAACTTGTATAAAATTGAACAAATAAACATATATGTCCTATGTGGCATAATACATGCAGAATGTCATGTAGGATATGAATTGGCCACGTAGGATGCCACATAGGACACATGTGTCTACTTACTCAACTTTATACAAGTTTAAGTGTCTATTTATACACACCCAAAGTTGGATGGCATAGATGAAAATAGAAGTAAGTTAAAGGGCATATTTATGTATTATGCCATTAAGTTATAGTACCAGATTGGTGAAATAATAAATATAACCCTTAATTAAAAATCTTGACTTTGAGTTTAGTATATATTTCACTCTGATCATGTGGAATGTTCCATAGCAAATTCCGATTTATTTGAGCTCCAATCAAGCATTTGACATCGGTGAAAGCATTTTTACCTATAATGTGAAATTTGGTGGATTTACAAAAATTAAACTATAATGTTGGATTACATAACAACCTCTCAGCTAAAATTTAAAGTATTAGAAATGTTATTATTATCATTTTTTTTTTTTCTTTCATCACTTCATATCTAGCATAGAACTTTCTTCGTTAGGTGAGTAAAAAGTACGACACTGTTGCCATATCAAGTGCAGCCTGGAGCCTTATGAGTTGAAGCGAGAACAGAAAGCCAAATAAATATGTGCATAAATGCAATACAAGCTTTTTAAAGTCTTCTCAGGTTCGAATGGGCAATTGAGTAGAAACTTCAGTCAAATGACCTCGTATGTCAATTGGCCCCTTGGTTAGGATCCTGAGGCTTCCGGCCTTATTTTGAGCTATTGGCTGAAAGTTTACTTGGATTTGGGAGAAACCTTCTACAGTCATTTGGGCAAGTAAGAAATAGAGCTTTATGAGGATTGAAGATCTCTCGACATACCAAGTAAAACCACTCCCTCAATACACCCGGCCTGGTAGCTTCTTCATGTTTGAATCCCATAAACAGATCACCTCGCAGCAATGTGGGATCTGCATCTACAATATATTATAATGATTCTTCCAACAACTGAGACCTGTCAATGAGCATCTCATGTGACGCCTCGTTTCCCTCTCTAACTTCTTGAAGCATCATCACAGCGAAATATCTCCTTACCTCGAAATCAGTTACCTCCTTGTGCTCAATGACCCACTGATAATCGTCAGAATTTTTCACAAATGTCACAGTCAAAAAGCGCAGTGAAACTTTTCTTTCTCTCATCTTCTGGCAAAAGACCTCCGAGCGGTTAGACAGTTTTGAAATTCTATTTAACTCCGTCAGCATTTCAAGATACTGAGTCGACCAGGATGCAATAGGTTTGCCTTCCCCTTTATCTTGCAATCCCAAATGATCTTCCAATGTCATTAAAAAACGACTCCATTGTGTCTACCAAATCGTATAAAATATGATGCATATCAGATAAAATACGATGCAGACATTCAATATACTCTGTTTCACTGGTGCCATCCTTTTCCAACGGAAACAATTTCCACACTAAGCACATATACTCAGTAAAATCACGCACAACGCTCAGTGATAACTACGTAGACTCAATTCACCCTATACTCAATTCTAGATCATGGGATAACTCAGCCACTACTACCCCATGTACAAACAGATAAACATCATACGATGCTGATAATTCCTTGGCAGTGTTGCACCTTTCAATCCAAATTGCATCTGCTATAGCCCCTATACTACTCCGACAAAAACTATATAAACGATCATCAAGCCAAGCAGCTCTCAGTAGCTTAAATAACTCTAACACTATTCGAGCACATTCAATGCATGTGTGCTTGGGCAATTCACTCTTCAACGAATTGATAAATGTATGAATCGAATAGTGAGAAGCAAATTTGAATGTTTTCTCTGGAGATATATAAAACATTACTAGAAAAGCAGGAGCGACCGAGGAATTGAATATTGGAGGTGTCGAGAGGCTTTCTCAATATTATCACTTGGAGTCATCTTGAGAAACTATTGAATTCAGTAAAAACACCTCTCAAACCTCACACAAATTCTACATGATTGGAGCATTGCTTGAGAAGATGTGAAGAGAATGGAAATTTTATTGAATAGAGTTAGTTACAATGAGATCATTAGATGAGATATTTATAGACTCACTCACATGACCTTCTAGAATCTTCCTAACTAACTCTCTAACAACTTGAGCTGCCACTAGCCACTAACTAACAATTAACTACTTTCGACTAAATAACTGTTATAGGCAATGGAACAGTAAAGTGCTTATTTGATCACTTATTTGATCAATGTAACAGTGACCAGCTAACTCTTTGCATCTTAACACGCCCCCTCAAGCTGCATAGTGCAAAATTTTAAGCACACCAAGCTTGCTTAGGAGGTGTAGGGGTTGGTCTTGACTCAGACTTTTAGTAAGAATATCTGCAATTTGGTGATTTGTTGAAACATACATAGGTTGCACCAGCCCTTCTTTGATTATATCTCTGATGAAGTGGCAATCGATTTCAATATGTTTTATCTTCTCATGATAAATGGGATTAGCTGCAAGCGGAATAGCAGACTTTCTATCACTAAATACTATAATTGACTTTTTGATAGGCACTCCCAATTCTGAAAATAAAGCTATGCTTCTATATTCTGCTTCAGGTTAACTCTGGAGACAGTCTGCTATTTCTTTGATTTCCAAGATATTAATGAGTCACCAAAATGAACCACATAACCAGTAATAGACCTCCTTGTATTTTGAAAAGCAGCCCAATCAGAATCACACCAACACATCAACTCTGCAGTAGGTTGAGCTTTGAGCTAGATACCTTGACCTACAGTTTCTTTTAAGTATCTTATTATCCTGTTTGTTGCTTCCATATGTGATCTCTTAGGATGTTACATGAACTGACTCAGAGTTTGCACAACATAACTAATATCTGACCTAGTTACAGTTGCATACGTCAGTTCCCCAATCAACCTTTGGTAAGAAGTGACATCCTTGAGAGTAATGTCTTCAGTAATACCTGATGCCTTGTCCACTAGTTTCTAGTGGGGTCGGAGTTGGCTTTGCACCAGTAAGTCCTGTGTCTGCAATAAGCTCCAATATGCACTTTCTTTGGTTCAAGATAACACCATTTGAGGATCTTAACACTTCAATTCCCAAAAAATACTTGAGCTTTCCTAAATCCTTGAGTTTGAATTGCTGGTGTAGTATTGCCTTTGCATTATTGATCATATCAACATTATCACCAGCAATGAGAAGATCATCAATATATACTAGTATCACCACCATCCTTTCAACCCTTTTTAAGGTGAAGAGTGAGTAATCATAAGAACTCTGTGTGAAGCCTGCATTAAGTAGGGATGCAGTAAGCTTGATGTTTCATTGTCTTGAGGCTTGCTTAAGCCCATACAATGACTTAATTAATTTGCAAACCTTGTGTTGTCCAGCCACCTTAAAACCATCTAGCATCTCCATGTAGATTTCTTTATCTAAATCATCGTGTAGAAATGCATTATAGACATCCATCTGAAACATGCACCACCCCTTGGAAACTGCCAATGCAATGACACACCTAATAGTAACCATCTTAGCAATTGGAGAAAAAGTATCATGGTAATCCAATCCCTCCTGTTGACTATACCCCTTAGCCACCAGCCCTGCCTTGAACCTTTCAACTTCACCATTAGCCTTGCATTTAATTTTGTACACCCATCTTGTTCTTATGATATTTTTGTTCTGAGGTACATCAACAACTTCCCAAGTATGGTTATCTTCAAGAGCCTTGACTTCTTGCTTCATAGCTTCAATCCATCTCTCATCTTGAATAGCTTGAGTGTAAAATTGAGGTTCAACTAAGGCTGAAATATTAGATACAAAACACAAATAACTAGGAGTGGTACTAGAATATGACAAGTAGTTTGCCAGGGGGTATCTAGTTCCTTTCTTTTTTCTCGGTGAGGTGTAATACATCATCCAAGCAAGTTGCTTAGATATTTTAGATGATATCCTAGGTACCACTTCTGTAGGTAATGAGGATGATGCACTAACATCTAATGAATTAGGAAGATCCTCCACTGATGTACCAGTTGTAGTCTCTGTAGAAGGCTCACTGATATCTGGTGGCTTAGAAACTTGATTAAAAAAATTTGATGTATCAAAGGGATCTGCATATATATCTATATGTGAATCAGTAATAGTGCTTGGCTTGGAAAGTGAGTCTGAATTTGTTTTGTCTGCAAAAGGAAAAGAGTCTTCTTGGAACACAACATCCCAAGTGACAAACAAGCTGTTACTAAGCTCATCCATCAGCAAATATCCTTTTTGAGAGGTTGAATATCCCATCAGTACTGCAGTCCTTGCTCACCTTTTAGAACCATTGAAGCATAACACTTGCAACCAATAACCCTCAAGTGTGTCATAAGGACTCTTACCACCAATAGATGAAGAAGGTAATCTGTTAATGAGTATACTGCAACTTTCATATTTAATCCCCAGTATCTAATCGGCATTTGAGTTTGAAATCTAATTGCTCTTGCTACATTTAATATTTGCCTGTGTTTCCTTTCAACTACACCATTCTGTTGTGATGTATAAGGACAACTACTTTGATGTAGTATTCCCAGAGACTGAAACAAGCCATTACACTGAGAATTAAGAAATTCCCTTCCATTATCTGATCTAAGAACTTTTATCTGAGCACCAAACTGATTCTGAATCATATTCAAGAATTTTTGTATAGCCACAATGCATTCAAACTTCAATTGCAACAAACGAATCCAAGTATATCAACTATGATCATCTGCAAAAGTTAAGAAATAGTGTTTCTTATCAATTGTTGGAACTTTATAAGGTCCCCAAAGGTCCATGTGGACAATATCAAAACACTTTGTAGCTCTAGAATCACTGTTAGGAAATGCTAGTCTAATTTGCTTAGCTAATGGACATATATGACACTTATTCAATAGCTCTAAGTCTGTGTTGTGTCTTAGTAAACTGAGGGACCTCAATACTTGAGAAGAGGGATGCCCAAGCCTTTTGTGCCATAGACTGTAGTCCTACACATCTGCTTTTCTAGATATCTTTTGATTATTATTACCTTCCAATCTACAAACATTTGTTAGGATGTACAATCCTCCTTTTTCCTTACCAATTCTCTTCACCTTGCCACTATGAAGGTCCTGAAATATGTAAAAATCAGGATAGAATGAAACAAAACATGAAATTTGTTTGGTCATCTTGGATACTAACAAGAAGTTAAGCTTGAAGTCAGGGACAAATAACACATCCCTCACAACTTCATCCCTAAGTAATTGTGCTTCCCCAACATGTGATATATCTTTCTTAGCTCCAGTAGGTAGATTCACCTTATTTCTCTTTGTATGTACTATTTTGTGACAATGGGAAAACATGTCTTTATGTGCTGTAACATGGTGTGTTGCACCAAAGTCTACTACCCACTCATGTGAGTTAACATGTGATGATAAGCAAGTAACTATACCTGACATATCAACTTGTTTAGAATTCAGTGTATCTTTGTTCAACAATGTTATTATCTGTTTGTACTCCTCCCATGAGAAACCATCTCCCTTGGCTATCACAACACTATTGATGTCTTTACTTTCTTGGCTATTGAATTGAGCTCCTGAACTTGATTCTTCATTAACTGATTTCCAGTGATATTATGAGCTGAAAAGAAATTGGTAGGCTGACCTGCAATTTGATGTCCACCATACCTTCCATGAGCTTGATTGTTATGAAAGGATTGATATGGTCCTCTAAAGTTACCATTGAAATTTCCCTTCTTTTTATACTTCCAATCAGGGGGATACCCTATCAACTTATAACAAGTTTCTCTTGTGTGTCCAGTAAGATTGCAATAGTCATACTTTTTCCCCTTGAACCCTTGACTTCCATAACCAGTAACTGTAGCATTCTTATGTACTTGCATAGCTATAGGTTTAGCCTTATCATTCATAGTTGCAGCATAAACCAGCTATTGAATCTTATCTTCCACTATTATTGCATATGCTTAGTTTAAGGTAGGTATAACTCCCTTCATTAGGGGCTGTTTCTTGGCCTGATCATAGGAATCATTTAGTCCACTTAGGAACCGGATCAATCTTAATTGGTTTAAATAATCTGGATACTCTTTAGACTTGATGCAATTACATGATGTAGCTGGAACTACAACATCATACTCGCTCCATAAGTTCTTCAACTTAGTAAATTATCCAGAAACTAAATTAGTTCCCTGATGAAAGCTGTTGATCTCTTTATGCAACTGGTAAAGCCTTATACGATTCACTTTATCAAACCTTTTCCTTGAGATTGTCCCATACTTCAGATGCATTTGTCTCATACACAATACCACTCAATAATTCAGCACTGACTGAACTCATCAACCATGATAACACTACTGCATTGCAGGTAGGGGTGTTCATGGGTCGGTTTGGATCGGTTATTGATCAAAACCACAACCAAACCAACTTAGTCGGTTTTTAAATTTCTAAAACCAAACCAAACCAAACAAAAAAATAACCGTCGGTTTGGTTCGATTTTTTCGGTTTATAACTTTATCTAACGATAAAAACTGAAAATTAAAAAAAAACAATATCAATCTAACATCTGAGATGTTAACCGAGTGTTGTATCTCAACCTTGAAATTAAGATGTCAACTAATTGCTATACTTCGGCAAAGCTATGAACAACACCATATGAACGCTTCTAAAAAACTGTATTTAAAACTACATTTAACAGAATGATATGATAAACCCCTCAAAAGGTGAACACATAAACTTCTTGCTCAACAAGGTTAAAAAAAAGTTACAATTAGTGATTGTCTATAGTCAAATGAATCTCAACTATAAATTTCAATATACAACAAGATATTATTTTCACAATTAGTATCATTTGTCATTCAAAGTGCGAATTTAGAATCTCATAAGGTACTGTCAATTGGATGAAGACATATGACTGAATGTGTTACGACTAAAGTTAACACATGATTAAAATATAAATATAATAAATATTTATATTATATTTATGAATAATCCATAAATAATTAATATATATATATATATCGGTTCGATTTGGTTATTTTGTCGGTTATTTTAGAGTAAAACTAAACCAAACCAAATTATTATCGGTCTTTTAAAATTCAAAATCAAACCAAACCAAACCAAACCTAACCAAATATCATTTTTTTTTAATCGGTTTGGTTTGGATCACGGTTTGGTTTGGTTAAAAACCAAACCATAAACACCCCTAATTGCAGGTCTCCCACTGCTCATGTAATTCCTCTCTATATGTATCTTTGCTCTATGTTTCAGTCACAAAACCATACTTTCTCTTTCCCAACAACGCAATCTTCATTGATCTGTTCCAGATTCCATAGTTCTCCGAGCCTACCAGTTTAATTAGGATCAACACAGCTCTAGCTACAGCCGAAACTTCTAAGAACAGAGGATCACTAGGATTAATCTTTGGTGCCATTGTTGCTTCTCACTAGTTTAGAGTACCTTGAAATCTCAACTTCTCAAGGCAAAAATCTACTAAATCCTTTTGGATTTCACGCAGGAACTCAAACAAAGGAGAAAATAACTCAAAATTTACAGCTTCTCAAGACAGAACTGTAAACTCTCTCTTCAGCTCACTGAACAACAACTAAAAAAATATGTAACAATGGGAATATCAATACGATCAATGCGCTCCTCTAAATCTCTATGATCGTCGCTTTGATACCATGTTGAAATTCAGTAAACACACCTCTCAAATCTCAGACAAATTCTACATGATTGGAGTATTGCTTGAGAAGATGTGAAGAGAATGGAAATTTTATTGAATTAAGTTAGTTACAATGAGATCATTAGATGATATATTCATAGACTCACTCACATGATCCTCACATGACCTTCTAGAATCTTCCTAACTAACTTTTTAACAACTTGAGCTGCCATTAGCCACTAACTAACAACTAACTAACTGTTATAGGCAGTGGAACAGTAAAGTGCTTATTTGATCACTTATTTAATCAATGTAACAGTGACCAGCTAACTCTTTGCATCTTTACAGAAACTGTTTCAGTGTCATTATGATATGATGTGCGTCCATAAGAGTCGAAGGATCATTGCTTTTCAAAATATTAGAGACTAGTGAAACTAAGTCATCAATTAGCTTCCACGACTTGAGGATGATCTGTGCTTCGCATTTGACCCACAAGTTCCACGCTCTTGTCAATCTGGATACCACAGTCTATTAATGTGTGCTTTGATTGGAGCCGTTTTCCCCTATAAATTAGTCGTTGCTCTGCTATGGGTATTTATAGTGAATGAATTCCACTGGGTCCATAAAATCTACATGGATAACCAGTATGTTGTCTCTGGGAAACAACTGGACAAGTAACTGAATCTGAGTTCGGGAGGGAAGGAGAGTTTGATCTTCAGGAGAAGTGATCTTAGTGAACCCTACTATCGCCCGTAATGTACTCCAGAAAAAATTATACAACTGATCATCAAGCCCAGCAGCCCCTTTGAGAAGCTTACAAAACTCTGATACTAGCGCTGCTACTAGAAATTACCACTATTGCAACGGACCTTTTGGCAATGGTTCCAAAAGCTTGTTATAGAGCACCGTTGCAAAAAAAAATTATTCTACTAAAACTATTTTGTGCTATAACCGTTGCTATTGTTGGATAACCGTTACAATAGCAACGGTTGATTGAACCGTTGCCATAAAAATACCTATGACAACACTTTTATTGACCAAAAAGGCTATTGCATCGGTTGTGTGATTTATTGCCTCCCAATTTTTTACTCTCATCTCATATTACCGCCAAAAACTAAAAAAAAATATATACTCATAAAAATTAAATAAATTTATAAGAAAAAAATTAAATAAATTTATAAGGAAATTTCAATGGCTGAATCTCTAGCCGCCACCAGTGGTTCTCGTGAAAATCGCCACCGGTACTACGGTCTTACCACAATAGCACCACCGGTACTACGGTCTTACCACTATCACCATCTGTACTACGGTCTTACCACATTCGCCACCGGGTACTATGCTCCGACCACAATCGCACCGGTACTACGCTCTGACCACAATCGACCAAGTGCTCCGACCACAAAATCGACCACCAGTGCGTGAAATCGACCACCAGTGCGTGTTCCGACCACAAATCAGCTTCTCCATAGCTCCGACAACCACTTCGATTTCAACTCTCGAGTTTGCACTTCAATTTTGGAGCAAATTTTGGGTTTTTTCTTTAATTTCGTGATTTTAAGGTAATTTTGACATAATTTCAGCTCTCCACTGCTTCACTTTGATTGCTGACCTAATATTTGGGGATTTTGGTCTTGATTTAACTGACGTGTCTATTGCGGAAGTTTATTTGGATTTGCCCCTTGTTGTGTAATTGTAGTTGTTTTTTGCCTGGTGAATTGGTGATCAATGTGGTGTCAAATTCATCCAGTGGAGTGACTTACATTGTCATCTCCACTGCCTGAGGTCTAATTGCCTTTTTAACAAGTTTATATTGAGCCCTACCAAGTATCGCGATGCAGTTTTGACCAACTGATAAATTAGCTTGATTCCTTTTCTTCTTTTGGAATTTTATATTACTTGGTTTCTCTTGAGCGACACAACGAAGATTAGCATAAATCATTAGGCCTTGTATTAGGGTGTCCACAAACTGAGAAATGGCCTAAGTTTACCATCTACATTCCTTCATCAGGTTTTCTTTTGTTGCCCACTTAAAAACTCTTTCATAGCTGTTTTTTTGTCTTAGTTTTGTTAGTGTCTGAATGTTTGGGAGAGTGACAGAGATTTCTGTGTTGATATGTTGTGTAGTTGCTGCTATTCTCATTACTAGTTAGTGTCTGAATGTTTGGGAGTTACACAGCTGAAATGTTGTGTGCTGATAAACAGACTTGTGTACGAATAACATGCACAATCAATTATTAGCCGAATTGACAAAAAATTTGCTTTGCCGCTTTGCCTAAAAAATACTAAGAACTATGCCTCAACGGCAAGCTAGATGGATTGGGTGGCCGGATATATGAATCCTCAATGCCCATTAGCTCGATCTTAGCCAGTTTCATTCCTATAAACTAGATCACTTAGTTTGTTGTATGAGGACTTTTCTCATTTTTTATTTATGAAGTCAAGCTGTTCTTTTGTATGAGTTCCAATTTATTCTTTAGTGTCTAGATTTAAACTTCATGGTTGGATAGAAGTGGTAGGAAAAAGAGGTCCCTAGATTCTTGTGAATATAAACTTGAGAATAAATTAGCAAAGAACAGGTTTTTTCCTTTTACATCTTGATATAAACTTGAAGAATGGTGTTTCTGTGAATCCACGAGACATAATTACATGTCGTGAACTTGCCTGAGTTGATAATGACAAACAAGATACGGATATCAAAAAAGTAATGACAAACAAGATAACAATTTGAAAAGTTTTCTGGCATTCCATATTGCTGATTTAGTAATGGTTTGGCAATGACATGAAGCTAATCAGGAAAAAAGTGCATTGCGGACTTGACATGTCAATTGACATAAACGACTAACTTGAGTGGGTAGCTGTAATAGATCGATCAGTAGACAAATGTAGAGGCTTGACTTGACTGGTTAGTTGATGTGATCTGATAATATTAGCCCTAGACAGATGCTGACTCTCTCCCTTGATAGGTTATCCAATATGGTCAGAAAATCTGGCGTTGCATTGGGCTCGGGGAATAGACAAAAGTAGGTGCACTATGCAAAGAAAGAAAACTTGATGAGTCAGGTAGCATATAGGGCTGTCGTTTACAGGGGAACTACTGAATGAGTAGAGGATCAACTTTGATACCAAATGAAAGGTCTAAGTATTCCTTTTTCTATAGGCACAAAAACTATCATCTAAGAATACAATGGTCACTTAAAACTCTTTCATAACTGTTTTTTTTTTTTTTTGTCTTAGTTTTTTAGTGTCTGGATGAGATCAAAGTTGCAACCAATTTGATGATAACAACTCTAGAAGTTGATTCTAGGACTAGAATATGGATAGATTAGGGATGACCATATTTTTCTTATGGCATAAAACATTTGGTTGAGAACTTTTTTCTCCAGAACTAGTTCATTCTCAAAATAGTATACAAGGTGGCCAAGAAATCCTGAGAGCAATGATGTAGATGAGATAGCTTTTGTTGGTCCACGTGGTGAAATTGTTACACAAATTAGAAACTTTTCCTCTTGATCCATTGCTCACTCCAAAATTTTCATCTCATTTACATCACATTTTCTAAACTACATCCATTGACACATTATAATTGTACTTTAAAAAATGCTTGAAACGTCAAAGCAAAAACTGCCTCAATTAAGCCAACTGCATTATTGTTCATAGAAGCCATTTTTTTCTTTTACTATTTTTATTGTTCTTGTATTATTTGGACGAATGCATAGAAAGCCCAACATTTTAACTTGGAAAATTATATTGTTTGCAACATCCTATTCATATTCTTCTGATACTAAGCATTCTGTGGATTCTTTAGTAATTTTCGGGCATCATCTTTCTCGATGCATTACGAAATCATTTCCAGTTGCTCTTCAGAAGATTCTTTCTACTCCTTAAAGCAACAGCTGAAACTAATACTCTCCAGTTGTTTTTTATGTGTCCACATAGGTATGACAATCCACCATAAGATTATTTGAACAAAACCTCAATGATAGGCTAGATGGAATGCAGACTATTTCAAGATATTAGCATGTAGGAAATACCTGCATCAGTTTCGCTGCTTTGTCGCCCTCAAAATTTTCTGGATAAACAGATGCATAAATCATCATCAAGCGTAGCTTATTTTCACCTGCAGTATCCTGCATGCAGCAAAGTTGTTAGTAAGACCACACCTGGCAGTGGAAATCACGACGAGTTTGAATACATATTCCGAGCCAACACAAAAATTATCACCTGCTTCGTCCTTAGAAATTGGATAACTTCCTTTGTTCCTGCATCGCCAAAGACAAGATCCTGTTCTAGCTGTCTAAGTTCCCTAAGACCCGTTTCTCGGATAACTTTATTAAGCGCACCTGCAATCTAATCAATCAAGTAATGAAATGAACTTCAGCTTTATTGCAGGTTAGGTTCATCACGTTGTCAAATTCAATTGGTTTTAAGTAACCAAAGAATAACTATATGGACATTAACATGGTAAGACCAATGATTCTAGGACTAGAATATTTGTAGAATTTGATGATAAGCTCACCTGCATCCATATTCTGTTTTTTTGTCTTAGTTTTGTTAGTGTCTGAATGCAGTTCTGGAAAACAACTGCTGAGTTTACCAAATATGAAGTCTACTGTGCCATAGATATTGCATTCTCTGTAGAATTGTCGATTGGAGTGTGGGTAGAGTGTGTCTTGGTACGCATCGAATTTGCAGTGATAAAAGACTGAGAGATCAGCAGTTGACATTAGGGCCATTGCTTGGTGCTTTGTTGCACCTGCTGTGTTGCGGAACCCCATGTCAGAAGCGATAAATCCCTGACCAAACACAGTTGTGTAGGAAAGATAAAGGGCAAAACAATCAGACAACTCCAATTTGAAGCAAAAAGCAAGAGCTAAGGGAGTAGAAAAAATATAATACTGAGAGGAGAAACATGTGGTCTTAGTTCATATTTTAGCCAAGATGAAAATATTAGGTGATTTTCTTTTATCTGTCTAAGCTTTGGCGAACAAAGTTCCGTGTGGGAGGTTGTGAGCATCTCATAGAAAACTTATTTAGAAAACTTGCAGAGGCTCAGATTGTAACAATCAGTACCATTCTAGCATCATTCTTCTTGGAATGGTATAATGTGTAATGGTGGTAATGTTGCTGCAGTTGTTCTTGACAACTTGGGTTTATCTGCAGATGCAGATTTGACTGTTTTTGCTAACCTCACAATGCTAGTGAAACTCTCTATGGACATAGATGAGGAACATTTACAGAACAATGAAATATTAGTTGTAAATCAATGTCAATTTTACAATTTTGTCCATTATTTTGCAAGTTTTGATTTTTAAATATGTTGTCATTCAAGTGCTAATTGAGCTTATTTATTATTCTCTTTTTATAGATCCTAGTAATACCAAAAATCAAATATAAAAGCCGCCTGCTCCTTCCACTCCGGGAAAACCGCACTTTGAGCATTCTAGTGCAGCAATGGCGCCAGTTATGCAAAGCTCGCAGCCATGGGTCGAGAAATACCGACCAAAGCAAGTGAAGGACGTAGCTCACCAGGATGAGGTCGTTCGAGTCCTCACCAACACTCTCGAAACCTCTAACTGCCCCCATATGCTGTTTTATGGTCCACCTGGAACTGGAAAGACCACCACTGCTCTTGCCATTGCCCATCAGCTTTTCGGACCTGAGCTGTATAAGTCGAGGGTATTGGAGCTAAATGCTAGTGATGACCGTGGTATCAATGTAGTTCGCACAAAAATTAAGAACTTTGCTGCTGTTGCTGTAGGCTCTAGTAGGCAAGGTGGTTATCCCTGTCCACCTTTTAAGATCATAATCCTTGATGAAGCAGATTCGATGACTCAAGATGCTCAAAATGCCTTGCGACGTACTATGGAGACATATTCAAAAGTTACGAGATTCTTCTTCATTTGTAATTACATCAGCAGAATCATAGAGCCACTCGCTTCCAGATGTGCGAAGTTTAGATTCAAGACACTTACAGAAGAAATAATGGGCAGCCGAATATTGCATATTTGTAAAGAGGAAGGTCTTAATCTAGATTCAGAGGCTCTTTCTACCCTCAGTTCCATTTCTCAAGGTGATCTGCGAAGGGCTATAACATACTTACAAAGTGCTGCTCGGTTATTTGGATCTTCAATATCAGCAAAGGACCTAATTAGTGTGTAATCCCAAATGAAGTTGTTCAGGCCATATTCTCAGCTTGCAGAAGTGGTAATTTTGACTTGGCAAACAAAGAAGTGAACAATGTCATTGCAGAAGGATATCCTGTTTCCCAGATGCTGTCTCAGTTGTATGATATAGTAGTTGATGCAGACGACATTTCTGATGAACAGAAAGCAAGAATATGCAAGAAATTTGCTGAAGCAGACAAGTGTCTTGTTGATGGAGCTGATGAGTATTTGCAACTTTTGAATGTTGCAAGCAGCACAATGCAAGCGCTTAGCAACATGCCACCGGACATGGTATAGTAAAAGTTAGATGGCTACGTGGATAATGTTGAATTCGTATTTCCTTATCAACTCTTGGGAAATGTTAATCGACATGTCATTTCCTTTTTAGGAAATTTCTTGTTATGGTTTGCTTTCTAGTCCTGGTTATTTCCTTGCATCATTTATATGCATCACATTAACCTATTGTTCAATTAGATTATTTTTGGCCAGAACAAAAAGTGTTATGGCCCTGAAAAAACTTCTTGCGCAATTCATAACTTCTTCACAAGTGAGGTGAGATACTTGTTTTATTTTGAATAGTGGGTTGCCCTTTTTTTGGTTGAAGTAGCCATTACTTCGGTTGTTGTCAGTTTAAACAAAATTGTATGGCTGCATATTTGCATTAAAAAAAAAATATCTCCTTTTATAGGTGTCCAAAATGAAGGAGATAAAGAAATTGACCTTATCTACTTGAAAAGATTTTTGAATTGTTGATAGATGCTTTAATATCGATCTTTTTGATATTGAATTTAGTGAAAATTATCGCCACTCGAACTTGATACAATATGGGAAACTAATGATATTTGACTACATTTTGCTTTTGGGTTTAGATTACTAGTTGCATAAAATTTTAATTTGGATTATTATATTAATGAAAGATTTTATTGTGATGTGTATCTATAATCTATATCTATAATATATTTACAAGTGTGAAGACACCTTAGAAAAGTAATTTGAACTTTTTGCCCTTCATTAAAACACTTTACAATTGACAAGATCGTCTTTGCACTTTTTTTTCTCCAATTATTATTTAATTATATATATAATTTTGAATCCTAAAATATATGGGTTAGGATTTTAAAATATGGTAAAGGATTAGGACTTGAAAATATGATAAGTTTTTTTTCTTAAATTAGGACTAGGTTTAATTTTCAACTTATATTCTTAATTAGGGATTTGAAATCCACTAAATTTTGAATAAAGTGATAGTTTACTGTACTTTAATAGTATCGGCACTTTAACAATATTGTTTTAAATTTACAGCAATGCATGTAAGCTTAATTTAATTATTTTTATGTTATTTAAGTAATCAAGATATAAAGAAATACTATACCTATTTTAACTCAACAGGAACTAATATTTTACAATTCTAAATTAATTTAAATATTACCTAATGTAACTACTTATTAATGTGTAGTAAATATGTCTCCAATAATTCTATTTAACTAATATTTTGCAAATAATTTTTAAGTCCGTTTATTTCTACTTCCTCTTATCTCTTCTTATTACGTCTCTTTTCTTCTTGTTGTTTGTCTTTTTATTTAGGTTATGTGCAGAAAAATCAAATGTGAGATATCTTCATCTCTTTTCTTCAAAGTATTAACCTTCGCTTCAACAAGAATGGTTGTGATTTTATTCGTTATGTTTTCTTCAATCATTGTAATTGTCATTTGCTAGGTTAGTATGTTATTCCTTCTCTCTTTTTTTGAGTTATTTTTTCTTTTCTATTGGTTGTCGTGGCTTATTATTTTTTCTTTAGATTGGGAGTGATTTTAAGTTTAACACGTCATGCATTATTATATCTGTTTTGTTTGTGAATTTTGATTTCTAGGTTTGATATTCTCGTATGTTCGAATCTAACAACGTAATTATTTTTCTCATATATATATTTGCTTACGATAAAATATCTGTTTTGAACTTTTTGTACTTCATTAAAAACCTTCGTAATAGATAAAATCGTTTAATTTTAAATAATCAAAAGTTACATGTGCGAGGTACGTGCAGCTAAACTAGATATATATATAAATATATATCTATAATCTATAATCTAATCTATATCTATAATCTATATAATATACTAAAAGTGTGAAGACCTTTGGAAAAGTGATTTGAACTTTTTATCCTTCATTAAAAGATTTTTTTTTTTAGACAAAATTGTCTTTTCACTATTTTTTAAATTTATTATTTAATTTTATTATAATATTAACTAGACTTCCTAAAATATGTGGAACTCCTAAAATATATATGGTAGAAGAATTAATTAATATTTTTCTTTCAATTAGACTTCCTAAAATATATGAGATTCCTAAAATATATGATAGGAAAATTAATTAATATTGATTGTGATTCTACTTTGTGTTTTGCGCAGAAATACTAGCAATCTACATGATACTTGTGTTTTGTTTTGTACAGAGATAATAGCAATCTACATAATATTTGTGTTCTATTTTGTGCAGAAATAGGAATAATCTGCGTGGTACTTGTTTTAGTTTTGGTTCTCTTTTGGGGTGCGAGAAAAAGATTGATACTCATCTAACTTGATTCGATTGCATCAATGCTTGATTTTCTAATCCTCAACTTCTTCACTGTTTTTTTCATCATAATAGAATTCAACATGTGTGTATATATATATCTTCTTTGTTTTCATTCAAATCATTCTTTGGGGTTAAAATTTTTGCTCAGGCAAGAATTAGTTGGATCAAAATCGAAACTTTGTGATCACTATTATATTATTTTTTATAGTTTACAGGTCGTAGATAAATGTTGGTTGACTTTGAAGAATTTCTTGTGTAAAGGTTAGGTTTAATTGTATTGTTTTGATCTTTATTACCTTATTATTTTATTTTAATTTATAGATGCTAGATGAATGTTGGTCGGTTTTGAAAATCTTTTTTAGGTAAAGGTTATGTTTAATTGTATTATCGTAATATCTCTATTAGTTTGTTATTTTGTGGTAGTTTACAGTTCGTAGATGAATCTCGATCGGGTTTGAGAAATTTTTGTGTGTAAAATTTAAGTTTAATTGTATTGTTTTGATATCACTTTTATCGTATTATTTTGTTGCAGTTTATAGGTGATAGATAAATGTTAAATGTTAGTCGGCTTTGAGGAATTTTTTTATGTAAAGGATAGGTTTAGTTGTATTATTTTGATATCTCTATTATCGTATTATTTTGTTATTGTTTACAAGTGGTAGATGAGTGTCGGACGACTTTGAAAATTTTTTTGTGTATAAAGATTAGATTTAATTGTATTATGATATCTCTCTTATTGTATTGTTTTGTTACAATTTACAGATGGTAGATAATTATCGATCAACTTTTAAAAATATTTTTGGTAAAGATTAGGTTTAATAAATAAATTCTCCATCTTTACATACTCAAAAAATATTAAATTTAATTATTATATTCATCTTTATTATTTAAACAAATATCTTATTTAATGTAATGTTTGAACTTATTAAAGTGAGGTACACGCACAAGACGCGTACACCTAAACTAGTATATATAAAAATTCTTCATTGCAATAGGTGACAAAAATCGTTGCAATAGGTGTCAAAAAGCATCGCAATAGATAGTTAAAAGTCATTGCAAAAGATCAATAAGTGTTGTAGTAGATATTCGAAAATTATTACAATAGGATTATTGCAACGTTTTCCTGTCGTTGCAATAGACAATAGACAATATGAAGCGTCTCAATAGGAGTTAAACTGTTGCAATAGGTCCATCTATTGCAACGGTTGTTGAAACCATCGCAAAAGTCGTTGCGGTAGCTCTCTCGCAACGCTCACATATGCAACACCTATCAAACCGTTGCAGTAGCTTTATCGCAATGATTTTTGTATCTATCGCAATGATTTTTGAACCGTTCCCATAGGGTGTACATAGGTACAGGCAACACAATAAATGAATTGACAAATGCACAGATGGACTCATCTGCAATAAATTTCTTCGCATTATCTGGAGACATATAAAGCATTATCAAAGCTGCAGGAGCTGACGAGGAGACGAACAATTCCATGTGTTCACATGCTTCTTTAATATTATCCTACAGAGTCATAGTTGTGAACTGTACAAACAACATTATTATATGATCCGAGTCTTAAGGAAAACAAACATTGCTTTTCAAAATGTTGGAGATCAATCAGATTAAGTCACGTATGAGTTGCCATGACTTAGGATGATATGTGCTTGAGATTGAACCGAGTAGATGCATAGTCGCATCCTGCCATAGAACTCCAATTTTTGTTCTGATTGGAGCTATTTTCCTTAGTAAACTAGCCGTTGAACATCTGCAGGTATATCAGTGATACGGGACAAATGGTCATCTTATCTTTTGATGACATCTTTGGAGGCCAACACATAGAGGCTCAAGACTTGGTTACCTTGAGGATACGAGAAGATGCTCGGAGGACCCATTTTGAGCCTACCATTGAGCCTACCATACATCAAGGAAGATTGTTTGGAGCATTGAAGACTTGAGGACTCACGGATTTGGACACTTAATGGCTCACGGTTTTGGGTCATCTTCATTGAAGACATTTTAGTCACTTCACTTTGCCCAAAATGCACTCCATGGTCGCCCCTATCTTTAAGAGTAGTGTAGTCATTTTGTCCCTTTTTGTAATATACTATAAATAGGACATTTTAGGTCTTCTCTTATTAGTTGTTTTAATGATGAAATATGAGACATTGAAAATCCTCTCTCTTGAGAGTAGACCATCTTAGTGTAGTTCTTAGTTAGGGCTTGGATTAGTCTTTGTAGTTTAGGGCTTGGAAAAGCCAATATTGTTCTTTGCTTGTAAATAGTGGATCTTGAGGCGAGTTGATTCCCTTGGCGGTCACCGTAAGAGTGTGGTGTTGTTGTTACATTCATTAGAGGTTTTTAAGTTTAATATACTCTTTAGTTCCTAATCTTTGTCATAATCTATGTCTCACTATCTATCTTTACCTTTCTTGCAATTGTGTTAGTGTTTGTATCTTGTAATCATTTGTTCTTGTTGAATCCGAATCTTGTGTTCATTTTGTTCATCTTGTTCTTGTTGTATTGTTGCTGTTTTGGTGTTAAAACACCTTGTAAACTCGTGATACTTGTGTTGTTGTTGGCCGAAACTAGTACTCAAAGGGGTCCTCGGGTTGCTCTCAATTTGTGGACTATTTTGTGTAGTTTGTTGTGCCTTCCTTGGTCTTTATTGTATCATTTGGTATCAGAGCATGGCTTGGTCTTGTTCCCATAAGATCAATCTTGGGCTCGTAAACTTGAAAATAAAAAAAAAAGTGTTAGAAAACTGAAAAATAAAAAAGAAGCAAATCTATCCATTTTTATGTCTTGGATGAAATTGAGTTGTTGTAGTTGTCTTGGTCGAGTTTGAGTCTAGATCTAGGTGTATTTTTACTTGTTTTGTTGTTTCTTGTGTTAGATTCTTTCTTCACTAACACCATTGAGTCAAGATCCAAGTTGAGCTTGAACGATTCTTGTTGGTATTGTTGTTGCAGTTCCAAACTTGAACATTGTTGGTGCGTTTTGGTATTGTTGTGGACTGAAATTTGAAAGGTGTGGTTTGAACTCGTGTTGTTGGTATTTTTTTGTGGGTTTTATGTTTGAAAAAGGTGTTGTTGGTTCTTGGAGCTCAACATGAGACTTGGTATTCAAACTCCTATTGAATGTTCTTGTTGTTCTAGACCAATATTCATGTATAGTTACAAGAAGACTCTTTAATAGTGTTGTTTGATCCAAACCTAAGTAGTGGGGAGAGAAGCCCTTGTGTTTGTCTTGTAACTAGACCCCAAAAATCTACCAAAAAGGAAGGGAGACAAAAGATTTACCAAAAAGACTAGTTACCAAAAGAAAGAAAGACCACTTTCCTAAGTGTCCAAAAGAGGAAAAGTTCACCAACCCTCAAAAAGGTGTCTTGCCTAAAAGGTGTAAGATAAGTCAAACCTTTTTGAAAGGTGAAAAGGGCTCCAGTCTTGTTGTTGTCTTCTCCAAGGGCGGGTAAACCACTTCAAGAATTGAAATTCAAACCAAAATTTTAAAGTTGTGAAAAATAAGAACCTTTCAAAAACCGCAACCAGTCGTAGACTGCCACATCACCAAATTCCATACAATACCAAAACTTTTGGATCAAAATCTTGGATTCTTAGTTTCTTGTTGTTAATTCTTAGTTTTATTTTGTTGATTCTTATACTAATTGGCAACTAGTAAATACCTACTAAGTTGTAAATTAGTTTTTGAATCTGTTTCTTTCATGTCTTCGATATTTGTGTGCTTTTTTCATTTTTTACTCGTAGTAACTTCTTCGTTTCAAGTTCGTAAGTAAATTTTATTTTTGTGTCTTGAGTCGATCAAACAAGAATCCGTTTTGGCCGCCAAGTAGAATTGACATCCTATTGACTACCAGAGTATAAGCAACTTTCAATATTCGCCGCTCCAATTGTGGGAATCACAAAGGTGAGTGTATACGAGTGTTGGTGAGAAGCTTTACTACTAATCTTGTTTGTTCATTGTGTAGGTACAAAGGTGATATAAAGGGAACATGTCTTCGATAACCAGGGATTATTGTGGCTACGACATGGGAGGCTATGATTGTAATAAAGGTTTTTATGGCTACGAAGTTGAGGGAGATTGTGGAGGCTATGAAAATAACCATGATCAAAACATGGGCAGATTTGGGAGTTACGGTTTTGAGGGAGAAAATGAGGTGAATGAAGTGCCTAGTGCTTATGGTGAATTTAGAGATAACGTGGGACCTCGCGATGGATCTTATGATGACATTGGGGCATGTGAGGAGTCTTACACTTCTCACTTCTTAACCTAGATTTGGTGTTAGGTATAATCCTTTCATTCTCAAAGCTTATAGAGCTATGATGAGATTACACGTGAGGAGTGTGAAGATTCATATTCTCCACCTTGTAGTACTTCTTATCAAGGTCGATATAGTGTGAATGGTTATACTAGCTCTAGTGGAGGTTGTCCAACGAGAAGAAGAGGGTATACATCTCCAAAACTGAGGGGTACTCGTGTGCCTTACAATGTTGATCCGAGAAGGAGCGTACACTCTGGAAAGGTGACCATTTGTGGGATACCAGACTGCCTCATTGTGTTAAATGATAGGTACTATAGGAACTACATCCTTCCATCCATGGTTGACTACTTGGGATTTTTTCAAAAGCTTTTACCTGTTCCATACTCCTTGAACGGGTTTAAGGTTACCGAGAGGGTAAAGGTTGTCTTTTCCCAAATTAAATACCATGAGGAGATGTGGTGCGATATTCTTTCCTTGACTTATGGTCATGTATGCTTAGGTGTCGATTGGTTTGCACAACACAAGGTTCCAAATGTACAAGTTGGCGTAATATTGTAAGAGACCGATAGGGAAACCACCTCGTAACGTACATTCTGCCCGGGCCGCAAAGAAAAGTGTTCACCTACTCCAATCTGAATGATGAAGAGAGACAAAAGATTGAGAGGAGTAAGGGTGTTCAAGGTGGTAATATGAGAGTGAAAAAATGAGAGGTTGTGTGGAGCGAAGTGAGGGAATTACCACTAAACCGTGCTAATGATGTTTGTTCTTCTATTTCTAAGGACATTTGTGTAAGTACCAATATGGCAAGTGAAAGAGAGCAAGAACGAAGAGAAGTTTCTGCCCAAGCTTGTGGAGGACCTTCACACCATGGCAAAGAGGAATCTACTCAAGATCTTCAAGGTAAAATAGCTAACTCTTGCACTTTGGCGTGTGTGAATGATAATTGTGTGGCTAGTATCCCATTGAGTATGAGTTGTAGCTTACTTACTTGTGGGTCTAATGATTCCTTGCCTCTTGTTGATAATGTACATGTTGTGAGTGTGGATACACTAGTTGATCCTATTGATGACGAAATTGACTCTTCTTGTAAGGGCAATTTATGACCACCTAGTGTTGAACCCAATATGCTGAACGAAAGTACATCATCTTATGTAATTGGTATTGATCAACTTATGTGTGAAACTTGCCCGCCACTTGAGTTTATGTGTGATGTTCTTAATAGAACTCAAGTGAGTGAAGTATTTGAAAATGTTGGTCAATAAAATGGGAGTAAACCCGAGAGCTATTCTTGGGATAATCTTGTGCTTGGAATCTCTTTGAAACTTGATATTGATCTTTTAGAGAGTGATGAACGTGTTTGTTCTGAATTTTTCCGTGAAATAGATCATGATCTCTTTAGGTATAATGTCTTGTTTGAAGACGATATAAACACTCCTAATAGACCTAGTGGTGAAAATGATGGTATAGCTTTCCTTGGAAGCTATAGCCTATATGCTAACCCACTATGGTGTCACAACGTTTCTCCTAAAGATAGAAATCTCTTTTTGGAAGATCAGAGTACTCTTAAGGGCAAGGAATGTGTGGTATTGGAAACTACTTTTCCTTCTACTTTGAGAGACTTTATTGTTGAGAGTACTCATGGTGATGATTGGGAAACTAGTAGTGAGTACACACATGAGGACACCTTAGTAGAAGTCAACTTGAGTGATACCTTTCTCTACTCTCTATTTTCTTTGGATTATATGTATGCTATTGTAGAGCGTATGACGTTTAGTTTGGGTGGAGACCACGGGAAAAGGGAGTGTTGTCTAGACCCGCGTCTATGGCCACTCTTCCCGTTTGACCCCGGTGCCAAATATAGAAATGGTGATGTTGGTGCACCCAACTTGTTGCTTAGTTTACATGACAAGCAAAGTGTCACTCTTGGTGAAACCCATAACCAAATCCTTCGTACATATTTCATTGAGTTTTTAATATTTCATTCAAAGGATCCTTGGTTATATTGCAAATATGTGCAACCTTGGCATGTTGAGATGATTTGTTGTACTAACCCTACCCCTCATGCCATGAGGAGTTTGTATTTGTTTTTCCTCTCTTCGGTTTTGCAAGGTTTGGATTCGAGGCCGAATCCTTTTCAAGAAGGGAAGGATGATACGAGACAAATGGCCATCTTATCTTTTGATGACATCTTTGGAGGCCAACACATAGAGGCTCAAGACTTGGTCACATCGAGGATACGAGAACATGCATGGAGGACCCGTTTTGATCCTACCACACATCAAGGCCGTGAGTGGAAGATTGCTTGGAGCATTGAAGACTTGAGGACTCACGGTTTTAGGTCATCTTCATTGAGGAAATTTCGGTCACTTCACTTTGCCAAAATGCACTCCATGGCCACCCCTATCATTAGTCATTTTGTCTCCTTTTGTAATATACTATAAATAGGACATTTTAGGTCTTCTCTTATTAGTTGTTTTAATGATGAAAATATGAGACATTGAAAATCCTCTCTCTTGAGAGTAGACCACCTTAGTGTATTTCTTAGTTAGGACTTGGATTAGCCATTGTAGTTTAGGGGTTGAAAAAGTCAATATTGTTCTTTGCTTAGGAACGATGGATCTTGAGGTGAGTTGATTCCCTTGACGGTCACCGTAAGAGTGTTGTTTTTGTTACATTTATTAGGGGTTTTTGAGTTTAATATACCCTTTAGCTCCTAATCTTTGTCATAATCTATGTCTCACTATCTATCTTTACCTTTCTTACAATTGTGTTAGTGTTTGTATCTTGTAATCGTTTGTTCTTGTTGAATCCGAATCTTGTGTTCATTTTGTTCATCTTGTTCTTGTTGTATTGTTGCTGTTTGGTGTTAAAACACCTTGTAAACTCGTGATATTGTTTTGTTGTTGTTGGCCGAAACTGGCACTCAAAGGAGTCTTCGGGTTGCTCTCAATTGGTGGACTATTTTGTGTAGTTTGTTGTGCCTTCCGTGATCTTTCTTGTATCAACCAGTGATCAACATGACTTCCATCGACTCAGTAGAATGGGCTCAGATAACTTGGCTTTTGCCTCTGGAAACGATCGAATAATGAACTGAATGCCCATTATGCTTTCACATTCTGATACGGCAGGACCAAGAAGAAACTTGATCAAGCCAGATGGTGGAGCTACAGAGGTTATAGACGGCTTCCATCATGGTGAAATTTGTAAAGGGTTTTGTGATGATGAAACGTAGGGGGTCCACCAAGTATCATGGGAACAGTTCCCTTCACAAACAGACACAGTATTACAGTTATAAAAGGTCAATGCAAAAAGTAAAATGCACATTGTGTTTACGTGGAAACCTCCTTTCTCAATGGAGGAAATAACACGAACTGTTTCACAAGATTTCCCTACTTCTTCACTAAGCTTCAAGCTACAAAGTGATTACAGACTTCAATAATCACAAGGATTAAACTCTTAATCCTTACCTCTTGTAACAACTCTGTTACAAGACTGATGTAGTATCTCTTCCACATCCCTTGTCGACTAACTGTAGCCAACAGTCTTAAGTAACTCTAGCTAGGAAAGACATCAAACAAAATGAGAAGAAACTTGACCAAATACAAAGTGACTCGACCAGTTAACTCTAATTGACACGACTTAAACTAAGACTCAGACAGACTATTGATCTACTATTCTTTATAATTCAGGAGTAGTTTTACAATGTAAGAGTAAAAACTGCAAGACTCAGAACACAATAAAACTTAGTCAGCACTCGATCAGGTCCCTTGTTAAAGTATTAACAATGTTCTTGTAGAATGGCTTTTTCTTAGAAGATAATCTTGTGCTCAGTTGTCATCTTTTAAAGTCAACTTCCAATGGGACTTGGTCCCATAGATACTGAATTTTGCAGCCAATCAGGTCCTTCATGGTATTGTTTGTAAATCATCAAAACGCCAATAGTACAATATGTGATACGCTTAAACCCTCAAAAATTTAAGACAACATTCAATTTATATGACAAAATGGTAAATGGAAAAAGGTGATATTTGCCCCATTACTCTCACAATTAGGCCATAAATACCACTCGTCCTACATTTTTTTGATATATATTAACACTTATCATACAGCTTTGCACACATATTTGCCCTTAGGGTGTCAAGTCATATGTCCTTACTTTTATAATCCTATGTGGCATCAACGTCGTGCCACGTGGATATATTTTTCGTAATTAACAATTTACTCTACAATCAAATATTCTACCTCGACAGAGTACTATAAAAGTTTGAACCGAGTTATTTTTTGGGGGGATTAAACTAACAGGAGGTAGTGATTGTTGTATTTTGCAAAAACAAATACATAGAAGGGGATTTCGTCTGACCTTGAAATACAACACTTGACTGTAGAGTAAAAAATGGAGCAGGATTGAAGAAACAACAAGATCCTACTCCAAAGAAGACTATCAACTAACAAAAAAAAATTAATTTGGTGGGTAGAGTTTGTAAGTAGTACCTTATGGAATAGTCAGTAGTGAAAACATTAATTCGAATTCGTACACCATAGCATGGTAATTTACTAAGCGATACATACTTATTTACTTAACCATGTTTAAGTGATAAACTTTATATGTCCTCAGTAACCTTTAAAAACTTGTTTTTTAAGTTTTATGTTCTTCGTGTTAGAAGATTTCCCTTGTTATACATACGAAATCTGAAAATGTCATTTTCTTCAGTTCAATTCCATACTGGTCATAAGAGATCATTTTTTCGACAACAATCACTAGTTTATGCCTTTTGGCATAAAAATGAAATTTATACACCTATACAAAAGAAATCAATAAGAAGGAAACGTGTCATTGTTCAAAAATTTTCCATATCAGTGTTCAGAAGCCAGCCCGGCCTGACTAATCTGTTAGAATTTGGAGCTAAAGAGAAGGAAAAGATAAGGGGCAACAACTGCTTTTTCATTCGTACATTCATACATTCATACATATCAACATCTTACAAAAGACTACACTTATAGCTACATAAGTCTTACAAGATACACTTCGCATAATATCTTACAAGACAAACTATCTTACAAGACACACTTCACAAAATAAGGACTACCATTTGTTTTAAAAAACACTAAACATAATATTTCAAGAAACTATTAAACAAAAGACTATCTAGAAAAATCTCATATTTAACACTCCTCCTTGAGATTTTTCTTGGATACTCCCAACTTAGCCCTTAGAACTTCAAATTTCCCTTTAGGAATAGCCTTGGTCAAAATGTCTGCAATCTGCTGATCAGAGCTGCAATGAACAAGATTAACTTTGTCATCCTTCTCTACTTGCCTGATAATGTGAAACTTCACATTTTTATGCTTGCTACAACCATGATGCACTAGATTTTTGGCCATAAAAATTATTGACTTGTTGTCAACCTTAATGATAGTAGCTTCAATCTGATTTTTCTCTAGATCATGTAGAATTTTTCATAACCATAGAGCCTGATTAGTTGCACCAGCAACATCGATGTATTCTGCTTCTGCAGATTATTGAGCTACCACCTCTTGCTTCTTTGAATTCCATGAGAACATGCCTGAACTAAGTGTAAAAGCATATCTAGAAGTGCTTTTCATATCATCAACACTTCCTTGCCCAATCACTATCTGAATAACCCATCAATTGCCCTTGCTCTTCCCTTTTAAACTAAATACCATAACCAACAGTTCCCTTGATATAGCTCAGTGTTTGTTAGCAATACGAAGATAAACTTGACTTGGAGAATGCATAGACCTCGATAAAGACTTGCCGCAAATATGAGATCAAGTCTTGTTGCTGTCAAATATAGCAAACTACCAATTAGACTTCTGTAAATTGTTCGGTCATCCCTATCACCTCCTTCAAACTTCGAAATCTTTTCATTGGGACTAGTGGAGTTGATACAGGCTTACATCTCTCCATCTTGAACTTTTTAAGAATATCCCATGCATATTTTCTTTGAGAAATAAAGATTCCATCAGTAGCTTGATGAATCTCCATTCCTAGAAAGTAATTCATTTCACCCAAATCTGACATCTCAAACTTGGTCTCCATTTCTCGCTTGAACGGATTCACCATAGCTTCATTGCTTTCGGTTACCAGAAGATCATCAACCTAGAGTGATACCAAAAGCACATCTCCATCTTTAGCCTTCTTCACATATAAAGTGGCTTCATTTTTACTTCTATTGAATCCACAATGAATGAGATGATCATCAATCTTATTGTACCAGGATCGAGGATCCTATTTTAAACCATACAATGCCTTATGTAGTCTGTAAAATTTATCCTCCATTCCTACAACTTAAAAGCCTTCCGATTGGTCGATATAAATTTGTTCCTGTAATGGTCCATTTAAGAATGCCGACTTCACATCTAGATGATACAACTTCCAATTTGATTGAGATGCCAAAGAAAATAAAAGTCGTATTATATCATGTCTTGCAACAGGTGCAAATATGTCTCCATAATCCAGACCTGCAACTTGCGTGTAACCTTTCACAACAAGCCTTACTTTGTATTTATTAACTTAACCATATGGATTAACCTTTCACAACAAGCCTTAATTTGTATTTATTAACTTAACCATCTGGATTAAGTTTGGTTTTATAAACCCATTTCACTCTTATTACATTTCTGTCTTTGGATTTATCAACTAGCTTCTAAGTGTCATTCTTCTCTATCATACCAATCTCCTCCTTCATGGATTCAATCCAAACTTTATGTTTTGATGCTTCTTATAGGTATTGGATTCCAAGATTGCAACATTACATTTTTCATATATCTCGGAAAGGGACCTTGTCTTCAAAATTGGCGAATCAAGTGAGGATTCACCATCTGATTCTTCAGCTTCTTCCATAATTTCAAAGACAAATAATTGTGTTTTAGGTAGCAGATGCAAGTTTTGATAACCTGCATTTTCTTTCTCAACTTGCTTCTTATCCCAGTTCCAATAAGCATGCTCATCCACTACTACATTTTTTCTAATGGAAATATTTTTTGTTTGCAAGTTGAAAACTCTATAACCCTTGGTTTGTGACGAATAACCAATAAAGATCCCCAATTCACCTTTCGGTTCAAGATTGCTTCTTCTGATTGAGGGAACATGAGAATAGCATATCAAACCAAAGATTTTTAGGTGCTTGGCAGATGGTATTTTTCCACTCCATGCCTCAATAGGATTTTTATCACCCACGGCTTTATTTGGCAGCCTATTCAACAAATAAACTGAAGTAAAAACAGTTTCTTCCCAAAAACTTTGTGGTAGTTTCTTTTCAAGCAACAAACATTTAGCCATTTCAACTACCGTCCTATTTTTCCTCTCTGAAACTCCATTTTATTCTGTGAATAACTTACTGTTATCTTGTAATCAATCCCTGCATCTTCACAATACTTATTGAACTCATTTGAAGTATATTCACCTCCATTGTCTGACCTCAAAGACTTCAGCTTACAACCACTCTGTCTTTCAGCGAAAGCTTTAAACTTCTTGAAAACTGAAAATACTTGAGACTTGTTACTCAAAAAATATACCCAAGTCATACTTGTTAAGTCATTAATGAACAACACAAAATATTTGTTTTGAACTGAGGATGATGTCTTCAAAAGTCCACATGCATCAATGTGAACAAGTTTAAGTTTTTCAGTTGCCCTTCAGGTAGCACTTTTAGGAAATGCTTTCCGGTGAACCTTACCCATCTGACATGACCCACAAACTTCTTTAGATAGTGAGATCTTAGGTAAATCCTTAGTCAATCCCTTCTCATTCATAGATTTTAAAGTGGCATAGTTAAAATGTTGATATCTTCCGTGCCATAACCATGAATCGTCCAATCTTACAAAATTGGCACTATCAAACTTTTCATCTACTAGAAAGATCCTATCCACTATTTCTACTTTGTCAATCAAAGTATCATCAGTATAAAAAATCAAATAATGTTTTTCCTTAAAAAATAAAGAGTAACCTTTAGACATCATTTGGCCAACACTCAATAGGTTACATGCTAAAGAAGAAACATACAACATATTATGTATAAGATTTGTACCTTATTTAGTTTGAAAGGTAACCGAACCCATTCCATGTGCTTCGACTGTTACACCATTTCCCATCCTAACTTTAGCTTTACATGACTTGTCAAGTATATGAAACATGAGCTCATTATATAACATATGACTTGTACACCCACTGTCTAGGAACCATTTGGATTGGTTTGATTTGTTTTCTTCATGAGTAGCCATAAACAAGTTTTCTTCCTTTTCTGATTCTTCAGTAAAATTTGCCTGTTGAACATGGTGTTGTTATGGTTGATTCTTCTTTCTCCTGCAATTCTTCTCAATATGAACCATTTTCTACAAAATCTGTATTGATTTGATGGCTTTCCTTTGAACCAACAATCTTTTTCTTAATGATTGATTCTTTTACAGTGGAAACTTTCCTTTCTATGAAGATTCCATCCACGGCTTTCTCTTTGCTGCTTTATCTCCTTCCATCCTCCTATTGTCCTTCACAGGTTGCTTTTCTTTATACTTTGCTTAAAATGCCACTTCTGCTACTTCTTCATCTCTTATACTCGTTTTTTGTTCTTGGGCTTGCAACTTGATAATCAGCTCTGTGACGGATAAAGTCTTCAAATCACAAGATTCCTCTATTGCTGAAATCTTGAACTCAAACCTTGATGGTAAGCTTATCATCATTTTCACCACCACCTTTGAATCTGGAAAAGTTTCACCAAATAATATTTTCTTGTTTACAATTTTTAGAAGTTTGCGGAGTACTCTTTCACAATATCTTCTTCTTTCATCCTTAACATCTCAAATTCTCTTTTGAGAGTTAGGAGTTTGACAGTTTTCACTCTGTCACTTCCGTTAGAACTCCTCTTTAGCTTCTCTCATGCTTCTTTAGGTGTTTCACAAGCCATTATTCTTGTGAAAATCACATCTGAAATTGCTTAATGAAGACAAGTGAGAACCTTTGGTTTCTTATACTTTGAATCTTCATAATTATTCATTTGTGTAACAATCGGATTTCGTCCAAGTGGAGGGGGATCATTTTCACTTTCAACTGCTTCCCATAAACTTAGAGCTTTGAGATAAGCCTTCATCTTTATCACCCATATATGATAATTTTCTCATGTAAACATGGAGGGCCTGCACCCAAGAAGTTGTTGGATGCCATTGTACTATTGTTCAACTCTCTCAACTTAGAAGAACCGAAGAAAAACTTATCTTTAAGCCTTCACATATCCCTCAAGAAGAATTTCTCTTGATACCACTATTAGAATTTAGAGCTAAAGAGAAGGAAAAGATAAGGGGCGGCAACTGTTTTTTCATTCATACAATTCATACATATCAACATCCTACAAAAGACTACACTTATAGCTACATAAGTCTTACAATATACACTTCACATAATATCTTACAGGACACATTATCTTACAAGGCACACTTCACAAAATAAGGACTACAATTTATTTTTAAAAAAAATAAGCATAATATTGTCACAACCCGAGCCGAGGCCCTGGCCGCGACAGGCATCCCGAACCATAAAGGCTCGAGAGCTCTTTTCTAGCTGGCAATCATATGCATAATTCATAAACTATAAAATGTAGAAATACAAAATGGAAACATGGTCATCTGATTTCATCAGCTAAACAATAGGGCTCAAGTTCAATAAGACCCAAAAACCATCTAACACAAGTCTATAAAATCTCTACTAACAACTGAAAACAACATCTATCTGAAAACTGGGACAAGGCCCCCGGTTGGACCATAAACCAAGTCCAAATGAAAAAAATACATGAGATAAGGCATTTCAAAATAAGGGAGACTCACCAATACCAAACGTCCGACAATGATCTACTGCTTAGCGGGACCTCGGGACTAAGCCTCAGATCCTGAAATATAGGGGGTCCATATAAATATATTGGTACGCAGAGCAATCCAAAATAACATACTTTTATACAATATAAGTGAGAGCAATTCATAAAATATGTTTACATACAGTATATGAATACTTTGAAACATTTATTTGAAATTATGAACCACACTTTATTTTACTTCTGGGCTAGATGGTACACCCTATAAGTCTAGTACCACGGGCTATGTGGGTCTGCCATTAACTCGTCGGCCAAGCCCCCACATCCAAGTTTTCCACAAGGATAGGGGTCCTACATACTAGTCTAGTATACCAGTGTCTCAAGGATAAGTATACATTAGCATTAACCAATCATATCACCTAAATCGGCAAAACTCGGTTTCCAGCAATGAGCCCTTACACTCACGCCTTCTTCGGGTAACCATCTAACTCTCTTTAAGCCCATTTTTAACATTTTAAATCATGCATCTTTCTGAAAAGTGGTCTAATGTCTGAAAACTTTTTGTGGTCTAGTCTGGTCTAAGTTTATTATGGCATTTGTCTAATTTGGTATCGTCATACCAAGACTTGCAAGTCGAATAAGCCATACGGTATCATATTACAGTATTTTCATTCAAAATATGTTATTTGGACCACCCAAATCATTTAAACAGTACAAGAGAATTTATATTTCGAAATATATGAAAACTTATGCAAGATTCTCTCTTTTAATGCTTAAACATGTGGCGGTCAATTTCTTTGCAGCAACCCATGCAATTCTTTTAATCATCATCTTTAACATTTACAAATAAGAAAACACCTCTCTTCAATTCATAATCAATATCAAATCCTTAAACAATAGTAAAAATATTTATCTTATTTTTCTCAATATACAATTGAACAACCCGTAACATGTAAAATCAAGAGGTGCAATAACAAGAAAGGGAGTTTAATTATTCATGCTCTCAGTTCGAGTTTCAACACCAAAAATGCATATATACACACACACACACACACATACACGAGCATAATTCAATTTCAAGGGAAGTCCTCAAGACCAAAACAATATATATCATTATAAAGGGTTTCATAATTTGATTATTCAAAATAATTGTTCAAACCCTTGTTATAAACATCATGATATGCTTTCAAAAGCTTAGTAAAACAATAACTTATGTCCATGGATTTTTAGGACAGCCCCACGCACCTTTTTGATGGAAAGGAATTTGACTTATCTTGAAATCTAGCCTTGGAAGAAACCTTAATTTTTCTTGTTCTTGAGAGTGGAGAGGATTAGGAGTTGAGAAACTGACATAATAATAGGACAATGGCGTTTAAACCATGTTTTAAGTAGTGGAGTAGGGTTTAGTGTGAGGAAAAAGACCAAAATACCCCTCTGAAGCTGAATAAGAATTGCTGAAATGTTTAGTTGATGACTTATCACTACTAAAAAAAATAGTTTTTCCGACCACAAAAAACCGACCACAGCATGTGGTTGCTTTTATATTTTAAAATTACAAAATAATTATTTCAATAATTTTTATATTAATTATTATTGTAAAAAAATAGCGACCACTTGTGGTCGATTTTTGAATTAAAAAAATAAAAAAGAAAATAATTAAAAAAAACCGACCATTTGTGGTCGGTTTTATTTTAAAAAAATATAATTATTTAAAAAGTGACCACTTGTGATCGGTTTTATTTTAAAATTAAATTTAAAATATTTTATAAAAACGACCACAAGTGGTCAGTTTTGAATTAAAAAAATAAAATAATTTTATAAAAAAAATATAATTAAAAAATAATTTTAAAAAGCGTCCACTTGTGGTCGATTTTATTTTAATAATGAAATTTAAAATATTTTATAAAAGCGACCACAAGTAGTTTGTTTGGAATTAAAAAAATAAAATAATTTTAAAAAACCGATCACTTGTGGTCGATTTTATTTAAAAAATATTATTAAAAAATATTTTTAAAAAGTGATCACTTGTGGTTGGTTTTATTTTAAAAATTAAATTTAAAATATTTTATACAAGCGACCATATGTGGTCGATTTTGGAATTAAAAATATGAAAAAGAAAATTATTTAGGAAACCCACCACTTGTGGTCGCTTTTATGTTAAAAAATAAAATATTTTAAAAAAGAGATCACTTGTGGTTGGTTTTTATTAAGAAAAAATTATATGTAAAATCGAATATATTATTTTTTGAAATTAGGCTGATCACACGTAGTCGATAACCAATATAATAATAATAATAATAAAAATCAATCAATCTTAGATTTTGTAAAAAAATTATACTAAAAAATATATCAAATAAAATAAATAAATTACGTTAAACATAATTTTTATCTTTTACTTATGTTTCAATATATAAAATAAATCTTTTCCTTTGTATATAAGTTAAACATGCATAATCTTTGTATAATGAATATGTGTATATATATCATACCGTTGAGATAATGATATTATGCTACTATTGCAGTTATAATAATGTAACGTACATATATAACCGATAATTCATCAGAATATAATGAATGTATTCTATTATGAGGTAATATACTTGTGGATGTGATGTATATAGTA